>NW_024062926.1:0-600000 GCF_006381635.1 Hibiscus syriacus
TCTTCCATAGAGAATGAACCGGAAGTGGACGCCATCTTTATCGATTTAACTCTTCCCGAATGACTCAAGAGGTGGTAAAACCTTCAAATGAGTGATGGTATGATACAATTATTGAGTTAATCGATCGGACGAAATAACCAAGAGGGGGTGAATTGGCAATAAAAATTTTGGTGGAAGCTTTTGCAGAAAATAGAAAATAATTGACAACGATTTAGAGTGGTTCGACTTTCTCAACCAAAGTCTACGTCTACTACCTTAGCTATCCACACTAAGGATTTTCCACAAATTCTAATTTGTCTTTCTTTTGAGGACAAAGAGTAACCTTACAAATCCCTCAAGAATTATACCCCAAATTCTTGAGAACACTCTCTCCCAAAGAGAACAATACAAATTTCGCAACTTACAGAAAAACTCACAAGGAAAGATGTTTGCACAAAGAAGAACACTTAAAAATGGATACAATTGAACACAATAAGTGTTCTTGAAAGCAAAAATGAATATTAAATGAAAATTTGGCTGAAATGCTCAAACTTGAGGTTTGATGTTTTCTCATTGATTCTCTAGCTTCTTCTTAATTCTTATTCATCAATTGTTCTAAGCTGTTTAAATACACCTTGGATCACTTTTGAAGTTGGGGATCATTGGTGAAGTTAATAGAGTCGTTATTGTGTAATTATCATTTAAAATCTGGTTGGGAGCGTAGGTGCATCGGTATACTCTCAAGGGTGCATCAGTACACTATGTGTAAAATTAAAATATTTCGACCTTTATAAGACCTAGTGCATCGGTACATTGGGGTGCATCGGTACACTAATTACATTCGATGTTTCAAAAGGGCCAGGACTTTATTGATGCATGGTCTATACATCGGTACAAAATGCATTCGATGTTTCAATAAAATCTGGAGTGCATCGATGTATGGCTGTGCATCAATACAAAATGCATGTCGAATTAGGGTATGCATCGATACATCCAATAGTGCATCGTACATCCCTTTATAAATTGATTTTTGGCTCAAAACTTCTTAAAAATTGTTTCGAAAATATTTTAAGTTTAAAACACAATTTTACACTTTAGTAAGGATTGAAATTGACCTTTGAAAAACTTGGAGTAATTTTGATATTCGAATAATTTAATCGAATATACTTTAAAAATGATTATAAAATCTTAAAATTTCAATACACTTAATTTGTTATATCGAAACATCAAAATGTTTTCAACAATAATTTAAGAGTGAAACTCAATTTTTCATTTAAGTAAGGACTAAAATATGACATTTAAAACTTGGAGTAATATTGTAATATTTGAATAATTAAATCGATATTATATTTGAAATCGAATATAAAATCTTAAAATTCATTAACAAATATATTTGTTATATCGAAATATCAAAATGTTTCAACACTCTTATTCCACGAACTAACCATTTCCGTGAAACCTTTATATTTCTTCATAAATGATTTATCCCTCTGGAAAACTTCTAGTTAAAAAGGCATCATCCTGGTGACGTCTAGATTTCTTTGCATACTTCTCGAAATGTTACTAAGCTTTTTCATTTGTATTTTTTTACCAACGGTACCAAGAACAAGGCTCATCTTCTGGTGGTATCTAGATTTCGTTTGGACCTCTCGAGAAACTTCTTGCTCCATCAATTAGTTCTAAGAAAAACACCCTTTGAGAACACTTTTGAGCTTTTGTTTTTTGCGTTCTATACTGACTGTACGAAGAGACATAAGTTTAAGACGAATTTCTCTTTGGGTTTCTTGATGTGTTGTATATTTATTATAGAAGGCACCATCTACTTGTCCCATGTGCTAAAATAAAATGTACATATCACAACTTGAGATATTTTTTGGAGTGTTTAAGCCACTATAAGTTATTTACATAAATTTGTACTTCGCTTACAATTTCTCATATGTGTCAATATCAGTTTCAATTGAAAGATAAGTTGCAATACGCCTCTAAGCTCAATATTCACAAATGTTTTATTTAACTTCCCGAAAATACTCAATGAACAAGTCTATCAAGCCATTTTAGCTTGAGGGTTTTAAAATAATAACGTAATTTACAAATTAATTTAACAGGGTTTTTTAAAATAATAATACGTTATTTCACGAAGTATAACCTCGCGTTTTGCAACTAGTGAGGTCAATTATGTCATGTTGGATTTTATTCAAGTCAGATTCAATGTATCTCGCATTCTAAGTAACTCGAGTTCCTTTCTTAAATGTTGGATATTATTTGATTTAAAGCGTCGCCTTTTCAACATACCTCGTATCTTAGGATACGCAAGTTCCATTAATACCTAGCTTCAGGCTGATGTGAGGATTGTTATAAATACGAGCCATCTTTGAAAATTCCTAAATCTATTTCAAGCAAATGTCAAAGAAAATATGTTTTAATATTGTCGAATTATTCCCGAGAGAAGTGTTATAAAAATTCTTGTGCGTGTTGCTTTTAATTTTATCGTCAATTTCGTCAACATACAGTTAAGTTACAAGAGTTTTCATGAAGCTACAATCATAATTACATTTTTCAGAACATTTAATGAAAAAATTCCACATCATGCCGTGAAATCAAGCCGAGAAGACATTTCACGAAAGATGCCTTACTGCTACAATCATGAAGCTTATATAGAGAAGACATGTAATTATTTAATGAAAGAAATTCAGAGTTTGGTCTACATTGTTTGAAGAAAGCAGTCGATCAAGGTAATATCAATGCCATATATGTATGTGGTCGTATTCTAATTTGTTTTGGGGGTGAATTAAGGGATAAAGACTTCAAGTGAGAGCTCCTGGTCTTCGAATTCTAGAAAATAAATTTACAAGTTATTCGAACGGAGATGAATATGTTTTTATCGTTTAAGTTATGGCGTCGTCACAACATTACCTTTCAAGAACAAATTGAAGCCTGAAATTGTCCTACCAATTGCATAATTCATACCATCAAAAATGGACTATAGACAAACTATATATTGTTATACTGTTGTTTTGGAACCTTATGAAGCGATTTTGTTTTGTAACATTTTACATATATATTGAATTTTTTTTAATTAGTATTGTCTACTTATAAAGATCTAGTTTTTATGTTATTTTATCGATACTATCCAATAAAATAAAATGCTTAGATTTTAATTCGAAAAGGAATAACCATACCTCGCGTATTGGAAAATTCGAGATATAACAAATACCACTCGCGATAAATTTCTCGGAACGTTTTAATATCTCGGAACCTCTCGTTTGGGATATTTTTCTAAAATCTGGTTGCAGTTACTTTTCAAAAAAAAAATGTGTGGGGTTATCATTTTAATTAGGGTAATCTATGTCAAATACCACTCATCTTTATACTCGGATCGAAAATGCCACTGACGTTTCAATTTTTTCCAATTTAGCACGGACGTTTATGTTTCACTTCAATTTTGCTACTCCACCATTAATCCGCTAACGGAATGATGATGACATGGCATGGAGGGCTGTGACAATGATGACGTGGATGCCTTACCAAAACGACGTCGTTTCAATTCAACTATTTTGATGCTCAATAAAGACAAAACGGCACGTTTTGCTTGAAAAAATTATTGAAATATTATGCAACTAGAGGGATTTGAACCCCAAACACCTTAAAATTAAATTGAATTCTTAACCATTGAACTACATTAAATTTTTCTATTATGTTTTCTATAAAGTTTTAAATTTTAAAACTCCAATTAATATGTTTGAACCCCAAATAAAATTATTACTTAACCCCTGGCATCGATATCTAGTACCCCTTATCTCCATCTACATTCTCTTGTTTTCATCACCATATTCTCAAAGTTGTTGCTTTTAGTAAATTCAAGAAACACACCCAGCAGATGTACAAGTTCTCAAGATCTGAAAAATGGTGTAGACCTCCTTCCATTGCTTCGGATCTTGATAGAGCTCAGGGATTTCTCCATTGACCCATGCGACAACATCTTCATGACCACTTCATTTGCGGCGTCAGGTGTGATACACTCGTCTCTGGTTTGCCTTGAGTTCCTGACTCATTCTCCAATTTAACACGTTTGGGTCGACTATGTCTCTCCAGGAACTCAGTCACCGTTGAAATACCCGATGTTCTTGGCTCACTCCCTCACCTAAAGAAACTCTACCATTGACAACCATCTCCATGGACCAATTCCTTCAAGCTTAACAACCTAACACGCTTCAAACGACTCGAAAATCCAACGAAACTACATTCCGGTGAGTTTCTTGATCTGGGTTCACTCGGAAAGCTTTACTTCTCGACGCTAGCGATAACAACGTATCCGACCATGTCCATCAACGTTTCCAGTATCTCTCGTCGAGCTCTCGGTGATGAACAATATCCTAGACAACATCGACAATATTAGGTTCTTACAATTCTAGATCTCAGTCACAACATCTTATACGGTGCAATATCATTAGTTTTTTTCAAGCATCGTTAAAAATGGAAGCAAATTTCTGGGGAGATATGTCAGAGGAAGAGTATTACACGTCGCAGGGCGTTCGTAACACTAAGTCTTACTTCGAGACGCCCAACGACAAACTCTTCACTCAGAGCTTCCTCCCTTTGGATAAAAAAGTGAAGGCCTCCGTTTACATGACCCACGGCTACGGCTCCGACACCGGCTGGCTCTCTAGAAGATTTGCATCAGTTTTCCACTTGGGGTTATGCTATTTTCGCCGCTGATCTCTTCGGTCTGGCAAATCCGATGGTCTCTGTTGCTACTTAGGTACTTTCCACTAGAGTGACCGTATTGAATCATCACCGCCATCGACATTGGAGTTCCACTAGGAAAAAGAAGACATGTGTCATGTTATAGCAAATTTACGACGATAACAAATGCCCCTATCGCAAATTCTACAATACCTTTGAAAACGATGACGATTTAACTCCACCTCCAGTGCCTCCCAACACGGTAAAGAAAAAACGACGATGCAGAAAAAGGAAAACGACGTCGAAAACCCGGATGAACACCTCGTCGGCCGAGAGCAGATTCTTTACCAGCGGAAGCTTTGAAGACTATGGTATTAACGACAGTGAAACAAAAACCCTTGTTTCATCTTCGAGGAGCTTCTCTACTGATTCCCCCTAAGAGATGTTCAACACCAACTTAAAAATTATACTGGAAACAAAGCCTACGAGGAAAAGCAAGAAGAAACCTAAGAAAATTAAGAAGACAAGAAGGTACGCTATAAGATTTTCGTCATCAGAGAGCGAATCGCCAGCGAGGTTGTCGAGCTTCTTGCAACAGATGATACGTGCATGTGGACGGCAGTGAGGGAGTTTTGTGGTGGTGAAGAAATGGGAGTTTTGTAGTGACGAATCTCCAACTTTTCTCAGGTAATACAGATGTTACGTTGACTAAATAACTTTAAAAAACCGTCCATGTCATCGCTGTCACGGCATTGGCACATGTCATCGTGCCGTTAATGGATTAACGACGGAGTGATAAAATTGAAGTGAAACATAAACGTCCGTGTTAAAATTGACAAAATTAAAACGTCAGTAACATTTTCGATCCCAAACATAAAGATAAATAGTATTTGACGTAGATACCCTTTTAATTACGGGCTACCTTAATTAATGACGACAAGTTGACCCCCAGACTCTATGTTGCTTTGTACTTACCCATTCTCTCCGTTTACCGTTTCTTTCCGGTCTTTCCCATTTTCTTTTACCTCTTCTACGTCTGCTACACAACTCCGTTTCGGCACTCCGTCTTTCTCTCTTAAATTTAATTCCCTGCTGTTTTCAATTTCAATCTCTTAAATTTCTCAATTTGCAATAATTTATCAGCACAAAGGAGAGGTCTCTGTTAAGTTCTTAACCTCTTCGCCGGCTCGTGGTTTCCAGATGTTGGGGAAAATCAAACTCCTCCTATGAGCTTATTACAATCTTTTTCTTCGTTGCCACTTTTTGTTTGGCTTCGTTTTCACTCGCACAACATCAAGTACAACTCTCTGAGTCGGATCGGTTCGATGCAGACGCAGACGCCGGAAACGGCACCTTTTCAAATGTTTCTTCGGTAACTAAACCGATGGAAGGTTCATTTGCTGCTATCATCGATCGTGCTCTGGAGAAGGAGTTCGATGAGAACGAAAAAAACGAAGGTTCATTTCCTTTTTTTCCCCCGCTGATTTTGCTTAGATTAGGGATTAGATTTCAAATCCGCACTAATAAAGTGTTCAGCTTACGTATTGCTGTTTACTTCAAACTTGCTAGTTCTTTATATACTGTAGCAATTAATTATTGCTATTTCTATTGCTTATCGAAGGTTTTTGAGCTCGATCTACTTTTAGGTTATCATTGTCAATGTAGGTCTATAGAGGGTAATTAGTGAGTGTGTATTTGCATAACTTCTGGGGAAAAGAGTTGCTAATTTTTATTAAATTATAATTGTCGAATATAGTCTAAATTCATCCCGATTTGCAGTAAGTGACGATGCTGCAAGTTTCAACAACAGTGTAGCGGAACAGCAGGTTGGTAGTACTCATTCTTTTGAGAACTTTTCAGCTCGGATAACTTGCTTACTTACTCTCTTTCATATGTGTTTGTTATCAGGCTGTTTTGGAAACCGTTGCTAGAGTTAAGACGAAGAAAAATGATACGAAAGAGGAAAAGTATGTGCTTCTCCTCATCAATGATTAGACTTATTTTGTGATTTTGATTTCTGATAAGTTGTTAATAGAAGAGCTTAATTTCCTATTTTGATAATTTTTTTAAGGAATTTTATACCATATCTTCTTCTTAATTACTTGAGACATGTAGTAGTTCCCTCACACCTTTTGCATCCTCCTTTTAGATCATTTCAACTCCATGACGTTTTCAATCTAGAGAATGATAATAGAGCTGAAGATACACCGACATTGATAGATCGAAAGGTTAGATTGGTTAAAACTTATGTTGAGATTTTTTTTGTACTTAGAAATCTGAGGGTTGATTTATTTCAGGACAATGTCTTCATCATATCTAATTTAAATCAAAATATCCAGTGTTACAACTGGACTTGAGGTAAATGTTTTATCATATTCGTTTCACCACAGCTGTTTTTTTTTTTACATTTAACTAATAAGCTGATTTAAACTTCTTGCTTATGGTCCATAGACTGATATCAGATTTGGTAGTTGTCATCGTATCTGCAACTTGTGGTGGCATTGCATTTGCTTGTGCTGGACAACCGGTCTGATTTTATTGATATAAGCCTATTTAGTCTTTGATTTGAGTTTTTGGTCCCTCCAGAGTGCCTTGGATTTCTAATTTCCCATATATTTTATTGTTACATTTTACAGGTGATTACTGGATATTGTTGGCAGGATCTCTTATTGGACCTGGAGGTTTTAACTTTGTCGGTGAAATGGTGCAAGTATGTTTTACATTTCATTAAAATTTTGCTATCAACACTGACATCTTATTTATTAAACCCTTTGTAACTGAGTTGAGTGATGGCTTCTTGATCATAATGCCATTATTCACTCTCTTGCATGGAGCCTTATTATGAAAAAGGAGTTTTTTTTTTTTTAAATTGCATTCTTCATCTTATTTAATATTAGTTATTATGATTCTCTTAGAGTTCATCTGAAGCCTCCCTAACAATCCACTGCTCTTATTGGTCTGTTCTTGTGAAACCTGTCTATGTCTTTTTTCCCATTAATTTCTTTAATTTTATATGAGCATTTCATTACGATTGTTAGTCGGTCGTTTGGGTGCCTCTATCAAACTAGGGCAATAAATAGAAGCAAACATAGACGAGGTTTTAAGTTCCAGTAAGTAATATTATGGTCTGATTAGACTCTGTTATACTGTTGCTAGCAACTGCAATTGAATTGTGTAGTGTTCTTGAGAATGGCCAGGGTGATCTCATTCCATTAGAGGCTGTTCCATTTGAAATGTTTGTTGGTTATTCATCTATTATAGATTTAATAATTTATTTATTTTCTCTCATTTGAATCATGCAGGTTGAAACAGTAGCTCAGTTTGGTGTGATTTTTCTTCTTTTGCATTGGGCCTGGAGTTCTCTGTTGCGAAGGTTGCATTGTGCCTCTGAATCTTTTCTTTTCTATTTGTATCATACTCTTTACATCAATTCATATCATTTCTCTAACTTCATCCTTTTTATTTTAAGCTTCGAGTTGTTCGAGCAGTTGCCGTCGTAGGTGGGCTACTCCAGATAGTTCTATTTATGTGCCTCTGTGGAATTACAGCCTCAGTCTATTAATTTTGACACAAAGTCTCTGTTGGTTCAGTTTCATTAATCTTTATTAATTGATGTTACCACCTTCACCTGAATCTGAGTGCACTGAGGTTGCATAATTTTATCTAGTTATTGAGGTTTCTTGTATATCTGGGTCATAAAGAGGCTTCTTGCTGTTGTGTTGTTCAAATTTTTTCCTGTTTCTTGACTTCAAATCCAATTTTGGGTTTGCCTTTTTTTTTTTGGGGAAAAAAACGATATGCATTATCTGAAAATGATTAAGGTACATGATTCATGCAAACATGTTATCTTTCTTAATTTTCTTATACTTATGGACCATTGTATACCACAATTGTAATTCTGAATCGCACAGTATTAATTGGGTGCTGTTTGCAGTTATGTGGCGGTAGACTTCCAGAGGGTGTATTTGTTGGTGTATTCCTTTCAATGTCTTCACAGCTGTGGTAAAATTTCGTGGAAATCTTTTAGAGATGCTTACAGAATCTACGCACATTCATACTTTCCCTCACTAATTGAGCAAACAAATTTATGCACATCAAACGAGTTTAGACACCCACACAGTACTTGTAGAGATCTTTATCTTTGTTTACTATATTTCGGTTTCTAAAGTTGCTTTTCTCTTTTCAATGGCAGGTGCTTAAATTTTTGATGGAAAAGAATTCTAACAATATGCTTCACGGCCAAGTCATCATTGGCACACTTATTCTGCAAGTATTGATTCTTCACTCCATTGTTAAGTTCTGTTTTGCTTTACAGATTTTGTCAATGACATGTACTTTTATCATTCCCTGTGTCCTTAGCAGTTTTTAAATTTGCAGGATTGTGCTGTGGGATTACTATTTGCGTTGCTTCCGGTTCTTGTTGGAACTTCCGGTATTCTTCAAGGAGTAATGTCCATGACTAAATTGTACGAGGAAAACTTGAAGAACTATCATATTCCAATTTGGATCTGGATTACTGGATAAATAGCACTCCTCTTCATGTTTTTTAGATGCCACATAAGTTGAAAATATGCGACTAAGGACTAGGCTTAGCTTTTAAGTGAGGGCATGGTTCCCGCTCCTCACTATTTGTTAGTGTGCATTTTTTCCTAAAACTTGAAATATAGATCATGCTTAGAGCCTTAGATTCAAATATTAGCCACTTAGAC
This sequence comes from Hibiscus syriacus, assembly GCF_006381635.1. Lineage (NCBI taxonomy): Eukaryota > Viridiplantae > Streptophyta > Magnoliopsida > Malvales > Malvaceae > Hibiscus > Hibiscus syriacus. The sequence continues at coordinate 9,372 of NW_024062926.1, forward strand.
TAACTTTTCTTCGATCAGATCAGGAGTCATAGACAATTATTGTTTTGATTTTGTGCTTGTAATGGTATAAGAATAGACACTTGGCTTTGGATTAGGATTAAGACTATAACTTCTTGTTTTCCCGTGATATATTTTTCTCTATTCATGGTGTTTTCAGTATTGAGATAAGTTAACAGTTAACACTATATATATTAACCAGGTTGGTCACATTGGCTGCCTTTTTGGCTGTTTTGTCAATATTGTCTCGTACTTGCCTGCCTTGGTTGCTTAAACTGATGATAAGCCTTTCATCACAGGTATATATGTTATCTGCAGATAGAATTGCATACTGATTTTTTTTTCCACTTTGTTATCTGTTATGATTTGTTTAATTATTGTTATATGTGCAGACGGATGAACTCTATCAACTGGCATCTGTGGCGTTCTGCTTACTTGTGGCCTGGGTATGTTTTGCGTTTCTTTTTGGTTTGTCTTCTTTTTACTTTCACTTTGTTAAGCATCTGGATTTTGTATGCAATATCCACATCTACACACCCTTTCTTCCAAATCTTGTGTTTTTTTATCTGTGAAGAAATTACTATTATACCATTTTCCATACACTGTCCATTCTTTTAGTGGCACATGAACAACTGACAAGCAGGGTTTGTGATGAAGCCTAAACTTATGGTTTTAAAATACCGGTGATCAGCCTTACAGATCTAAAAATATATAAGCTTCTATGTAATATTAATGAGGTGCATTAATCGTTTTTGATATCTGCTTGAGATTCAGAGAGTTGAAGTACATAACGATACATGCTCAACTGCTAAAATCATTAGTTTAAGGTATACAAACATAGAAAGAAATCTTGCAGTTTCTGATCAGTTTGTTTTTTACATTGTTGCAATAAATTAAGCCAGTCAGATATCTGCACATTTTTTTGGAACTTATAGTTAATTGATTGTTTAATTTTCAGTGTAGTGACAAGCTGGGGCTGAGCTTAGAATTGGGTTCATTTGCTGCTGGATTGATGATATCAACAACTGATCTTGCCCAACACACTTGAACAAGTTAAGATTATGCTTTACAAACTGTCATATAATGATAGTGCATTCATTTATATTGGATGCTATTATCAGCTCTTCCTTCTAGTCATCCTCGATTGAATTTAGTCTGTGTGTGCAGATCGAACCCATTCGGAATTTTTTCGCCGCACTGTTCCTGGCTAGCATAGGGATGCTGATCAATGTTCAGTTTCTCTGGAACCATGTTGATATCTTACTTGCTGTTATACTGGTTATCCGTAAAAAATAATAATTGCTTTGGTTGTCAAGGGTTTCGGATACAACAACAAGACTTCACTGCTTGTAAGCTATATTTGATGCACGCCCGATATGTATTGCCTTTGGAGTTTTAAGTAACTCGAGTTCTTTTACTTGTACAGGTTGGAATGTCCCTGGCACAGATAGGAGAATTCGCTTTCGTTCTTCTCAGCCGTGCTACAAATATCCATCTCGTTGAGGTCAGTGCTACTATCCGAGTTCATTGTACTGTTGATTTGAGAAGATGGCTAATACTTTGTGGGCGTTATGATCTTCTCCATAACTGAAACCTTGAGCTTTCCAGGGTAAACTGTACCTGCTACTTCTTGGCACAACAGCACTTAGCCTGGTATAATTTATTCCTGGCTCGATTCGATACTCTCATTGACTATAACAAATTCAAACTTACGAAAACAACAGAAAGAAATCCGAAAATGCTGGTTCTTTTATAGTAAAATATTGATGGTTTCAACTCCATATCCTCAGGTGAATCCTCTATTGTTAAGCTAATCCCTGCCATACTTCACCTTGGGGTGCTCTTACGGTGGTCTCCCCGAGAGAGAAAGTTCGATCGAGGTAATTACTAGTCTCATACGTGCGAAGGATCATGTCCAACTGCCACTGCTAAATTCATATAAATTTTATTTTCCAGCTTGGAATTAAAGGAGAGAACCTCCGTTCAGACAGCGGAAAGCATCGCATTACATTGATGGCCCAAGAACCCCATGATTCATGATTATTAACGTGTAATTAAACTAATTGAGAGAAAAAACTCCATAACGAACTTGATCGGCCGTTTTGTCATGTTGCAAATGAAGTCTACCGAATGATCCCGTGAAACGAGTTTGCTTTTTATTTACCATTTTTGGTTTACTAACCCTATTATATTTCATTAACGAATTGAATAGAGCCTCTTAAGCAAGCCAACAGCATGAGGTAACTCTAACTGTTGAGCCAATGCATTGTAATCATTCATTTTTTTTGTCACAACATTTAACTTGTTTGCCTTTGTTGTATCATAAGTTTTGGGTGCTAGTGTTCGAATATTCTCGTTTTTATCTTTCAAATATTAACATCACACTATATATCACAACCTATTTTCTTAGTGAATCATAACATTCTTGAGAGCAATATATTTTATTAATAAAATTATTAACATTATAGATCGCAGTCTATTTCTTAGTGAATCATGATATTATTGAGCACAACCATATTTTTTATATATTCATAACATTTTCAGCTTTTAACTTATTTCTTATCGTAGGAAAATTCAAGATTACATCAATTTAAACTTTGGTAACATTTTAGATTCAACTATTTTATTATTAAAATGTTAAGATTTCATATTGCAACTGCTTTCTTAATGAACTATGATATTCTTGGGTGCAACCTATTTTATTAATAAAAATATTAACATTACAAATTGCAACCTATTTCTTAGTGAACTATGACATTATTGAGTGAAACCATATTTCTTATATATTCGTAACATTTCAACTTTTAATTTATTTTTTTATTGTTGGAATATCTAAGGTCTCATCAGTTTAAACTCTGGTAACCTTTTAAACTTAAAATGTTATTAGTATTTATAACATCTACCGTTTATAACTCATTTTATTACCCTGTATAACATTTTAATACAACCTGTTATGTTACTCCGACTGATAATTTTTTCGGTTTCAACTTATAACATTGTAGGTAACACTTTTAACCTATAACTTTTTTATCAGTCACGTCGTTTATTAGCCTTATTTTAGGTATCTCATAGCAAAACCTCCCAATAAGATCTATAAATAGATATAAGATCTATAAATAGATACAGTTTACCTGTGATATAGTGGTAAACCAAACAGCGGCCAGATTACAACTTACTTGTGATATAGTCCATATAGATTAGATTAAGTTGTGTTCGAAGATCGATGATGGCCAATAAAGAACTTCCCCTGTGCTGCAATGGAGGTGGAGCCACAGCAGACTCATTGATATTCTCATGTAGCTTCAGCTTCTCATATTACATTATTATAAACTTCAAATGGAAAAGCTCTGGCTTTCTTTCTTGTCGAGAATCCCACAAATAATTTCAAGCCACTTGGTCGAGTCATCAAGGTTGTAATATTTGGAAATAGAAAAAGACTAGGGATTTAGAAGAAAGGGTAAAAAGAAATTCAGATTCTCATTGAAATTCATAGATATCCTAGTACATTAACAGATTTCTTTATTTATACTATACAAATGTACTAAGTTGATTTTGTCAGTTGTATTTTAACAGAGTTGTCGTTATGCTGGTGGGCCCAGGTAATCATTTTCACATTTGGAGTATGACACTCCTTCACCAGCCTGCTGATTCGTGGGTTCAACCGGCCTAAGTCCCAAGCCTCCATTCTCATAGATTTCCTTCCAGCCCATTCCTGCATCTCTCGAAACAACGTTGTCCTTCATTACCCATACATTGTCGTTTTGAACTTCCTCAATTAAATCAGCCTCAACCTCTTCGTTCCTTATCTACTGACCTAAATCCCGAATTATTCTAATCCTCAATTCTGCCGCCTCTAACACGAACCCTAATTCCTCTTCCATAAACCCTAAATTCACATCTGAGCTCGTGAAAATACCCCCTCCTGCACTGGATCCTTGTCCCCAAGGATCAAAGTCTGGGAACTGCGACTTCAAGACAGAAAGGTCTTCCCACGTAGCATGTTCCTTCGCCAGATTGAACCAGTGAATCAATAATTGAGTGACTTCACGATTTTGCCCCTTGATAACTCGTTTGTCCAACACTGCCGCCGGGTATACCTTCAGTTGACCATCAGTCCCGACCTCGGGCGGATCAATCGAGGTAACACTCTTCTCCCCGATTTTATTTTTAAGCAAACTCACGTGAAAAACCGTGTGAATCTTTGAAGAAGGTGGTAACAGTAAGCGAAATGCCACTGAGCCAATATTTTCAATAACTTCGTAAGGCCCAAAAAATCAAGCAGAAAGTTTCAAATTCTTGCGAAGGGCGACGGAAGTCTGACGATATGGCTGGAGCTTGAGGTACACCATATCTCCTACTTGAAATTGTCTATCTGTGTGTTGCTTGTCTGCATTTTACTTCATATGATGCTGAGCCTTAAGTAGATTTTCTTTAAGCACTTGATTGATTTGTTCCCTCTGTTGCATTACTTTTTTTACTGCTTGAACTGGTGATTGTTGAATAGGAGCTGATAATGGGGCTTTGTAACCATACAAAGCTTCGAACGGAGTGATGCTAATAGCAGTATGAAAATTTGTGTTATATCACCATTCGACCTCTGGCAGCCATTTTGCCCAATCTTTAGGCTTTAGAAAACACAAAGCCCTGAGATATTGTTCTAAACATTGATTCACCTCTCAGTTTGACCATCCGTTTCCGGGTGGTATGTTGTACTGAATAGGGTAGATATACCAAGCTGCTTCATAAATTCCTTCCAAAACACGCTAGTGAAAGTCCTATCACGATCAGAAATAACCACCTGTGGCTGCCCATGTAACTTGTAAACACTGTCAAGATATTTTCTAACTACTTCGAATACAATGTAAGGATGAGCAAGACAAATAAAGTGCTTGTATTTTGTGAACTTATACACGACCACCAAAACACAATTGAACCTTAGAGAAGTAGGCAAACCTTCAATAAGGTCAATGGCTATGATCTCCCAGGCGTTAGATGGAATAGGCAATGGTTGGAGTAACTCGGGCTTAGCAACATGTTTAGATTTAATATGTTGACATATATCACAATTTCAGACACATAGCAAAACTATAGCCTTCTGTCCAGGCCAATAAAAATAAGAGTGCAGGCGTTGGTAGGTTGCATGTCCCCCGAATATTCACCCAAAGGAGAGTCGTGCATAGTTACAACCAAGTCATGTGTCAAATTTTCAGCAGGCCCAATATAAAATTTTCCTTTAAAACGCAAAACACCCTTCACAAACGTCCAATCGGGTATAGAACCATTCTTTACTGTCAAAGCAGTAATGATCTTCCTAGCTAACTCATCTTCAACATAAGTAGTCTCAATCTCCTCAACCCAAGTAGGAATAAAACTAGTAGCAGAACGTAGGTTCAACTCCAAATTATCTTCATAAATGCGTGAAAGAGCATCAGCAACCAAGTTCGTTTTGCCCTTTCTATAGTGGATAGTATAATCCAACCCGAGAAGTTTTGTATCTAACAAGTGCTTAAGAGGTTCGTGATCCGTCTTAATAACAAAGGGTCGACCTTTAAGTTAATGATGTCATTTAGTCACAACCATTTATATAGCCAAATATTCCTTTTCGTAAACGCTCTTATCAGCATGGTGTGAACCCAAAGCTTTACTAAGATAAGAAACTGAACTGCCACCTTGAGATAGGACAGCTCCAAAGCCTTGAAAACTCGCGTCAGTCTCCAAACAAAAGGGTTTATTAACTTCCAGAAGTGTTAGTACTGAGGCACTACAGATAGCCAATTTCATATTCTCAAAAGTAGTCATAGCTTCCTCGGACCACTTGAAGGCGTTCTTTTTAAGCATGTTTGTAAGTGGGTGACTTATTTCACCATAATTTCTGATGAACTTCCTGTGGTAACCCGTGAGGCCCAAAAAACCACGCAAGTATTTGAGAGACTTAGGTTGTTTCCAGTTGCGCATGGCTTCAATTTTACTAGGGTCAGTCGCTACCCCAAAAGGAGAAATAACATGGCCAAGGTACTCCGCTTGTTGTTGAGAAAAGAAACACTTCTTCCTTCTCGCAAACAGTTGAATTCTCTTCAAAATCTCTAAAACAGTTCTCAAATGAGTCAAGTGGTCTGACAAGGATGGACTATAAATTAAAATGTCATCGAAGAATACCAAGACAACTTCCTAAGGAATGGACCAAACAGATCATTCATCAGTGCTCGGAAAGTCGCTGGGGGCATTTGTTAGGCCAAATGGCATGACCTTAAACTCATAATGCCCACGGTGAGTGCGAAATGGTCTTGGGAATGTCTTCTTCCTTGATTCGAATCTGCCAATACCTAGAATGGAGATCTATTTAAAGAAATAAGTCGACCCAACCAGCTCATCAAACAAGTCGTCGACGACCGGAATTAAAATTTATTTTTGACAGTCCGTTGATTTAACTATCCATAATCAACACAAAATCAACAAGTTCAATCCTTCTTAACCAATAAACAAGATGAAAAAACGAGTTTTTGTTTGTTTGTATCACTGAAGCAGCCAATAATTCCTTGATTTGTCTTTCAATCTCTGATTTCTGCTGATACAAAAAATGTTATGGCCTCAGATTAATAGGGGGAGTATCCTGTTTCAGTACTATGGCATGATCATGAGATCGCACAGGAGGTAAGCCTTGGGGTTCATCGAAAACTGCTGAAACTCATGCAAAAGAGGCTGTACAACTAGAGGTGTATCTAAATTAGAATTTTCAGCACTCAACCAATAATATTTGCCAACAATATCAGGCTGTTTAGCAGCGAGCTTTTGTAATTTTTCACCTAAAATCATTTTATTGGAACAGTCCTGTTTCCTCTATGCAATGTGATATCCTTATCCTATTTACTAAAGGTCATCATCCTATTTCGAAAATCCATAAGGATTGGATTATAATGAGTCATCCAATCAACGCCGAGGACCATATCACTCCCTCCTATAGGCAATACATGAAAGTCATAGGCAAAATAGTGACCTTGCATACAACATGTCAAATTATTACTCTTGGAAATACTTATCAACCGTTCTCCATTAGCTACTGTAATCGCCAATGGTGTAGTTTGAACCAGCTCTGTGCCTTATTTAGCCCAAGCAGGTGTAACAAAGCTGTGAGTGCTACCACTGTCAACCAATATGTTCAAAGTTTCATTGCCAATGTTGTCTTATATTCGAATAATATTATGCCCGGTGATTCCCTGTAAAGCATTGATAGAGATTTCGAATGGGTTTTCTGGCCCTACTTCATCTTCAGCAACTGGCAATTGATGCTCTACCGTTTCTATGACATTGTCATCTCCCAACTCTCCAGTATCATCTTCTTCCATAGAATTCAAATGTTTCTGTTTGCATTGGTGCCCAGGTTGGAATTTCCCCCCGTATTTAAAGCAAATGTTGTGATGTTGTTGATACTCAATCAAGGTTTGTTTCGAATTACTTGGAATAGTGTTTGTATTTGGCTACTAGGCACTGGTGTAGAAGTAGCTTTAGGAAGGAGGTTGGAAGAAGCAAAAGTATTTTGTCAAAGGCAGACTTGGATCGAATACATCAACCTCCATCGAAAGTTCATATAATTTAGCTTTTTGACAAGCTTCAGCAACAGTCTTTGGTTCTAGCACTTTGACTTTGTATTGAGATCATCCGGAGCCCACTAATAAAACTTGAAACAAAGTAGCCTTTGCTCAAATCATGATGGAAGTTCTTCAAACTTGGCCTGATATTCCCACCCAAAAGATCGTTGGACCAGTTATTAAATTCTTCAATCACATCGACCTGCTCCTTATCACAGAACCTATAGCACAAATCGGCCACAATTTCATGACATGTAACCCTGTTTTTCTGTATCACATAAGCATCAAACCATGTATTGGCATGACCTGATAAATACAATGTAGCAACCTCCAACTTCTGATGGTCAAAAATCGCAAAAATATTAAAATATTTCTGACATTTTTGAACCCAACTTCGTAGATTTGTGCCATCAAAAAATTGTAGTTCTATTCTCGGTGTTGGAACATAAACATTTGTGTTTGTTTCAGATCAGATCTATTGTGATTATCTACTTGTGCAAGATTCAAAGAATCACTTAAATCTTTCAAGGTTGCACCCGCTTTATCCTTGTCAAAATGCCCAGAAGAAGACGGAAAGAATATAGGTTTAAAAGCTAGAATGCCTGGTTCTAGGGGATTTAATGAATACTTTTCATGTGCATCAATAACAGTGACTTGGATAGGAGCTTTACCTTCAACTTTGGGAGAGAGTTTTTTTTGTGCTTTCTGACTGTTGGTGTTTGATGCTCTCCTTCAGCCGCAGTCTTAGCAACCAACTGAAGGATTCGTTGCAAAAAGCCTCGAGTCTCAGCAGATTGAGCTTCCAAGTTTGTATAACGTTTTTCCCAACTGGCTTTCTAATCGAGCCACCATTTAGGTATTCCGTCAGGAATTTCTTCAGTCGACTGGTCAGACATTTCCGGTGGATTTGTTTCAACCATCTTTGATTTTTCTTGGGCATTAACACTCATTTTTTTTACTATTTTGGATCCAAAAAACCTAGCTCTCGATACCAATTGTAATGTTTGGAAATAGAAAGAGACTAAGGATTTAGAAGAAAGGGTGAAAAGAAACTCAGATTCCCATTGAAATTCATAGATATCCCGGTACATTAACAAATTTATCTATTTATGCTATACAAATGTACTAAGTTGATTTTGCCAGTTGTGCTCTAATAGAGTTGTTATACTGGTGGGCTCAGGTAACCATTTTCACATTTGGAGTATGACACTCCACCAGCAGTCCGCTGCTTCGTGGTTTCTATCGGCCCAAGTCCCAAGCCTTCATTCTCATAGACTTACTTTAAACCCGTTCCTGTATATCCCGAAACGACGTCGTCCTTCGTTACCCATACACTGTCGTTTTGACCTTTAATTAAATCAGCCTCAACCTTTTCGCTCATCTACTGACCTAAATCCCCAATTTCTCGTCTCCACCACGAACCCTAATTCCTCTTCCAAGAACCCTAAATTCTCATCTAAGCTCGTGACAAATTTCCCGGTAGGAACACAACCTTTCTCATTAAATCAAACGCCAGACCTCGATCCTCGCTTTCTTCCTCTGTCTGCTCAATTATACGTACCAAATCACAAACCACCTCATAGTACTTCCCGGACTCCATCTGTCTCATCGTATCGATAATTCTTGTTTTTTTTCTGTAAGTTTTATCATTATTTTGGTCTTCATTTGTAAATATTATATATTTAAAATTAAAACTAAACTAATAAAAGAACAAGCTTTTAGGACTAAAACTATTATATTATACTTCAAAAATTTTAATAATTTTTTAACAACCGTTGATCAAAATTAGAAAAAAAACATATAACGCTAATGATAAAAATTACATAAAAAAATAATTTAAAGGTTAAAATAAAAAAACAGCAATAATTTAATGAAAAGTTAATTATGTAGAGAATTGACATATAAATCTACATGGTAACCAGTCGGATTGGATGGGTTTTCATTTGATCCAAAAAGTGTATCCTTTTCATCTGATTTGAGTTTAGGAATGTCTCATTTGATCCAAAATATGATCTAAATTATGGGGTAAAAATTCACATCCAATTATACCTAAATATATAATAAAAATTATATTATTATATCGAGTCAGATCAGGTTGAGTAAGAAATTTTTCACCTTAAATTGATCTAATTTCACCCTTTATAGCATCCGACTCGAACCTGATTTAAAAAAAAATAATTTTATCAAGTTAAATCAAAACTCGTTAAATCTAGATCAAATCGATATCCTTAAATAAACTTGGTTCCGACAGCATCCAAGGAAATGATATATGTTACACAACAATAATGACTTAGAACTAACGGCATCAACAACTAAAAAGAAGGATAAAATCAGAAACCTTATTACAAAATGGAATATCATGTCACTTGCTTTCACTAAACTAGGAATAACAAGCTTTTCCAAGCAGAGTAAGACAGATTCCTATTAGTGGTTTTATGTACAACAATTCAATCAAATAATTGCTGACAATTTTCCCTTGGTTGCTCACTTTTTCCTAGGATGGGTGCAATGTACAAACATGCATGCATCAATTTTCTTACCCCGAAAATGAAAATCATACTCCATCAATCTTAATTTAGAACAACTTTGTTTGATCACAAAGAATTAACAATAAAATATAAATTAATCAGAACTTGAAATAATTTGAACAAGAATTCAAACTCTAAATCATCTGATTTCATTATGTTCCGACTTCCAACCTGAAATCACACCAAGGATGAAAAATTATTCAAATTTGGAGTTAATTAAATAATCGAAATTTTTTAAAATACAATTGATTTAAAACAAGTTCAAATTTTTGAATTTCAACAACTTGTATTAACCCTTGACATGAGATCACCATGCTTGGTGAGTGATTTTTCTATTTGCTACGTTATTGGAAAAAGCAAATAGCCAAGTAGCAAAAGTCCGAGTCGTTAAGAAACTATACTTGGCATTGATGATTCAGCGCCCACTAATCATACTATTAGTTGATATCAATGATATCGGAAAAGCAAGCCAGTTCATCTCAATCAAAATAGCAAAAGCAGCACTAACTAATAAAGTTTATACTATTCTAGCACAACGAAAGGAAGCCGTGAATAAAGGGCTTCAACGATACAAATTACAAACAACACATCAACTGAAAATGACAAGAAGAGAGGGAAAAAAACTTACCTAGAAAGTATAAATCTCATCATTCCTTCTAACAAAATCTACCCCTCTGAAAAAGAAAGAATTTGAAGAGTTTAATTTTTTAGTGGATTGGAAAGTTACGACGGAGTAAAACCGGCAGAATCCGAGGGGTAGATCGGGTAAAATATGAACAAACGAGAGAAATTGGAGGTAAAATTGGTGTAATCGGATGAACGAGATCGGTATTCGGATACTGTTAACGTTTGTTGAAAAGTGGCCGGCGGTTTTGGGAGGGCGGTGGCGACGGAATTTGGTAATAATCGAATTGTTTCATAGTTTCCGTGTTTTTTAGTGAGAAAATTGAAAATTTGGAAGCGAGTAAATTTTTGGAGGGAACTGCAGGGCTGAACTCACGTAATAATATTGTGAAAAAAAATTTATTCACAGCATAATACTCTCCAAGAATTAATTCTTGAGATGGTGCGAATGCTACAGGAGTGAGATTGGTCGCCATGCAGTTGGGGCGAAGCAGGTATTTGTCGCCATGCAGTCGGGGCGAAGCAGGTATTTGTCGCCATGCAGTCGGGGCGAAGAAGTAGGTCGCCATGCAGTCTGTTGAAGGTCGCCATGCACGCTCGGCGTTGTTCTGAATGCACGGTTGGAGGTAGCTGGAAAATAATCATTTACTGGAAACACCCATGGATGATGATTCATATTATACTATTCCCTCAATTTTATATTTGTTCTCATAATGCACATATTTTAAGAAAGTCAAACTTCTTAAGTTTTATCATATCATTATAATTATTTTAGAGAAAATCGCCTCAGTGACCAAAAATGCCTTATAATATACGATTTTAACCAACTTTTTTTGGATTTGCCAAAATGACCAACAAAATCGCAACGCGAAATAAAAATCGCAACGCGATCCCCAGAATCGCAAATCAGTTTCCAAAATCGCAACGCGATTCTTGAAAATCGCAATGCGATAGTACAAATTCGCATTGCGATTTTCAAGAATCGCAACGCGAATATGAAAATCGCAACGCGAACACATAAATCGCAACGCGTATCCGTAAACCGCAACGTGTATCCGTAAATAGCAACGCGTATCCGTAAATCGCAATGCGTATTCGTATATCGCAACGCGTATCCGTAAATCGCAACGATAATCCGTAAATCGCAACGAGAATCTGTAAATCGCAACGATAATCCGTAAATCGCAACGAGAATCTGTAAATCACAACACTGAAATTTTGGGTATATAACTACGCAACAACAGCAAATCATAAACTAAATCCCTAAATCGCAACTCATTCCATCTCCATCTATCACTCTCTCCGGCGACATCCGTTCCTATATCCAACGACATCATTCCCAATCCGGCAACAGGTTTTAGTTTCGCAGCTCGTCTGTTTAGTAAATTAATTTACAACCATGAAATCATCTAATGTTGATCATGTTTGGATAGATTTGTGTTTTGGAGGGTCATGGGATAATGTTCATGGTGTTTTACAATATAGCCTTTACCCATGAATCTTCAACTAAAATTGTCTTTACAAAAGTTAACTTATGAAACTCTAATGCTACGTGTTTCAAATAAATTGAATTTAGAGCCCTAAGTGGATTTAGGCTATCTTATCAGAGAAATGGTAAAGTTTATTTGTTAACCGACAATGAAGATGTTGAACGATTCATTGCTTACATTAGTGTTTCACAAGATGATGTTACATTGTATGTTGTTGAACTTAGAAGTAGTATTGTTGGGTCAGTAGCGGGTAGTAATCAACTAAGTTTTTCTCAAAACCCACAACCTTTCTCTAATCCAAATCCCAATCAACTTTCAGCACCAAATTCCGGTTTTCGTATTGACCAGTTAGACGATGATGAGCCAACAGAAAAAATTGTGAGTACTAGTCAGTATTCGAAATTTGGTCTTGGTCAATATCCGGACTTTGATATTGGTCAATACACGGATTTTGATGATGTTTCAGAAGAAGAAACAGACCCTGCGTGTAATGATTTTGATATTGGTCAATACCCGTATTTTGATGATGAAACAGCCGTTGCCGAAGAATGTATTGTTGATGATAATGAGGAGGAAGTTACGACTGTGAATGAATATGTTGAACATCCATTCTGTAATTCATATAATCCTGAAGAAGAAAAAGAAGAAGAAAAAGTCCCCGAAGAAAAGAAAATGCCACGGGCGTATAACTGGAATATGCCAGAATTACTTCAGATACCGGAAGAAGAGTTGGTAAAGAAAGCAGTTGATTGTTACACAAAAGTTATTCGTATCAAGAAATATGATTGTTTTGATACAAAGGAAGACTTGAAGATAGCTTTGTATACGAAATGTGTGGAAGATGGCTATCAACTAAAAGTTAACAAATCAAGCAAAGATCGTTTCGAAACAAGGTGTATGATTGACAAAAACTGTACGTGGCGTATGATTGCAAAGAGAATAAAAGATTGCGAAATGTTTCAAGTTAGGACTTTTATTGATAAACATACATGTTCAAGAACCCAAGTTTTTCCTCACCATAGACAGGCAAACAAAAAGGTGTTGGGTGTTTTCTGGCTAAGTTAATGTTTTTGAATGGCAGGTATATCGGGGACATGAAATTATGACTGACATGAATGCTCGGTTCAAGATTAGTATATCATATTCTCAAGCTTGGAGAGCCAAATGTTATGCCTTGGAATTGTTGAGGGGGTTGCCAGAAGCATCGTTGCCCAACTGCCGGCTTATTGTCACATTTAAAGCTGAAAATCCTGGGTCGGTAACTCATATCAAAACAGATAGAGATTGACACTTTGAGTGCTGTTTATCGCCATTGGTGCTACGGTTAGTAAATCAATATAATTTTGTTGACTCATTTTTGTTAGTTACATGCATTTCACATTTAAATGATTATATTTCTTGTGTATATTATTTTGTAGATTCGTTCGTTTATTACTTGCATGCGCCCAGTTATTATAGTTGACGGAGCACATTTGAAAGGTCGATACCTTGGAGTAACTTATTAGCAGTAGCCATGGATGCTAACAATGGGATATTGCCAATAGCTTACGGGGTTGGTAAATCTGAAACCTCTGATTCATGGACATGGTTTATGGGGCATCTTAGGGATTGCATAGGTCCTATTAGCAATCTGACAATCATATCCGATAGGGCAAACTCAATTGACAACGCTGTTAGAAGGTGTTTCCCAGATGCTTTTCATGGACTTTGTGGTGTTCATTTGTATAGAAATCTAAAATCAATGTCTGCTGGTATAAAAAAGCACAAATGGACATACTGGAAGGCTGTAAAAGCTTATCGGGAAGTGGATTTCAATAAGCATATAAATTGTTTAAGACGTGTTTTGCCTCAGTTTGCTCAAACACTAGAAGATGTCGGGTTTGAAAGATGGTCAAGAGTACATCAACTTGGAGCAAGATATGGTTTCATGACGTCTAATAGTGCAGAATCAATCAACGCTCTAAGTCGTCATTCCCGGAAATTACCCATTACTATGTTAATGGAGTTTTTTCAAGCCTCTATTCAACAGTGATACTACAAGAAAAAGAAACCATGCAGGTATTATTTCTTTGAATTCGTAACTTATCATATTTATATATTTTACTAAGTATTGTTTATTTAAATTTACAGGAACATTGGAACATCGTGTTACACCATGGACTGAAAAAAAAGATAACGAAACGTGTTGTGAAGTCAACGTTATGGAGAGTTGAACCATGTTCAAACACTTTGTTTCAAGTTCTGGATAATAACTTAAATGGGCTAGTCGATCTGAATGCAAAGACGTGTAGTTGTATGAAATGACAAACATCTGGTTATCTGTGTGGCCATGTTATAAAAGTTGCTCTTCATTTAAACCAAGATGATTCAAGCGCATACGCTATGGATTGCTACACTACAGAAGTTTATCGACAGACTTATGCCGAGATTGTCTACCCTATTCCACATCCTTCTGAGTGGGACATACCAGATGACTTACAAACGGTTTTGCCACCAGCCATGGACAGAAGGCTACCTGGCCGACCAAAAAGTCACGATCGTATACCGTCTAAGGGTGAAGAGAAGAAGAGATCGACATGTAGTCGGTGCAAGGAAAGTGGTCATACAAGGTTGACATGTGGATCACAAGTGCCATCAAAATCATCTTTTCCTCTACCAAAATATGGATCCTCATCAAAATCCAAAGTTCATATGGTGTCAAGCAAAAGGCAATCATCTTTAAAATCCCAATCACAATTGGCTTCACCTTTTGGGACTGTTAACTTAGGTGATTTTTAAATGCAAACGTTGTATTATGTGGATTTTATGTGTGAACTTTTAACATTTTCAGTTGAATTAATGACTCAGGCCAACCATTTTGACTTAACCAACTCTTGTTATTCAGTTGTTATCACTTATTAGGCATGCATTTGACTATCGCAACACGGAAATTACAATCGCAACGAGAGAATCGCAATGCGAAATGAAAATCCCAACATGAAAATCGCAATGCGGAAATGAAAATCGCAATGCGAAATGAAAATCGCAACGAGAGAATCGCAATGCGGAAATGAAATCGCAATGCGAAATGAAAATCGCAACGAGAGAATCGCAATGCGAAATGAAAATCGCAATGCGAAATGAAATCGCAACGAGAGAATCGCAATGCGAAATGAAAATCGCAATGCGAAATGAAATCGCAACGAGAGAATCGCAATGCGGAAATGAAAATCGCATTGCGATTCTCTCGTTGCGATTTTCATATCCGCATTGCGATTTTCATTTCGCATTGCGATTCTCTCGTTGCGATTTTCATTTCGCATTGCGATTTTCATTTCGCATTGCGATAGTCATTTTTGCCTTCAACATAATGCAGATTGAAATCAACAAAATCAACCATTACATTTCAATCAATTAACAAGCACAAATAAGAATTATGTTCGCATCAATTACACAAATCAATTTTTACAAATCATCTTTTACAAATCAATTAAACAATCAAAAAATAAGTAATAATTCTTATTTCCAATCATCTACTATTGAATCAACTTTTACAAATCAATTAAACAATCAAAAAACAATCAATTAAACTATTGAATCAACTTTTGCAGCCATACATCATTTTCACGCAGTTCACTTCTGAGATTAACCTGCAAAACCAAACATTTGCTCAAACAACACTTTCTACACATCTAAAACCTACAAACAGCAAATTATTGAATTCTAGGTACTTAACCAAACATTTTCAAACCAAAAGTCTATAAACTTACCAATTGTTTATGGACATTTTTATAACGCGGATGCAGGTAGGCAGCGTCTCGTATATATCGATTTAGCAATATAATGCCGAAACCACAAGCCTACTGCAGCTCTATCTCTATCGGTGGGAGGTAGATACTTGATGCTTCCCGTCGTCAAACGCTCCAACGCCAAGCATACGAGAGGACCACAATCTCCTCTGGCTCCTTCCGTTTGTTGTGGCGCGGTCTCGTATCTAATAACTGTAATATTGAGCTTCTTTGGCTTCTTGTTTCCAGAACGAGTCCAATAATTGATCGCATCCAAGAATTTAGCCAAATGAGAGCTCCATCCCTTAATAATATCTCTTAAATCAGCCAATGATATGTAATTTATCATGCTGTCATACACTATTGTCTTAAGGGATGGAGCTGAAGCTCGACGAGAATCCAATGTTTACGTTCCAAAACAGGGATAAACCTGCAATCATAAGTAATAATTCATTCATTTGCGCACTTATTTCTTAAAACCTTTAAACTCAATCTAAAATAAATACTAACCTTATCGACCTCCCACCATGCAGGATAAAGTTTAGCTTGTCCATTGCCCAAATCAAATGATTCATCTCGTGCATTCTTCAAGTGAACGGCGTTAAAAGACGTCGGCATAATTGTATATCGTATATTTTTATTTTTCTTAAGTTTTCTTATTATTAGAAGACGTGTCACCCACGCATCGATATGCTGTTTTACAAAAAAAGACATATATTAGTAACTTACATAAATTTAAAAAAAAAATTAATCAAATTGAAATATAAGAAAAATATAAGACTTACCCCCCATCGAAATAGCCATTGTCTTCGACCCCTAATAATACGCCCCACCAAGACCGATCAAGCAACAAAAAGATATCATCGGTGAGTTGGCATATGTCAGTGAAACACCCCTGGCTCCGCTCATGTAGATAAAAATCAACTGCGGTCTTAGCCCAAAGGGTGTTATCCAGAATTGTGTCTGGTAGTTGTCTCCTCTCCACTTCATCTGCCGGAATGGTACTGGCCGGTAACTTATACGAGAGCCAACTCTCATCCATTATGTCCGGCACGTCAGAGGGTTTCTCAAGAAGCCTACATATGACACCATGTGAATCGGGCTCTTGAATGGTGGGAGGGACCTCTTCAATAATGACAGTGGCCTCTTGAACGGTGGGAGGGGACTCTCGAGGAATGATAGGGGGGCCTCTTTAACGATAGGAGTGGACTCTTGAGGGATGACAGGCGAGTCGGGCTTCTTCTTGCGGTGTCTTCGCACTATTGGGGTGTACGGAGACTTAATAACACGTGCACGCTGTCTGATGCATGAACTTCGTCGTGCAAGCATAACCCGACGTAAAGCATCCACTCTATCGGGCCGCTAAATAATTAAATACAAAAATCAGTAAATAAACAGACATGATATTTAAACAGTGAAAACAAAGACAAATATGTTTCAAACTTGCATTGTATTCACCCAAGTCATTATTCTATCATAGTTCACAAAATGCATCAGATAACAAAGAAAAATATGTTTCAAACTAATACCCTGAAGTTAGTATTTGTCTTTGTTTTGTCTATTGGTTGAAGTAATGCAATCCATTCAAGTTTCAATTTGCAGAAGAAGAAATAGTTTACTTTCGCAACACGAAACTTAAAATCGCAACGCGAAATGAAAATCGCAACGACAGAATCGCAATGCGAAATGAAAATCGCAACGAGAGAATCGCAAGCGAAATGAAAATCGCAATGCGATTTTGGTTTCGCGTTGCGATTTTGTCGTTGCGATTTTGGTTTCGCGTTGCGATTCTGTCGTTGCGATTTTCATTTCGCGTTGCGATTCTCTCGTTGCGATTTTAAGTTTCGTGTTGCGAAAGTAAACTATTTCTTCTTCTGCAAATTGAAACTTGAATGGACTGCATTACTTCAACCAATAGACAAAACAAAGACAAATACTGACTTCAGGGTATTAGTTTAGCAGAATTGGCAGCAACCGAACAAATTTACTTTCAACCAAAAGACAAAACAAAGACAAATACTATTTCACAGTGTTAAAGAATACACAGTTTAGCAGAATTGGCAGCAACCGAACAAATTTACTTTCAACCAAAAGACAAAACAAAGACAAATACTATTTCACATTGTTAAAGAATACACAGTTTAGCAGAATTGGCAGCAACCGAACAAATTTACTTTCAACCAAAAGACAAAACAAAGACAATACTATTTCACAGTGTTAAAGAATACACAGTTTAGCAGAATTGGCAGCAACCGAATAAATTTACTAAGCAATCTAAGTGAAATGGCTAATCTAAGTGAAATTACGAGTAAATTTATCATTAAGTTAAATATGGAAAATATTAAACTTACCTCGTTGCGTAGAGTATGAACCTCATTCTGCAACGATACTATCATCTCACGTAGAGCGGCAACCTCACCACGTAAAGTTGACACCTCCACACGCCATGCACCATCGTTATCGCGTAGAGTACCGATCTCCTCACGCAAGGCATTGACCTCATCACGTAACTCATCCCGTGGAGGTGGAGAACAAGGAGATAAATGTCGTGGCCTCTTTACCGGTCGCCTATCATGAGGTGATGGTGGAGAAGAGGCTCGATGATGTGACGGGATAGGTGATGGCTCTCGTTCTAGAGGTGTATAGTCGGGTCGATCGGGTGATGGCTCTGGGTGAGGTGATGGCTCTCGAATTGGAGGAAGTGGATGCTGCTCATCATCCGTGCCATCAAAAAAACTCTGACTAGCTTGCCACCAATCAGTGGCAAGCTCTTCCTCCGTGGGTGTCAGTCTTTGTAATGGAATGTTGGCCTCCTAACAATATAAAAACTCAAACAAAGTGAAACGTCTACTATTAATAACTTGTTTATATATTATATGAAAGTATTTGTGTTAACTTACATTATTATTGTCGCATATGGTATTAAGTCTTCCCAATCCAACAGATTTTTCCTCTTCCAGGAAATAGCCCTGGGAATATCATTTGACGTTTTTATTGCATATGTACGCATGCTGGGGAAAGCCTCGAATATCCAAATCTACAAACAATATAATAACAAAATTAGTAATTGTTAAATAATTAATTATAATTTTAGAAACATTATATAGAAATTCTTACCTTAAAGGCCCAAACAAAGCCTGACAAAGTGTATTTCGACCCATCGCCACGTAAACTTTTGCGGTCATCAAAGGCAGTAGACAACTTAGTCCAGGTAGCTTTCCATATATACGAACCCCACGGAAACAGATTCCATGCATTCAGGTCCTCTACCAATATTATTAGCTCCCGAGGAATAGGTTGTCTGGCCTCTCTGCCTAAAAAGCCGGCATACACAAGTAGTAGAAGGCATACTCGGACAACATCGACGTCATCCATCCGAGTGAAACCAGCTTTCTTATTAAACAATTTCATCAGGTTGTCGACGTGTAGGTTCGGCTTCTCCATTGACTCATCCGGAAAAACCCGGGATAACCATGATGGGCGGGCGATATGACGAGTGTACCGACCTACATCATCGTGTCCGAATCGTAGACCAGTGATTAAGCAGAACTCCTTCCGCCCAAAACAAGTATACGCTGGTGGAAAATGAAACCATATCTCTTCCTCACCACGTTGTATACTGTCGGGTAGATTTGATGTCATGGTCTGAAGCCACAAATGGGTCAAATTAGCATCTCCACACGGATGCTGTACTCTCAGCCATGGCCCGAAGCAGGTTTCCTCAAACAATTGTCTTTGTGCAGGTGAAAGCTTCGAAGCAATTGTAGTGGCTAGGCTAACTTTATTCCTTAATGTCAATGAAGCCGAAAAAAATTTCTACAAAAACAATAAACATACCAAGTTAGATATACCAAAAACTACACTGTGAAGATATACCAAAAACAATAAACATAAAAAGTAGTAGTTTATTCTTGAAACTAAAATTTGCAACACTGTTTTGTCTTTTGGTTGAAATGAAAATCGCAACGAGAGAATGACTGTCGCAACGAGAGAAATGAAAATCGCAACGAGAGAATCGCAACGCGAAATGAAAATCGCAACGAGAGAATCGCAACGCGAAATGAAAATCGCAATGCGATTTTGGTTTCGCGTTGCGATTCTCTCGTTGCGATTTTCATTTCGCGTTGCGATTCTCTCGTTGCAATTTTCATTTTCTCGTTGCAGATAGTCATTTTCACGTTGCGATTTTCATTTATCTCGTTGCGACTCTTCTGCAAATTGAAACTTGAATGGATTGCATTACTTCAACCAAAAGACAGAACAAAGACAAAGACAAATACTAACTTGAAAATCGCAACGAGAGAATAGCAACGCGAAATGAAATCGCAACGAGAGAATCGTAACGCGAAATGAAATCTAAGTGAAATGGTTAATCTATTATTGAAATGACCAGTAAACTTATCATCAGTTTCAATATGAAAAACCTACAATAATGCAAAAATTTCAAAATAAAAATAATTAAAAAAACTAACCCTCGGAGTTGATTTTCCATTTCTGAATATTGTGAGGGATTTCTGACCGTGAATGGTTGTGAGGGATTTCACCGGAGATGGGGACGAAAATCTTCGGAGATGGGGACGGATTTCGCCGTAGAGAGTGAGAGATGGAGATGGGACTGAGTTGTGATTTTAGGTTTTAGGTTATGAGTTGCGATTACGGGATTTTGTCTTAATATTCGTTTTTGTAATTTGAAAATAAAATACGCGTAGCGATTATAATGGTGCTTTAAAAATCGCGTTGCGATTTACGGATACGCGTAGCGATTTTACATATTGTCGTTGCGATTTACGGATACGCGTTGCGATATACGGATACGCATTGCGATTTACGGATACGCGTTGCGATTTACGGATACACGTTGCGATTTACGGATACGCGTTGCGATTTATGTGTTCGCGTTGCGATTTTCATATTCGCGTTGCGATTCTGGAAAATCGCAATGCGAATTTGTACTATCGCATTGCGATTTTCAAGAATCGCGTTGCGATTTTGGAAACTGATTTGCGATTCTGGGGATCGCGTTGCGATTTTTATTTCGCGTTGCGATTTTGTTGGTCATTTTGGCAAATCCAAAAAAAGTTGGTTAAAATCGTATATTATAAGGCATTTTTGGTCACTGAGGCGATTTTCTCATTATTTTAACCCATTATATTAAAGTTATGTGGTTGTAAGAGTATTATATTAAAGTGGGATTGTAAGAGTATTATATTAAAGTATATAAATATTTATTAAACCCATTAATAATAAAATATTATTATTGTTATTAATAGTTTAACACTTGGGCCACATGTGATATACTGGCTAACGGAAATATTGTTCATTAAACAATCTAAATGGTTCAACGAAAATATTGTTCATTCTAGAGGTCTTAGGTTCGAACAACTGGATCTGTAAGCTGTGTGTACGTTATTAATTATTAAGAAAAATTCTAAATCGATGATATATTGTAATTATCCTATACTATTTATAAAAAAATAATATTTTAAAATATATTATTAAAATACAATATACAACAAATAATATAAGTAACTATTGATTTTACGAACCTTAAACCCTAAAATATTTTGGTTGTTGCTGAAAACCTTTATAAATTCATGGTATGTTGAGGGAAATGAAAGTGGTAGAGGATGGTGATATCTACCATGATGGTGGTTACAAATTTGTTTTTTATAAGAAGAAATTGTTTGGATGTAGAATTGTTAGGGTTCAGGGTTTAAAGTCCAGGGTTTAGAGTTTTTAGCAAGAACTAAAATATTTTAGGGTTTAGGGTTTATGGTTCACAAAATCAATAGTTACTTATATTATTTGTTGTATATTGATTTTGTGAACCCTAAATCCTAAAATATTTTGGTTATTACTGAGAACCTATATAAATTCATGGTATGTTGAGGGCAATGAAAGGGGTAGAGGATGGTGATATCTACCATGATGGTGGTTACAAATTTGTTTTTATAAGAAGAAATTGATTGGAGGGAGAATGGTTAGGGTTTAGGGTTTAAGGTTTTTAGCAATAACTAAAATATTTTAGGGTTTAGGGTTTATAGTTCACAAAATCAATAGTTACTTATATTATTTGTTGTGTACTGATTTTATGAACCTTAAACCCTAAATATTTTTGGTTGTTATTGAAAACCTTTATCTACCAATCAATTTCTTCTTGTAAAATCAAATATGTAACCATCATCATGGTAGATATCACCATCCTCTACCTCTTTGTAAAAACAAATATGTAACCACCATTATGGTAGATATCACCATCCTCTACCCCTTTCATTGCCCTCAACATACTATAGATATATAAAGGTTTTCAATAACAACTAAAAATATTTAGGGTTTAAGGTTCATAAAATCAGTATACAACAAATAATATAAGTAACTATTGATTTTGTGAACCATAAACCCTAAACCTTTAAATTTTTTAGTTGTTGCTAAAACCCCTAAACCCTAGACTTTAAACCCTGAACCCTAACAATTCTCCATCCAAACAATTTCTTCTTATAAAAAATAAATTTGTAACCACCATCATGGTAGATATCACCATCCTCTACCACTTTCATTTCCCTCAACATACCATGAATTTATAAAGGTTTTCAGCAACAACCAAAATATTTTAGGATTTAGGGTTTGTAAAATCAATAGTTACTTATATTATGTGTTGTATATTGTATTTTAATAATATATTTTAAAATATTATTTTTTTTATAAATAGTATAGGATAATTACAATATATCATCGATTTAGAATTTTTCTTAATAATTAATAACGTACACACAGCTTACAGATCCAGTTGTTCGAACCTAAGACCTCTAGAATGAACAATATTTTCGTTGAACCATTTAGATTGTTTAATGAACAATATTTCCGTTAGCCAGTATATCACATGTGGCCCAAGTGTTAAACTATTAATAACAATAATAATATTTTATTATTAATGGGTTTAATAAATATTTATATACTTTAATATAATACTCTTACAATCCCACTTTAATATAATACTCTTACAACCACACAACTTTAATATAATGGGTTAAAATAATTATAATGATATGATAAAGTTTAAGAAGGTTGACTTTCTTAAAATATGTGCATTATGAGAACATATAAAATTGAGGGAATAGTATAATATGAATCATCATCCATGGGTGTTTCCAATAAATGATTATTTTCCAGCTACCTCCAACCGTGCATGCAGAACAACGCCGAGCGTGCATGGCGACCTTCAACAGACTGCATGGCGACCTACTTCTTCGCCCCGACTGCATGGCGACCAATACCTGCTTTGCCCCGACTGCATGACGACCAATCTCACCCCTGTAGCATTCGCACCATCTCAAGAATTAATTCTTGGAGAGTATTATGCTGTGAATAAATTTTTTTCACAGTATTATTACGTGAGTTCAGCCGAACTGCAGTGACACCGAAACTTACGCGGGAGGAAAACGATGTTGGAAATGGAAAAATGAGGGAAGATAAAGGGTATTTTGGTGATGCTATATAATTGAATGTTTGTAGTTGATAGATCGGATTTAATTTTTTTAAATTGAATTTTTAAGTACATTAATATGTATTATTAAAATTTAAGATAAATTACATATTTATTCATTCAATTATTTTTATAATTCTATATTAATCAGTTAATTATTTATCATAATAAAAATTATTTTAACTTTAAATATTTTTTATTTTTAAACTAAATACTTAATAAATTATTATTATTTTAATGTAAAATAATTTAATTACATCTAAAATTTAATTTTAATTATGTTTATATGTTACAAAGGAAAGTTACCGAGGCCACCAATACCAATAATATTGTATTACAGTGTAATGGGAAGAAAATGTTGCATTTTGATATTTTTGGTAAAACAAAAAAAAAGCAAGATTATGCTTTAAAAAGTGCTCGTGTTCAGCTTTGTATCCATCGAGCTACCTACGAAGTTGTATATAATATGAGTAAATTATAAACCATATATTATGTTAAAAAAATATTATACAGCATATGTACTATGTAGAGTATTTATTTATTTTTAATTTTTTTTATGTTCGAAACTAATATGAAAAAAATTATAATGATTCACCTTATGAATAAAAAATGTACTATAATTTAAATTTAAAAAAAAAGTTTGAAAATATTGAGATTTTAAAAAAAGCTTTTGATTAATAATTGAGAATTTAATAAGAGTTATGTATGTTTTGATGGAATATTTAGTAAGAATTTTTTTAAAATGTTGAGATCTCATGTATCATCTAAATTATGATTAATAAGATGTTTTATAAGTGAATTATCCTACATATATAATGCCCTCATGAGTCATTTCTATGTAGGTCTACAACATGATAGAGTGAGTTCAAGTATAGGATGTGTGTGATCGATATGTAGCAATGGTCTTGCATGGTGAAATATGCAAGTTTGGTTATATATGTAAGGTAAATAGGGTTTACGTAGTCAATCTACGTAATAATTTCGATAATAAAAGAAATATTATTTTCTAAAAAGAATAAATTCAATTTACCAAAAAAAGATTAAATTCAAATAGATATATTTATAAAATATATATGCATTGTTATTGTTAATAGCTAAAAAATTATGAACATATATTACCTTGTATTTATACTATTAAAAACATAAAATTGTTATTCTTATCATATTTTGTTTATTTTAAATAACCCATTATACCTTTTTTCCATTCTAAAACAAATTAGATTCGTGTTGATGATATTTTGATCTTTTATTTATTTATTTTAAAAGGAAATTTTGGGCTATCGATTAAACAAAACAAGCACAAAAAAATAGGTAAAAAAAAAATAGAATGGAAAGGAAAGAACCTTGTAATCTACGCTAAACACGGCCATGGCCTCATCCTCATCCACAAAGTTGAGAATCAAAAGTCGACGCGGTTTTTTCACCAAATAGTTTCCCATCGAATATTTATAAAATAGTTAATTAATTAACAATAAATTACTCAATCATAAGATTATTATGATTATTTATTAGTTGATAAACTAAATAAATTGAATTTTAAATTTTATTCTTACATATTACATTAATTTATAAAAGATTTTGTGTCGATATTGATTATGCATTGTAGTTTAACAAAAAATTATATTTTAAAATTGTATGCTAGTAAAAAATTGGCTTAAATATACAAAATGTGTTCAACGTATGTCCGTTTTTCTAGTTCAGTGTCTAACGTTTTTTTCGTTCAAGCTTGATGCTTAACGTTTCATTCCTTAACTCAAAATGGATCACGTCGTGACAGACTGTTAAGTTTGACCGTTAAAATTAAAAATGCCACGTTACATATTTTTAATATTAAAAAATAATTTTTACAAATAAAATAAATTAATTAAAATGAAAAAATAAACGTGTTTATTCTTAACCTAAACCCATTTTAGTCCCTTCAGCCGTCTCCTCTCTCAACTCTCTCATCTCCCTCTTGTTCCTCACAAGGGCAACCTCACTCAACAAGACCAACCAACCAAACGAGTTTCAGCCGCCGCCTTGGTGGTTCTTCTGACTCCTATTAACTCTGACCACAACTGAAAAACCCCTCTTATTCCCTCGAGACCTCTGAACTGGAGCTTTTAAACCCTAAATGACCCTAGCTCCTCTATTTCCTATTTACCAAGACCTTAAAGATCGACGACACCGTAAGTCGGTGCCTAACACTCATTGGCCACCACCAAAGATGGCCATCGAACATAAACTTGTTGAAAGTATTAAAATGGTTTTCAAGTTTGGTAACCAATTTTGAAAAAATGGTTTTCAAAGTTTGGTAAATGTTTCTTTGAAAATGGTTTTCAAAGTTTGGTAAATGTTTCTTTGAAAAATAGTTTTTCAAAGTTTAGTAGATGTTTGTTGAAAAATGATAATGGGATAATCATAATTAATCCCTAGGTTTTAGGGTATTTACAAGATTAAGTCCTTAAGTTTCAACTATAAATACCCTAGCTCATTTAGCTTCAAAACCATCCCAAAAATCATTTCTTTCTCCCAATACTAGAGAGTTTTCTTGTGAGTAGTGAGTGTTTTGTAAACACCTGTAAATTTTCTCTCTTAGTAAAAGATCTGCAGCAGTCCGGAGACGTAAGCACAATTGGCTGAACTCCGTTATCAATTTCGGGTATTATTTTTCCGCTTTTATTTTGCATTCTCACTAATTTGGTTATAGGGAAATTACTTGTACTTGGTTTATTTCCCAACAACTGGTAATCAGAGCTTTTGGGTTGTGAATTTTGTCAATTTTTTACGAGGTTACTATTCGGGTTACTATTCACGTGAATAGTAAATTTCGTGAATAGTGAAATTCGGTCGGCGATACGAGTTTGTCGACGAAGGTGTTCTAATACACGGCGGTTCACAAAAATTGTCAGAAATGATCCAAACGAAGCCAGATTCGAGTGGGAGCGATGGCTGCAGACGAAGGGAAGGTGAAAATTGAAAAGTTTGATGGTGCGGACTTTGGATTTTGGAAGATGCAAATTGAAGATTTTCTATACCAGAAAAATATATATCAACCCCTCTCAGAAAAACAACCAGAGGGCATGAAGAATGAAGACTGGGCTCTTCTCGACAGATAAGCCCTCGGAGTTATCCGACTGACGTTATCCCGCAATGTTGCTTTCAACATAGCAAAGGAAAAGACCACGACGGGTCTATGACGGCTCTCTCCAATATGTATGAGAACCCATCGGCCTCAAACAAAGTTCATTTGATGAGGCGATTATTCAATTTACGGATGACGGAAGGGGCATCGGTGGCACAACACCTAAATGAACTCAACACAATCACAACCCAGTTGAGTTCAGTGGAAATTGAATTTGATGATGAAGTTCGAGCTTTAATTCTCTTATCATCTTTACCAGACAGATGGAATGCTACTGTTACAGCAGTCAGCACTTCGTCGGGAAACAGTAAATTAAAATTCGACGATGTTCGGGATCTGGTACTGAGCGAAGAAATTCGACGGAGAGAATCGGGTGAAGCATCAACCTCCTCAGCCTTGCACACGGAGTCCAGAAGGAGAACTTCAGAAAGAAATTCAAATCGTGGCAGATTAAAATCCAGAAGGGGAAAATCAAGAACAGGAAATAAAGATTTTACCTGTTATAATTACGGCAAGAAGGGCCACTTCAAAAGAGATTGCCAAGCACCGAAAAAAAATACCGGCGCACAGGAATCTACCAACATGACGGAGGAGACAGGTGATGCCATGATTTTAAGCGTCAACAGTCCGATTGAATCATGGATTTTGGATTCAGGGGCATCTTTCCACTCCACGCCATGCCAAGAAATCATGGAGAACTATGTCAGTGGTGATTTTGGGAAGGTTCATCTTGTTGATGATGAAACCTTGAAGATCGTCGGAAAAGGAGACATCCGACTAAAGCTGCCAAACCAGACCACCTGGAAGCTGACAGGAGTGAGACATATTCCTGGTCTCAAAAGAAATTTGATTTCTGTAGGATAGCTTGATGGAGAAGGATACAGTACAACCTTTTTAGGTTGTGAATGGAAGATTACCAAAGGAGCACTCGTCATTGCTCGTGGTAAGAAGATTGGTACTCTCTATGTAACCTCAAATTTAGAGAATATCATTGCAGTAGCAGATGCTGATGGAAAATCAAACCTATAGCACCAAAGGCTTGGCCATATGAGCGAGAAAGGAATGAAGACACTTTTTGTAAAAGGGGAAGCTGCCGGATCTAAAGAATGTAGATGTCGGACTATGCGAGGATTGCATCTTTGGCAAACAAAAGAAAGTCAGCTTTGCAAAGATTGGTAAGACACCCAAGGCTGAAAAGTTAGAGTTAGTTCATACTGATGTATGGGGACCATCTCCAGTTCCATCTCTTGCAGGCTCATTATATTATGTCACCTTCATCGATGATTCTACAAGGAAGGTGTGGGTTTATTTTCTGAAGAAAAAATCAGAAGTCTTTGATACCTTCAGAAAATGGAAGGCCATGGTGGAAAATGAGAATGGTATGAAAGTCAAGAGGTTGAGGTCTGACAATGGAGGAGAGTACAGAAATAGGAGATTCAGAGATTTTTGCGCAAACAATGGGATCAAGATGGAGACAACAGTTCTCATGACACCGCAGCAGAATGGCGTAGCAGAGCGCATGAACAGAACTCTGAATGAACGTGCCAGAAGCATGAGGATACATGCCGAATTGCCCAAATTTCTATGGGCTGAAGCTATTAACACTGCAGCTTACCTGATAAACCGTGGGCCCTCAGTTCCTTTGGATGGCATAATACCAGAGGAAGTTTGGAGCAAGAAAGAAATAAACCTTTCACACTTAAGAGTGTTTGGTTGTATTTCTTATGTACACATAGACTCTGCTGAAAAGAAGTAAACTTGATGCTAAGTCCAACAAATATGCCTTTGTTGGTTACGGCGGTGATGAGTTCGGTTACCGGTTTTGGGACTATGAAAATCGGAAGATCATTAGAAGCAGAGATGTCATTTTCCAAAGACAGGTCAACTGTAGAATCAAGCAGCTCCAATACCAAAGCTGAAACAAAGGAATTTGCTGAGTTTGAGGAGATTTCTGGAAATGATGTTCAGATCAGTCCTGAAGCAGTTCAAGAAGAACCAGGCACACCGGAACTAAGACGCTCCTCCAGAATTCCTAAACCAACCCAACGGTATTCTCCTTCTTTGCACTACTTGTTGCTGACTGAAAATGGTGAACCAGAGTGCTATGATGAAGCAATGCAAGTGGAGGATTCAGTCAAGTGGGAGTCTTCCATGAAAGATGAGATGGACTCGCTTTTGTCAAATCAAACGTGGGAATTAGCTGAATTACCACCAGGCAGGCAAGAAAGTGCTTCACAACAAGTGGATTTACAGGATCAAAGAAGAGCACGATGGGAGCAAACGCTACAAAGCGAGATTGGTTGTCAAAGGTTTTCAGCAAAAAAAAGGTATTGAATACAATGAAATTTTCTCTCCAGTCGTGAAACTGTCTACAATCAGACTGGTGTTGAAAATTGTAGCTGCAGAGAATTTACATCTTGAGCAGTTAGATGTAAAGACAGATTTCCTTCATGGTGATTTGGAAGAAGAAATCTATATGAGGGAGCCAGAAGGCTTCATAGAGGCAGACAAGAAAAACCTGGTATGCAGGTTGAAGAAGAGCTTGTATGGTTTAAAACAAGCTCCTAGACAGTGGTATAAGAAGTTCGATAGTTTCATGAGTAGCAGTGGTTTTACCAGATGCCAAGCAGATCATTGTTGCTACATCAAGAGGTTCGACAATATCTTCATTATTTTATTGTTGTACGTTGATGACATGCTCGTTGCAGGCTCAGACATGCAAGAGATTATAAACTTGAAGCAAAAATTGTCAAAGCAGTTTGCTATGAAGGATCTGGGCGCTGCAAAGCAGATTCTTGGGATGAGGATCAAGAGAGACACAAAGTCAAGGACTTTGATATTATCACAGGCTGAGTACATCAACAAAGTACTCTCCAGGTTCAACATGCAATATGCTAAACCAGTAAGTACACCTTTAGGTGTTCATTTCAGACTCTCCAAAGAACAATCACCAAAGACGGAGGAAGAACGTGCACACATGGTGAAGGTGCCGTACGCCTCAGCGATTGGAAGTCTGATGTATGCCATGGTTTGTACCAGACCAGATATTGCTCAAGCAGTGGGAGCTGTTAGCAGGTACATGAATAATCCGGGCAAGGTACACTGGGAAGCAGTCAAATGGATCCTCAGATATCTACGGTATACCACAAACAAAGCACTTTGTTTCAAAGGTGGAGATACGATACTGACAGGCTATGTAGATGCTGACTTAGCCGGAAATGTTGACATCAGAAGGAGCACTACAGGGTATGTCTATACTCTAGGAGGAACCGCAGTGAGTTGGGTTTCTCAACTACAGAAGATAGTTGCTCTCTTCACAACTGAAGCAGAATATGTCGCTGTTACGGAAGCTAGCAAGGAGATGGTTTGACTCCAAAGTTTCTTGGAAGAGTTAGGCAAGAAACAAGAAAACAATGTCTTGTATTGCGACAGTCAAAGTGCTATACATCTAGCAAAGAATCCGTCTTTTCATTCCAGGACAAAGCACATACAATTACGATATCATTTTATCCGGTCTCTTCTGGAAGATGAGATTTTGAAACTTGAAAAGATCAGTGGAGCTCAAAATCCGGCAGATATGTTGACAAAGACGGTGACTACAGACAAACTGAAGTTGTGTTCAACTTCAGTTGGCATGCTAGAGTAACAAGACTAGAAAAGCTGTTGCATTGATCGAGGTGTGAAGACAGATTAAAATCAGTCTTCAAGTGGGAGATTGTTGAAAGTATTAAAATGGTTTTCAAGTTTGGTAACCAACTTTGAAAAAATTGTTTTCAAAGTTTGGTAAATGTTTCTTTGAAAATGGTTTTCAAAGTTTGGTAAATGTTTCTTTGAAAAATAGTTTTTCAAAGTTTGGTAGATGTTTGTTGAAAAATGATAATGGGATAATCATAATTAATCCCTAGGTTTTAGGGTATTTACAAGATTAAGTCCTTAAGTTTCAACTATAAATACCCTAGCTCATTTAGCTTCAAAACCATCCCAAAAATCATTTCTTTCTCCCAATACTAGAGAGTTTTCTTGTGAGTAGTGAGTGTTTTGTAAACACCTGTAAATTTTCTCTCTTAGTAAAAGATCTGCAGCAGTCCGGAGACGTAAGCACAATTGGCTGAACTCCGTTATCAATTTCGGGTATTATTTTTCCGCTTTTATTTTGCATTCTCACTAATCTGGTTATAGGGAAATTACTTGTACTTGGTTTATTTCCCAACAAAACTCGAGCTAGGGTTGAACCAACACTCCAATTTTTTATTATTTATAAACCCAAACAAAACCTAGATCTAGGATAACCCTTCCCCAAACTGTTGAAATGGCCTTCGATCATTCTTCTTCCGACGACTCCTGGGTTCTCTAACTTCGGCAACGAGACTACTAACATGAGATTACTAGAATAAATGTGATGCTCTGATTTTGTATGTTGTTTGCTTATTTTCAAAAAAACCGAATATGGGAAAGATTGTGTATTCTTGGTATTGCTCTCTGTGTAAAAAGAAAAACGAAGAGGGAGCCCTTACATCGAATGAGATTTGGGTTTTTATAACCCAAAATTATAATAAAAACCCTAAAAAAATTCATAACTTTTTCTTCTGTATTTTGTTACAAAATCATATAATAATCCTATCTCCATATTCCTTGTATGTGTTGTCATTGCTGAGGTGTTGAAGAGGGTGTGCCTTGCTGGCAATGGAAGTTTCTTTGGGGAATTTAGGGGAAAACCAATTACCCAGGCTAGTCGAAGGAACCATAACCCCCTCCCCCAAGCTCTTCACCCTCCGATCAGGCATCTTTGACCGCCGTGGTGGTGCCTTGTAGCCGCTAACAGCCTCAGCAACGACTGGCGACCTAACCCCGACACTTCAATCGCTTGATTTGGCCATCGTCTAGTCTTAATCACAAGGAGTGCTTTCGGCTGCCAATCGTCGATCCACCCATTCGATCACCATTGAAGTACACCGCCCACCCTAGTCAGACCGCAACCTCGCTCCGATTGTAACCCAACCTCGCTCCGATCGCAACCCAACCGATCACTCGCCGATTGGTTGCGTCATTCACCGAGACTGAGCAATTAAAGTTTTGAAGAGAACCTTGCCCGACGTGTCGTTTCCAATAGATTATTTTGTTTCATTTTAATTTATTTTTTATTTGCAAAAATTATTTTTTAATATTAAAAAATATGTCACGTGGTATTTTTAATGGATTAACGGCCAAAATTAACGGTCCTTCATGGCATGACCCATTTTGAGTTATGGAATGAAACGTTAGGCACCAAATTGAAACGAAAAAAAATTAGGCATTGAACTGAAAAAATAGACATACATTAGACACCTGTTGTATATTTAAGCCTAAACAATTCTATTGGATGGAATAACTTTCGAAAGTCATCATAGAAAATATAATATATACGAATTACTACTATAAATATGTGATTATATATATTGATATTGTTATACAAAATTATGTATTTATTGTATAAATTATCAGTTTTTGTTTATTTTGATTTATTTTAGTTCATAAACTTTTAAATTTTTTAAGGATAAAGTAAAAAACTAGTACCCAAATTTTTGGGGTGTTTACAATTTGGTCACCCAACTTTTGAAACTTGTGATACAATCATCAAATTTTTAGTTCATTTTCAGTAAGATCGATGCAATTACATTTTCTTTTTCTTCTCCTCTCTAAACTAAATCTAATCAGCAAACAAACCATACAATACCCTAAAATCACTAAGAACCCTAAAATTTTTACTTGGATTTTATTTACTTCAATTTTTCTTTCGTTTTCCCCCATTTCTAAGAACCTTAAAATCATTAAGAACCCTAAAATTTTCCCCATTTCTAAATTCTTCAATTTTGTTTCAGTTATTCTTTCGTTTTCAGGTATTGGGTTGTTTTATTTACTTGGGTTTTCAATTAAATTGCATGGATATGGCAATTAACTGATTATTGGTTTTTTTTTTTTTTTAATTTTGCAGTTTATTTGTTTGATGTCATGGTTGATTCGATTGGGATCAATTATGGACAAATAGCAGATAATCTTCCATCGTCGGAAAACGTAGTGCCGCTCGTGAGATCTATTGAAGCCACCAAAATTAAACTCTGCTATGCCAATCTCAGAGTACTGTGCTCGTTCGCGAACACCGCCGTCGAATTCATCATCGGTTTAGGCAACGAGGATTTCGTGAAGATGCGAGATCCGGATAATGCACAAGCTTGGGTTAAACAAAACGTTCAATCCCATTTATAGGACACGAAAAATCACTTGTATCTCCATTTCTTTTTCTCACTCTTCGTCTTTCCTAATGATAAAATCTTCCTCCATTGAAGCCATTCAAGAATCCGAGGCCTTCACCATATGCAGCAACTAAATGTTGAACGACCATATCCAACGGTGGAGGTAAAACCTTGAGATTTGAAGCATAATTGAGATCAATTCAAAACGCTAAATCTGTTGATCTTTTGGGCCCATATATTCTTTTGCTTTTTCTTGCACAAAGAATCGATTTTTGGACCTGGGTTTTGCTTGAAAACAAAGGAGAAACAACGAAAACGGGAGATTTCAATTGATTCGAGATATGGGTTTAAGAAAAAAATCCGTTCTGGATTAAAGAAATTGAGATTTCAATTGGATTGTGGACTGCATAGTATGGTTTTAGTTTAGAGAGATTGAAGAGTAGGAGGAGGTTAATGAGAGTTAAGTGTCAGTAAGTAAAAACTAATGATAAGTAATTGTAGGATTTTGCTGAAAATAAATTTAAAGTTCAATGATTGAATTGTAAGTTTAAAAAGTTAAATAATCAAAATGCAAGCATCCTAAGAGTTCATAGACTATTTATATACTTTACCATTTTTTTAAAAAAATGTCTAATATTTAATTTTTATTTCATTTTAATATCTGTCATTAAATATTTAATGTATTTAGTACATAAATTCTCAATTTCAGTCTATTTTAATACATAAATATTAAAAAAATTCAAAACTTAATGTTAAATTTTGAATTGAGATACTAAATAAAACAAAAACTAAATTACTGAGATACTAAAATGAAACAAAAATTAAACTTTAAATATGATCTTAACAAAATTGAAAACTAAGTACTAAAAAAAGACTAATTTGATACTAAATACCTAATTTATCTTAAATATTATATATATATATATTAAAATGTATCTCGTCAAAATATTTAATCGAATTAACAAAAAAATAGCATTTAAGACTCAGTTGGTTATACGCATTTCGAAAAATTAGGGACATTGAAATGATAAAATTTATAGCCAGGGACTAATTTTGCTAAATGCATAGTAAAGGGAGCAACTAAAAACATTTGACCAAAAGAAAAAACTGAAGAGATAGAAAGAGAAAGAGGGAGAGGAGAGATTGTAGGGATGGCAAACGGTACAGTTTCGTGGATTTCGTTCGCATCCGCTCCAATTCGAGCGGGGATGGGTATAATTTTAGCGGGTAGTGGGCGGTGTGGATTTTTAAAGTGATACCCGTCGTGGGTGGTGGGCGGGTAATGGGTTTGAGACATTACCCGCCCTGCATCCGCCCGCCCACCCAGCTAAATATCTATTAAATTTTGGACCATTATGAATTTATGTATAATTTTAGAGATTAATTTATAAATTTTAATATTGTATAATATATAACATATAATTTATCCAAATATTAAGGATATTTAATCTTTAATCTGGTCTTTAATTAGAGAAATATTTGGTTCTTTGATTAAACCCATAATCTCACTAACCACGTCAATTTCCATGTTTTTTAGTCCATGCTGCCATCCAAACACAAATTAGCCGTACTATAAGCATTAACATCAAAAGCAGCAGTTTCCATGTTCTTTAGTCCCTCAAAACTCATATTAGGCGCACTATGAGCATTAACATCGAAAACAACACAATAATCTAGCTCTGTGACTACATGCTTCCTACAATCTGTCTTCATAACATTCGTAGAGCTACTCCTCTGATAAATTGAAACATGCGCTGTTACCCCATCACAAACTGTCTGAGAATCAACTCCAACATCCCATTAGTTTGCTGTCAGGCGGGACTAGATGGGTATGTCGCTAGTGAGTAGTGAGTGTAGGGATGGATTTGAAAATGTACCCGCGTAGGCAGTGTAGATTTAAAAATTTATACCCATCATAAATGACGAACAGGTGATGGATTGAAAAATATTAAAAAAATATAAAGATGAGGAGATAGTATTCACACCCGACCCGTCCGTTTTCCATCCCTCGGAGAGAGGATCCAATAATCAGCCAAAAAGCTTCGTCGCATTTCCAATTTTTTTTTATCCCTTTTCTAATTTCTCCCACATTAAAAGAGAAAAATAAGAGAGTAACTGTGAAAGTTTCAATTGAAAGGGACAGAGTGAAAAATCTCTACGATGTTAATTTTTGGTTTATTTTTGTTAACAAATATATCAAATCGGTGTCCATTGTCTATGAGAGAAAAAAGAGTGATAAATGATCACCGATGATTTTTTCACTGTGTAGAATATATAGATGATCGATCGAGAAGCTTGCATTTTTGAAATTGAGATTGCTTCGAATCAATGAAATATTTCAATCTTTTTCTTTTTGAATCTGAGTGGCAGATCGGATCGTTGATGTATTGAGCTTGATTTTATTTTATTTCGTGAGGTGGAATATTGTTTTTCCGAGCTAAGAGGCAATGAATAACGGCGGTGCAGAAGAAGAAGTGGCTCCGGTGGGAGGACCACAACCGTTGGAGTGGAAATTCTCGCAGGTGTTCGGAGAGCGAACTGCTGGAGAGGAAATACAGGAAGGTGCAATTATTGAATCTATTCACTATTCGTCCAGTTTGTCCTAGGGCTATGAATTATTGAATTTTATTTTTCTTAATAGCTCAACCTTTTATTTTAAAATCATTTTCATCATTTCTATATCTTTTCTCGATTGTTTACATTAGTTCGGTTTGATATACATTCGGTTGGATTTCTTTGTAATTTTAAGATGCAGGTCTAGCTTAATCAGTGTAGCTTTTCAAGGTGTGATGTGAAACAATGGTGTGTGAATTGTTGTTTATCAATTTCTTTCTGTTACATAATTATCGCTTGACTTTCAGCTGAGATTAGTTGTTATTCACTAAAAGATTGAAATAATTAATCAACAAAATATGATTTCATACATGGTTGCCCATTGTTTGCCGCAAGTTGTTCTACTTAGTAGGGTCTTGTTCTTGGAGACTGTTGCACCACAAAGAAAATGGTATCAAACAAGCCTTAGCTGGTAAGTGACTGAGTTTGTATGTGTGATTGATGCACTTGACTTAGGCTGTGATTTCTGGACTAACATGTTCAATGTCTAAGTGCACTAGCTTCATGTGTGCGTTTCTTGCAGCTTGATATTTCACATTGGAGTTGTAGAAAATGGAAAAGGTCCAAATGACTTAATCAATTGTCCGACTTAGAATCTAGTCACGTGAGTGACCAGGCCTATTAGTTAATGTTGTTGCTGGCCTGTGGGAACCATTTAAGTTCTTTA
The DNA here is from genome assembly GCF_006381635.1 of Hibiscus syriacus. Taxonomy (NCBI): domain Eukaryota; kingdom Viridiplantae; phylum Streptophyta; class Magnoliopsida; order Malvales; family Malvaceae; genus Hibiscus; species Hibiscus syriacus. The sequence continues at coordinate 45,481 of NW_024062926.1, forward strand.
AGTGAAACATTTTAAGCTGTGCCGTCAGTAAGATTGCTCTTTTGGATGCCTTCCTTTCATCCTCCTCAATGTTAAGAGGGATTAAATTGAAATTTTGGAGATACTGTTCTCCATGATGCTCTTTTATTGATGATTCTGCTTGTGTGAAGTAAACAGTTATGAGTGTGTTGTAGTTGGTACTTGTTCTTTCATACATTTCTGATTCCTCTGCTAACTTCATTTACGTGACATTTTTTTTCTTTTCAGTTGATATCATATCCGCCATTGATTTTAATAGAACTGGCGATCACCTTGCTACCGGGGACCGAGGAGGTCGAGTGGTTTTATTTGAAAGGACAGACACTCGAGATGTATGTTGCTTACTGCTTCCTTGTTTATATTTCTGAAGCTGTGTTGTTTCACTCACCTCAGTTGTTCTCTTGTTTGTGATACATTCTTTCAAAAAACTGTATAATGTAGCATGCTGGGCATCGGAGAGATCTAGAGAAGATGGATTATCTAATCAATAGGCACCCCATGTTTCGCTATAAAACAGAGTTTCAAAGTCATGAACCTGAGGTATTTATGTTTTGATATTGTCAGACACAAAAAAATGATATTTGGATTGACATACTAAAACATTTCTAGACTTGACTTTCATTGAAATGTCTACTGTATTGGTTTAATACAGTTTGACTATCTCAAGCTTGGAAATTGAGGAGAAAATTAACAAAATCAGGTGGTGCCAGTCAGCTAATGGCAATCTTTCTCTTTTGTCGACTAATGATAAGACAATTAAGTTTTGGAAGGTAGGCAAAGGCATCTTTATGTCTGAGATTTTATAATTATGAAGTTACACACAGATTATTATTTATTTAGATTTCTAAGGAACATCAATTTTCCAAAAGTGGCAGTATGACTAATCTACAAATCTAACCTTGTTATCTGGTTGGTCTTTCTAATGTCATTTCAACTTGGACAGGTACAAGAGAAGAAGGTCAAAAAAGTATGTAACATGAATGTGGACTCCACCAAAGCCAGGGGAAATGGTCCTATTGTTGGTTCAAGTATATCAACGAGCTCCAAACAATACATTGCAAATGGAGGATGCACAAGCAATAACTTTTCATTCCCAACAGGCGGCTTCCCATCTTTGCGTTTACCTGTGGTAGTTGTTTATCCAGAATGCTTACTTTATGAGATACTTCAGAATCTTTTATGATATTTTTGTCATCTTTCTATTTTTAGGCTGTGTTTGATATGTCAAAATTGTTGTCTATGCAGTCTGTTGAACTAATGCATAATAGTTTTGTTATAATTAGGTAACTAGTCATGAGACAAACCTTATGGCCAAATGTCGAAGAATATATGGTCATGCGCATGACTATCATATTAATTCCATATCCAATAACAGGTTTGTGTTTTTATTTCATTGGTTTTAGCCCCAATCTCTCCCCCCTCCCCTCATATATGGACTATGATGCACATCTCATTTTCCTGGGTTGAATTGTTTACATTTTCTGTCTGTTGGTTGGGGTGGTGGGGATTGGGAGTGCATTTAGAAGATCATGCATTGAGAGAGTTGTTGCTTCACTTATGACCTGAAATATATGTTCTTCAAAGCTTGCTCATGATTTGATGAAATACTTATTTTTCCTTTCTTATTGGTTTGTAGTGACGGTGAAACTTTTATTTCGGCTGATGATCTGCGAATTAATCTTTGGAACCTGGAAATTAGCAGCCAAAGTTTTAACATCGTTGATGTGAAACCTGCAAACATGGAGGACTTGACTGGTGCGAAACCATTTTGACATGGACATATGGGATCTATTTGCTTTTTTGCTTTTTTTTTTATATATATTTTATTGCTTATGGTTCAATAGGTAAAAGATTGTGTTCTTTCTGGTGCCCCGAATCTCACCCCTCTTTCTTTCCCTTCAGTTTTTGGTTATGTAGCTGCAAATATTTTTTCCTTTTTTCTACACCCTCTTTTCTTATTTGTCTTCTTCATATCATCTCTGGTTCTGCAAACATCACTATTATCAATTTATGACGTTTCTCTGTAAAATACAATTCTATATGCTTTTCATGTTGGCATGATTCATTTTCTTTGAGTATATACTTGCAGAGGTGATAACTTCAGCAGAATTTCATCCTACACACTGCAATATGTTAGCTTACAGTAGTTCAAAGGGTTCAATTCGTCTTATTGATATGCGACAATCTGCCTTGTGTGATAGACACAGTAAATTGTAAGTGACTTGTGGTATTTTTGTTTTATCTTGGTTGATTCATTATGGTTGTTGAGAAGTCATCTCTAGCTGTAGATGTTCTCTTTTCTGGTTTTTGAAGTTTCTTGATGGCACAGGTTTGTGGAACAAGAAGCTCCAGGCTCTAGGTCTTTTTTCACAGATATAGGATCGATCTCAGACGTCAAGTTTTCCAAGGATGGAAGACATATGCTAAGTCGTGATTACCTGACCCTTAAGGTTGATATGTTTTTATGGAATTAATTCTCCTTTTGAACGACACATCGCCCTCGTGTACCTATGGCATCTGATGCTATTATAATAGCTAAGTTCCAATATTTGTTTACGCCTTCCTCCTATTGTTCTGTAACAAGGTTTTCATTTCTTGGCCGTCAGTTGTGGGACATAAATATGGACGCTGGTTCAGTTAAAACTTTCCAGGTTCATGAATACCTTAGACCTAAGGTAATGTGTTCTTCTGAGATTCTTCTGTTTTGTTTGGATTCAATTTAAAAAAATGTCGTATTTACCCTATACGATGGATGTTTTTTCTTTTGTTTCTTGGGGACCTTGAGCAGCTTTGTGATTTGTATGAAAATGATTCCATCTTTGACAAATTTGAGTGTTGTCTAAGTGGAGATGGACTTCGAGTGGCTACTGGTTCTTACAGGTGCAGGTTTTATTTTAATGGTTCTTGGTGTCATCTTAGATTAACGTCCAAATATGCCAGAACCTGGATGATATAACCTTGTGGTTTCTATTATTCCAGCAATCTGTTTCGAGTGTTTGGTTGTTCTGAAGGTAGTAAGGAAGCAACCACACTGGAAGCTAGCTAGCAAGAGCCCGATGCGGTATGTTCGATTTCTTGGCTACTTGGCAATTGTAAATATAATGATGACTTGCTGTTGAAGGGAACTGTTAACCTTTCTTGGTTTGGAAAGTCCAAAGAAATCTGATTGTCAGAAATTCCCTTTTTAATTATGTAATGAATTTTACAGGAGACAAGGTCTGACATCATCAAGGCCTTTAAGATCCCTTGGTAGTCCATCGGGTGTTGTTAGACGAGGTATGTGTTTCACATGGTTCTTATCGAGTTCGAAAAGTTGAGATGTCTTTGTCTATATTCCATTAGTTTAATTATACCTTATGTCTGCATAATAAACCATTTTTATCATCTATCTGTGATTTCGCTCGATTCTTAGTGCATAAGATTATATAACTTTTTTTTGCAAACAATTGTTGTTTACTTGTATGTATGCTCGAGATTTGTTTACATCTTTTTTTATCTATTCTATGCATCTCCTCTCCTTTTTAGGGAAAGGAGCAGATAATGCAGCACTCGACTCAATGGAAATACTTTTGATTTCGCTACAAAGCTGCTACATCTAGCATGGCATCCAACCGAAAACTCTCTCGCATGCGCCGCATCAAACAGTCTATACATGTATTATGCATGACAATGATCAATGAAGCTCGAGATGGCTTTTTTTTTTTCAGGGCAGAGTTCTTGTTGCGTCTCAAGAGATCACTTGGCCTTCGTCCCTAATTAACGATGCCGAAGCTGCAGTAGTTTATCTTACCTTGGTGAGTTATTGAAAGTTTCTAGGCCTAAGTATAGAAAAACACCCTTCGACTAAAATTAAATAATTATCCAAGCCCCATATCAGTTTATTACAATCAATCAAACATCGTTTTGAATAATAGATGTATGAAAATTTAACCATTGCAATAAAAGGGTGTGGGCTTGAATAATAATAATTTGGTTTTAGTGATCCCTTTTTTATACTTGTGCTAGTTTATTAACATCTCTAATGTCTTTCAATCTCCAACACTGGAGTTCAACCTCGCTGGTGTTGGTTTGTGGTCGAGGTAAATCGATCAGTTCATGCCCGTTTATTTAATATCCGATATAGGGATAGAGACGGTGCTATTTGCATCTCCGATTTTGTTTACGTGGAAGAAAATATGATATGATTTACCCCTACAACTAATGGCAATGACAATGTTACTTGATTTGGGACAAATGGGGATTTTAACCCCTACTCCAAGAGAGAGGGAGAGAGAGAAGAGGGTGGGGGGGGGGGGGGTTGATATTTGAAAGAAAAAGAGCTGAGGTGCATGAAATCTCTTTGATATAAACACTGAGCCCTTTGTGCTTAAATCTTGTACCATTTTAACTCGTGTTTATGATTGTTTTCATTTAACTTCTAAATATTTTTTTTCTCTTCCTCAGAAGCCATAGAATATAAAATATTGATAAATGAAATTGTGAGTTATTAAAGTGGTGGAAGGAGAAAATTCAGATTATGTTTTCAAATATTTTTGACGTGGTGCTAATATTTTTTCTAAAAAAATAGTAACGGTTTTATATTTAATATTTTTATAAAAAAAAGTATAAAATACTTTTAAACTGGTGCAAGTATTTCCTCCATCGGTGCAATAACAAATTGCTTCCGGATTGTTTCCAGTGCAACGTCGTGAACAAATAAACTAGTTCTCTAGTGAAATACAATGTGGACGGAGAAGATAATTTTCTTTTGTATATAATGTTGAGTTTCAGAGATCAGGAACAAGTGATAGAAACATGGGAAATCAAGGAAATGCGGAATCAGAACAGTAAAATCGGAAGAAAAAAAAATAAAGTATTTCAATGGTAGCCTTCAGGATGTATTAACTGTTGGAATCAAGCAGTTGATTTAATGTTACTGTGCTAAACTGCATCAGTAAGGGTCGATTCCGAGTTGACAGCACCTGAGAAACCTGTTGCATACTTGGCCGGGATTGTGGATCGGCGTGTTAGCATTGAGATGCTAGTTTTATAATGGATATGACTTCCGTTGCTGTTCGGCTCCTTGGAGATGGAAGACGCTCGTCTAACAGATCTTTCAGTAGTAAATGACTTGAGTTTGCTTCTGCTGATAAGCATGATGCTGATGACATGAAAGATACCAGATCCCCAGGATGCCTTCCCACAAGTATTTCCAATGTCACCACTCCAAAGCTAAACACATCGCATTTTTCATCTACTTGCATGGTGTAAGAAAGCTCTGACAAAGAATATGCAATCTCAAGTGCTTGATCATTGCTTTAGCTTGTGTTCAACAATCGTAGCTTGAAATGTAGAAGAATAAAAGAATAGTAAACATACCTGGAGCCGCGTATGTCGTAACCGGTTTTCGCCCGGGCAAGAAACTTTTACTTGACGGGAAAACTAAAATGAATAAATAAATGATTTTGATTTAAAAAATGTTTTGAGAGTCGTCATCGACCTTTTTGGGTTAGGTAGGTCGAATACCTAAAAATTATCTTTTAAAAGAGTTTTTAAGAAAACATCATTTAAAAGATAAACTGATATGCGTTTAACCAAAAATTTATTCTTTTTAGAAATAAAAAAAGATTCGCGGTCGATTACGTTTAGGGAATGATTAGCACCCCTATAATGTCCAAAATTGATACTCATTAATTATAAATTATCTCTATTATTGGAAATTTAAAAATTCAAAAATATATTTAATTTATAATCATGTTATTTCAAATTTATTAATATAATTTTAAGAAAATATATTATATATATTATATATATTTATTTTTTTATAAATAAGATATTTATTTACTTATAAATATCATAAAAGAACTTCTAGGTGCTTTAAGACAACCCATTTTTATTATTAAAAAATAAATAATATAATAAAACATTCTCTAAAAATAATTAAAATAAATTAATATATATAATTTATAAAAATAAGATATTTATTTATTTAAGAAAATCAGAAAATGACTTCTAGGCGCTTTAAGACAGCCCATTTCTTAATATTAAAAAATAAATAAATATTAAAATATGATTATTTTTATAAGAAAATAATTTAAATAAAACAATATGTATTTTCTGGTTTTTATAAGTAGGATATTTATTTATTTTTAAAATATAAGAATAGGACATCTAGTTGCTTTAAGACTGCTCTTTTCTTTGATATTAAAAATAAATAAACATTAATATTTAATTATATATATATATTTATATGACTAAAATAATACTAAAATAATAATGAAAGTAATAATTTAAAATATATCAAAAGTAATAATAAAATAATATTGCAAATAAATAAAAGAAATTAAAAACTATAGGATCATTTTCATAAATATATAAATTTAAAATATAAAAATAATAAACCTTATGAAAAATATATAAAAATTAAGGATTAAATTATAAAATATAAATAATTAATGTACATAATTAGAATTATCATGTAATATAGTCATTAAGAGTGTAAATTAACCATAATAAAATATTCGGGGTTATAATAATAATAATTAAAATTTTAGGGATTAAATATTGTATTTACCCTAAATATATATAACTATGGTACAATGACTAAATTATATAAATAAAATAAAAATATAATTATATATGAAAATTGATTTTAATGACCAAATTGCAAACATACAAACATAGAGGGCCTGCGCGTAGGGTTTGACCTTTGTGAGAAATTACATAAATACCCCCTCCCCAAAACGACGTCGTTCAGGGAGGGGTTTAAATACCCTTTAATCTGGCCCTAACAATGCCTAAGCCCTCATTTTCCTTTTCCTCTTCTATCTCTAAAAGAGAGAGATTCAAAATGCTCTCTCCTCTCTCTAAGTTTCCCTCGCCGGTGGGAAACCAGACTCCGGCTGGCCGCCGTACTCCGACACTGACCACTGCCAACGTCAATGGTGGCCGAAAAATTACATATCTACCCCAAATTAAAGCCCGGGTTTCCCTAAAGCCAAATCCGAAGGTATTTTAGCCTAGATCACTACCAAAATGCGTATATCTGAAGTGGTTACATCCGACGTTTCGGCTTCAACGGCGTAGGGAGGCTCCGATGAGGTAAGTCGCTCAGCTTTTCTCTCTTTATTTTCTGTTTTGGCTTACTGCTTGATGTGGGTGCTTATTGGTTGCTCTCTGTTTCCCCGTTTATGTTTTCTTGGTTGTTGGTGTTGTTTTGCTCTCGGGTTCTTGCTCTCTTTTCTTTTGTAGGTTTGGTGGCCATATTTATAGGCCACCACAAAGCTGCCGGCGGATCGGTTAAAAGAAGATCGTTCGGTGAGTCACCATAGCTGTGATGGTGACTCACCATAGAACTTGACGTGTGGAGGGCGTCGTGGCGTTTCTGGAGCATTCTGGCGAGGCGTCGGCAGTGGAGTGTGGACGTACGACGCCGCGTGGTCCCTAGGGTATCATAACCCTAGGGTTCACCTGAAACCATCTGGCCGTTGGATCAAGCCAGATCCAATGGCTGTGAGCTGAGGCGGTTGCTGAGATGATGAAAACCCTAGAAGGTTCTGCTGGCCTGGACTGGATTGGGCCTCAGGATTTGTAAAACGGGCCTCCTGGTCTAGTTGTAAATGGGCTATGATTTTGGGCTTGTATTTTTTTTAATAATAATAATAATAGTATAATAATAATAATAATAATAATAATTTTAATAAAAAATATGAAAAAATTAATTTATAGCTGCCCCTCTTTGCTCATTTTTGTGTTAACAAGAAAAGCAAGACGAAAAAAAAAATAATTTTTTATTTGGCTTCTTTTGAGTATGATGGAAATGTTGAAAACATTCTGCCAGAGGTCTTATGAATGCCCTGAGGTCTTATCATCTTGCACTGTAGGTTTATAGATGACCCAGAGGATTTAAGATCAAGAAACCTGTGAAAATCATTTCTTAAATCTCATTTGAAAACATCATGTACTGTAGGTCTTAAGGATGGCCCTGAGGTCTATCATCTTGCACTGTAGGTCTTACAGACGACCCTGGGGCTTTAAAATATCAAAAAGCTCCCAAAGGCTTTTGAAAACATCCTGCACTGTAGGTTTTATGGATGGCCCTGAGGTCTTATCATCTTGCACTGTAGTCTTACAGATAACCCTGAGGCTTAAATATAAAAAAACTTCCGAAGGCGTTTAGAAAACATCATGCACTGTAGGTCTTATGAATGGCACTGTAGGTCTTATGGATGGCCCCGAGGTCTTATCATCTTGCACTGTAGGTCTTACAGTGACCCTGAGGCTTTAAATATCAAAAAGCTCCCGAAGGCTTTTAGAAAACATCCTACACTGTAGGTCTTATGGATGACACGGAGGCTTTGAAATATCAAAAAGCTCCGAAGGCTTTTTGAAAACATCATGCACTGTAGGTCTTACAGATGTGGGAAATAGTTTACTAAGTAAGAAACTATGGAAATCGTTTTCTTACTATTCAACAATTTCATTTTTAGAAAAGATTAAATGAGAAACTTTGGAAATTGTTTTCTCATTGAAATAACTTGTTGATTGGGTACAGCCCATTTTAAAATAATGTTTCTTGTGGATTGCGTTCATCTATTCCTCAGATGTTTGCGTGATTTCTGCATTCTAGATTTTGAATTCTACCTTCTTCTTGTAAGGTATTTGCATCATGAATCTTCTTTTTCATACGAAGATCTGTAAAACTTCATATTTGAATGCAATCAATGTAGCGATGTAATGAATTGTCTATTGTGCAAATGAGGTTCTTATGAATACAATGTTGAGCCTTTCATTGACTTCAAAGTGCCGAACTCTCTTCCTTCCTTGATCATTTATTTCTAGGTTACCTTCGGATATCATGCAACTTATGCTATATTTCTGAAGAACCATATGATCACTTGTATCTTTATGTCTTTTGTTTCATGAAAGTCTCAGAAGAAATGTTTCATTTATGGAAATCTTGCCGTAATTAGAATTATGACCTTGATGCCCCATTTTGTTTTGGATAAAACCAACTTTCTTTGCTTGGACTTGTGCAGAAATCCAATAAAGTTTTCATCTTTGAAAAGAGAATCTATCATCTTTGAAGAATGTAGATGTAGATATGTCAAACTCAGTAGATTATAGGAGAACATGTTTGTTCTGATTTGACTCTTGAAACACATCATAAGGAGATTTCTAATTCTTTTCATGTCTCCATATCTAATCAAATCTCGAATAAGGCACTTGGACCATATCATGTCGAGATGCTTAACAACAACCTGTCGTTCAACCATAGTTGGCTTCACTAGTTCTTGTTGCTAAAATTCTAGCTCCCCTCTATGGAAAGAAATCTTCATCATATCTCACTTAACCTTGGGGTTGAAGAAGATAGCTTTATCTTGCATCCATAATGGAAATACCATATGGTTGCAATCTTGGTTCAGTACCAGAATAACTGTTCGTAAAACATTTGACAAATTCATCTTTTCCTGTGGTTTTTCTCAGATGTTCGTAAAACATTTGACAACACATTTATCATTTCCTGTAGCTTTTGCACAGATTTCTGGTCAGGGAAGCTCTTTCATAGTATTCAGAACTTTGTATGATGTCACAAGACCGCTTGAGAACAAACTCAATGGGAATATGAGTGAGATGCTGGTATGACCAAAACGTTTGTCAAATTCACGAGATGTTAATGCTGAATTGAATAAGAGATACCAACTCTGGCAAGAATAAGTGTGATATCAAACACGTTTTCTTCCATAATGATGTTGTAAGAAGTATAAACACATCAGCTATAGAGCCATGTACTAAAGGGAGTTCATGGAATTTTGCTGATAAACCAAAATAGATGAAAGCTCAGTTCACCCTGACTGGCAATGATAACCCCAATAACAACGAGAATAAGGGTAATATACATAAGTCAAGCCTCCCTCTTCAATGTCATCAAGTAAGCAAAACTGATGTGAAAAACGATTTTGTAGCCTCAACATGATTGAAACTAATTGCCAGGAATCTCAAAGAAATATTTCCAATCATCACCAACACACAGAATACAAAATTCAAAGCCGAGATTTTGAGGAACTGAACCCTGGATCGAGTAGTCTGCCTGGGTACCATCTTGATTCATGCAATCATGATGTAGCTTAACAAAGAACACGTTGTCATGTGACACATGGTTAAGAAGATTGGGTATTTGAAACCATACTTGCTGAGTAAATATTTGTTCAACAACATGATCTTAATGCAAGCCTGATGACGAAGCAATTATTATAGCCAGCTCGACTGTCATGCTTTACCATTTTCATTCTTCATTCTTTCTGTTCATTGGAAATATTTGCTCAAGTCAATGATCTTTTCATAAGATATGGTTTCGTATGCCCCAACATATGCTGATACAAGTTCAAAATACATCAACATTTCTGATTCTTATTGAAAGGGGCTTTCAGCATGCCCCAGCATTGGCTAATACAAATGTTCAAAATGTGTCAATATTCCTGATTATGATTGAAATGGGCTTTCAACATGCCCCATCATTTGCTTCTTGTTAATCTGAGCCTTCAAAATGCCCCACATGGATCTGTCTGAAGTAACCTTTAAAATGCCCCAACATTTGCTGATACAGATGTTAAAAGTGTGCTCAACATTACTTCTTGTTGAGATGAGCCTCCAAGAATGCCCAAATATTCATATTACTATGAGCCTTCAAATACTCCACCATTCTATTTCTAGTTGAAATGGGCTTTCAAGATGTCCCGCATAGATCTATCTGAATTGGGCCTTCAAAATGCCCCCAACCTTTTAAACTGTAAGGTTTACTTTCAATATTTGTTTGATTTCAATATCATGATCCCCACGAGGTCCAATTTTGACAATGTATTGTTGGGTACTTTGACTTTATTCGTGCCCCAATTTGTTAATCTTGAATGCTTATTTTGGTGTTACAAAACAATAATGTTGTCAAGTAATTTGAGAAATTCTCTTTATGTTGTCACAAACTTAGGAAGTAATCAATCATTCTAACAGAAATGTTTGAGATATGTGCCTCTGTTGAATGAGGTTATGATCTTCTGGATATGGAGGGATCTAGTCGGACAGAGTGATATAAATCGCTTGGTAATTCATTCCAGGCTGACACAGTGAACCTTGTTTTCAGTGAAGGCTAGTTCTGGAATATACTTTTATGTGGGAGAGAAACCATTTATGTGAACAGTAATCTTATTTTGATGCAATAGCAAGACTACATATACAGTGGTACAAGCTCTTGAAAAGTCCGCACCCATGCAACATGTTGATTCTGATAACTACTCATCTAATTATGAAGTGATTCTTCAGGATGATTTCACAGATATTGATAGTTCTTCTGATATCGAGGAAATCCCAAATTCTGATCTGATGAGGAGAAAACTGTTATACTTGATGAAAATAGGGTACTTAGAGGCTGAGGCTTCAATAGACATGAAGAGGTATGGTTCGGAATCATTAATTGCAGAGTTGACAGATTTTATATGTGCTGCTCAAATGGCTAAGGCTGTTGATGCACTTTTTCCGGTAGAAGATAGGAAGTCATTATGCAATGACCCTAATTACAAGAAAAGGCAAAACTCAGGCTATGATTTGTTTTGAAAAGGAAGAAGCAGAGGAAGCTTGAGAAGAAGCTTTTAATGAAGAGGATGCAGTTCATATTCTAAATCCAATGATTGGTTTTGGGGTTCCTACCGAACCAGATCAGATAACTCAAAGAAAACTTCCAGAAGATGCTATTGGGCCTCCTTATTTCTACTACGAGAACGTGACATTCGCTCCAGTTGGTGTTTAGACTGAAATGTCACGGTACTTATACGATGTAGAGCCAGAATTTGTAGATTCGAAATATTTTTGTGCTACTGCACAAAAAAGGGCTATATTCATAATTTGCCAATTGAGAACATTTCCTTTTTATGCTTCCTCCACGCACCATACATGATGCTTTTCCATTGAAAAAATGGTGGCCTTCCTGGAATCCACGAACAAAGTTGAACTGTTTACAAATATGTGCAAGAAGTGCCGAATTGACAGAAATGATCCGTAAGGCTCTTGAAGCTTATGACGATGAGCCACCTTCAAGTGTCTAGAAGTATGTTCTCGATGAGTGCCAAAAATGGAATATGGTATGGGTTGGAAGGAATAAAGTTGTTCCACTTGAACCTGATGAGGTAGAAATGCTTCTAGGTTTCCCTAAAAACCATACACGAGGAGGAGGATCTGCTAGAGTTCCCTGGTGGTACCAATGTCCTATCTCTTTTCTCTGAGATCAGTGATGCAGAGGTTGCCTTCTACTTTCTTGGCATACCTTTGAAAACAAATGTGCAAGAACTGAATGGTGATCGGTTTGAGCAAGTGATGAGTAGATTTGGCGAATTCAACTTTGTTGTCAGTGGCATCCTGTGTAACAACCTTACCGAAAGAAATAAACATCATCGGGATGAACTAGGAGATTTTTTTTGGTGCATTTTCTTGCAATGACTGCTACAGTGACTGGCTCTTCTGCTGCTTCAAGATAGGCACCTCCATATCCCACTCTTCCCGAACCATGGAAAGGTTTAGTTGAAATGGGCTTTCAGTATGTCCCTTTAGAACAAGGTAATCATTCTTGATGAGTTGCTGATAATGTCAGAGAGGACATTACAAGTTCAATTCTCCAGACTTTCTGGCTTCTTGGACCTTGCTTTCAAGAATGGTTCATCATTCTGGCCTTGCTCATTTTTTCTTCAATAGAGGTAGACAACAACTTGCTTCAAGGACTTTCCTCATTGAGACTGTCCTGTTTGAAAATGTTTTTCTCATTCCTTTATCAAAGAATGAAAGAATTTTGTAAAGTATTGCCTTTTACAGGTTCACAATAGAATCAAATCATAAAACATGAGTTTAATAAACATCAAATAAATCAACTACTTTTAAATAAAAATATAGTCCTATGACAAGTGTCAAAATTATTGAATGTTTTAAGGCTTAGGTTGATTATGCTAAAGTAAGGTCTATCATGTTGATCCAACATGTATTTCTCTTTGAGCTTCCACCATATTAAAGGAATGGTTGTGCTCATCATAGAGATACTTCTTAGTTCCAGAATCTCAGGAACTTTGGGATGTGGTGCTTCATCAAGAGCTTAAGATCGTCTCTTATGTCGTTGTTGCACCATTTAATATTCGAGCCGCCTTTTTAGGTTTTCGACTTGAATCCTCCTTTGGTTCCAAGATGTTATTTAAAATTATATCTTAAACCCCCTTTTATCATTTTTCATATCATGCATTAAAGATTTAAAAAACTATTTTGTAAATAAAAATCAATCCTGAGAGACAGAATGAAATTTGAAGATAGTCTCTTTCACAAAAAATCCATGTATGATTAGATGGACTTTTCATGTACGTAATGTAGGCCAGGGCTCATGGTTACGAAAGAAAGGGATAAAAGGCCCAAACAAGTGTTAAGGGTAATTGAACCAAGGATCAATTCATTCTGATGCCTTCAATCTTGCCTTGCTTGACTTGGATCTGCTTTGCTGGGGATTTTTCATAAGATTCCTTTATCTCCAACATTTCTTATGTTTCTTGTTGAATGAATCTTTGAACTTATTACACTTGATCAACCTTTACTTGAGGCTCAATGAGTCACCCATCTTGATTCATTTTTTTTTTTCCTTTTCCTTTTTTTTTTTCCTTTTTCCTTTTTCCTTTTTTCCTTTTTCCTTTTTCCTTTTTCCTTTTTCCTTTTTCCTTTTTCCTTTTCCCTTTTTTTATTTATGATGATATAGGACTTCAATTTCTTTGAGAACCTCTTTTCCTCTTGTATTTCGTAAATTTTTTCGTTATTCTTGAATGGATTGATCTTCAAGCACTTTACATTTGATCTACCTTGTAGTTCAAAACTCTCTTCATTTCATGAAGATTTGCCTTCGTAATTGACAATATTTATTCATGTGAGCATATCTTCTTCTTGCCCCCCCCAATATGGAGGGTGATCCTGTTAGGGTTGAATCAGAAGAAAAATATTATAGGCTCAAAAGGGGACGATAAGGGATATTTTTACATATATTTGAAAGGATAAATGAAACAATGCCGTTCGTCATCTCATAAACAGAAGCCTTTGTAAAAGTGGTCCCTAGGGGGATGAATATTCAAGATTAATCTTTATTTACATGAAAAATGTAATTAATGCATGATATTTATCTAAATCAATTTTTTCTTCTTATTTTTTATCCTTCTTGCTTTGAGTATGCCCCAATCACTCGAGATTATCTTCGATAAGTTGATCCATGATGTCTCATCTCATCTCTTCTTGCAGGAAGATTCACGGATAATTTGAAAGTTTGGTTCTTTTGAGGTCTTTTGGTTTATGATGGTTTTGTATTTGGAAGGACAAATACGTGGAATGTTATAAACCAATCAACAATCAACTCTACCCAGGAAGGTAAACATGGATTTGGTGTCTCAAAATAGGTAGAGATATAACTTCAGAGTCTCAGATATTTGTATGGTCAAGATTGGTTTAATAAGGGTCAGTAATTGACATTGGATGTGATATGGAATGTAATTTTACCACTTGCCAAAGATATAATTCTTGAAAAAATATTTAATCTACTTGATACTAAATAATTTCAAGATTAAAATTTAATTCCTTGCTCATAACCATAAAAGCAACACAAGTTTATTATCACAACAAGACAGAGAAAGGAACGAAAAACATGTTCAAACAAGATGTTGAAAGTAGAAAGTACTACAGTGGTAGATAACAACTTCCACTTATTTTGTTATTTAGCTTGCTCTCATTCCTCGAATGTTGGGTGTGTATTTGGCTCTTATTTTCCCCTATTTCTTGATCATTTCTTGTGTCAAGATTCCTTTGTCAACAAGCATCTCTATTTCTTTTAACAATAGCCTACAATTGCCTGTGGAATTCCCAATACCCCCAAGTGGAAATCACAAACACTACCTTGATCATAGCTATGAGCAGAAGGGTTTGGTGGCATTTTAATTGGTCTTGGTGTGATGTATTGACCTTTAATCAAATGAGAGTACAAGTCTGAAAAGAAGTTTGGAACACTTCCAAAGTATTTCTTGATCGTGTGACTTTCTTGGTCGATTGGACAACTACTTGTTCTTTTTCTTTTGCTATTGAGGGGACTCTGGATGCGACATTCATTCACGTCATTAGCTTTCGCTCTTGATCCGTCGGGATCTTGGATGTGACTTTTGAGTTTCTTCGTTGATTACATTTTCAATTAATTCTCCATTTGTCATAAGATTCTTGAATTCCTTCGTCGGATTTGCCAACATTAATCAAAGAAAGGAGCAGAAGGGAATCCCGAAACATATGTGATATCATTCTTCTAAATTGGAGGTTGAACTTGTGCTGCCACCTCTCCATCTTAAGGCATGCTTCTAAAATCCTTCATTGGTTTTCATCTTTACTTGAAGATCCATACGTGTTGGAGCTAAGCTTTTAACATACCGATATTATCCCAAAAAATGCATCAGCTAAATCAACCCATCTCCTAATGCTCTTGGGTCAAATGATATACCATACTACTACTGGTCCAATGAGGCTATCATGGAATGAGTGAATTAATAATCATCAGAATTTAAATATCCTTCCATTTTTCTGCAAAACATTCTCAGGTGGATTAGGGGACAACTGGTGCCATCATATTTTCAAAATCAGGCATTTTGAATTCATGAGGAATAATCAAGTCTGGAACCAAGCTGAGCTCTCTTGCTTCTAGTTCTTGTGGGAGGAATTAACACCTTTCATATTTCTGATTGCTTCATCCATTCTCTTGAATCTCTCCTCATATTGTGAATAATTAATGAGGCTATTCTTTGGGCTTAAGTGGATGCCCCAGGGTATGTTATCATTCTCGACTCTTCAATCTGATAACATGGTTTCTCTTTATCAATTATCTCTTCTTTATCAGATGTCATCCCTGACTAATTTGATTTGATCCATCTGGTACTGAATCCGATGCTTTTTTCCTTGTATCTTGAGGTAACCTGTCAATTGTTCTGGCCACTGATCTTGTAGTCCCTCACAAGATTGCTCCATTGTTTTCATGATGATATAGTAATATGAATGAATGATATTGGTTTACTATTACAAAACCTTTCATGAATTATTTACATATTTTTATAATTAATGTATATAGCAATACTTAAATAAAAATGTAATGTAAATGAGAAAATGCATAAATGCAAAAATAAGAATGCAAATGTGCATGAAAAAGCAAACATAAAAGTATGAATACAAAATGAAAAATGCAAAGATGCAAAATACAAATGCATGTATGAAAATGTGTACTCAATAGTGACCATCTTACAACAGATTTCATTGAACACAAAGTTTCGTGCATCAAACAAAACTTTACATGTAGGGGATAACTTTCACTCCTAATTTCTCTATTTCCCTTAAAAGCAAACTAACTTCCACTCATGCTCAGGTGTGGAGTTATCAATCTTCCTTAATTCTCTCGTGAAACTAGCTAAGTCCACGAGCTTAGAGCCATATGTTTGCTTGAGCACAACTTCCTTCATGATATTATCTTTTTCCTTCATCTTCTATGTCAATTCCCGAGTTGTAGACAATGTTGTTCATTTTTTCTTGTGAGAATCTTTATGTTCAAGAATTTCTCATACAAGATCTCCATAATCATCTAAACATTTCTTCAATGTCTTGTTCTTGGCCTTGATTTCTATTCAATATCAATCTGATGTGATGGATGATATGAGCTTCCATGTTAGTTATAGTATTATTCAACATTTGATTTTTGACTTGACATTTTTTCAAATTGACTACAGTTGTATTGCATCGTTCTTCTGCAACTTGTCATGAGAAACATCTTGGCTCGTTTCCTGTATCTTGCAGTTCTTTTTCAGTTGGTGACCTCTATTATCCACTCTTCTGGGGTGTTTCCTATGCCAGCATTTTGAAAGCTTGATTGGCCTTCTGGAAATCTTCATGCATGGTTTCCATTTTGGTGCTCAATTTATTGTTTTCAATCTTTAAATGTGTATTTGAGCCTCAGACCTCAGCAAATCTTCTTCCTTCTGGACACCTCTAATACTTTTACCTTTGAAGACTTTTGGTATTAATCTAGTAGACCTTCAGTTACCAAACTAGGTCGATCATTTATCATAAATGTAAGGTTCCATGATCCAAAGACTTTGGACTCGACGTTTGAAGGTAAGACAATTCTTGATGGTATGTCCTTGAGCTCCGATATGATTCACAATAAACGTTGATGTCATACCATTCGGATACAGAGGTTGGAATAGTTTTATGTATGGAGCCACTTCTCGTGCTTCAAGTATCTTTCATATAACTCTTTATATGATATAGGGATAATCAACATGAGAACTACCTTTGTTTTGGATTGAACCTGAGTTTTAGATGTCGGGAGCAGACTAAACTTCGAAGATTTCGATTGTATGATTTCATCTCATTTTTAGGAGCTTTTAGTTGTCACCGTTTCCTTGGTATCTCCTGATAATTTGTGAATACGAATGATGACTGTCCGTAATTCTCAAATTGGTTAAGATCCGAAGTTCCTTGTATATGATATTGTAGGGTTGTCATTGGCTCTCTCTCTTTTTGTGCAGGGATCTCTTTTCCTTTGGCCAAATAGATATTCTACCCATCATCTTAGACATCTGCTCTCTTATTCTCGTACTCCTTTTGCTCTTCAATGGGCATACGATCTTTGGGTGTATAGCTCTCATCTATCCTTGGAGTTACCTCAGGATGCCATTCCATGGTTGCATCATTTTGTTCGATCATAAACTTTTTGTCCATTTATGAATTCTTCCAATTTGATGAACAGTCTTTCAAGTCAACTCATTTTGGTTATGCCATGATCATGCAATGCAAACAAAAGAATCAATAAAACAAGTTAGAGCAAAACCAATGTATGAAAAATAAAATGAGAAAAAAAAAAATTGGTTAGTACCAATAAATAGAAAGAAAAGATTCTATCTATCATGGTAGTTCCATGTTTGTTTGGAAAAATAAACCTAACCGCATGATTAGTTTGCATGCATTATTTAGAAGAAAAAGATAAATCAAATAAATTGAAAGCTAAATCTATTTCTCCTCTGTGTATACCTACGGACAGGGTTTTAGTATTATCTTAGATCAGGTGAATTCTAGGGTTTATTATATGCAGAGTTTCGGTTCTAAGAGTAAAGGTACTAGAACTGTCCTTGTTGGTGCCCCTTAGGCTGACAAACCCTTAATCCTAGTCCATTATAGACTAAAGCATATCGAGTTTAATTCGAGGGGATACATTTCCCTATGCCTGACACGGAGAATAAATTCACGAAGACATAGATATATGAACCTCGAAAGTTACTTACTAGGTCTGACACGGATAATAAATTCTCACGAAGACGTCGCTTTCACTCCCACTTAAAGGGACAAGCTTGATTAAAAAGCTTATGTTATGCAATGTACGTGTTGTGTGTGAGGAGAATATTCAAACCTTTGACAAATAAATAAATAATAAAAATAATGAAATTTAACATATGAAAATAAAAAGAATTAATGAGGGGATACATTTCCCTATGCTGAAACGGAGATAAATTCTCACGAAGACATATGATATGAACCCCGAAAGTTATTTACTAGGTCTGACACGGATAATAAATTCACGAAGACGTCGCTTTCCACCACACTTAAAAGGGACAAGTTGATTAAAAAGCTTATGTTAGCAATGTACGTGTTGTGTGAGGAGAAATATTCAAACCTTTGACAAATAAAAAATAATAAAAATGAAATTAACATATGAAAATAAAAAAGAATTAATAAAAAAAATATATAATAAATATTATGAAAATCATAAGTAATAAAAATTTTGAAAGAAAAGAATTATAAATATGAATTTTTAATTTCTAACTAATAGAGACAATTTATAATTGATTTTAAAGCTTGGCCAGGTCCTAGTGGAGTTGCCAAGCTGTCGTAATCGGTTTTCGCCCGGGCATGAAATTTTTACTGGGGGAAAACTAAAATGAATAAATAAATGATTTTGATTTAAAAAATGTTTTGGGAGTCGCCATCGACCTTTTTGGGTTAGGTAGGTGAATACCTAAAAATTATCTTTTAAAAGAGTTTTTAAGAAAACATCAGTTAAAAGATAAACTGATATGCGTTTAACCAAAAATTTATTTTTTTAGAAATAAAAAGGGATTTGTGGTCGATTACGTTTAGGGAATGATTATCACTCCTATAACGCCTAAATTGGTAATCATTAATTATAAATTGTCTCTATTATTGGAAATTTAAAAATTCAAAAATATATTTAATTCAATTCTGTTATTTCAAATTTATTAATATAATTTTAAGAAAATATAATATAAATATATATATATATATATATATATAAATAAGATATTTATTTACTTAGAAATATCAGAAAATGACTTTTAGGTGCTTTAAGACAGTTCATTTCTTAATATTAAAAAATAAATAAATATAAAATATTTCTGTAAAAATAATTAAAATAAATATATATAATTTATAAAAATAGAATATTTATTTATTTAAGAATATCAGAAAATGACTTCTAGGTGCTTTAAGACAACCCATTTCTTAATATTAAAAAATAAATAAATATTAAAATATGATTATTTTTCTAAGAAAATAATTTATATAAAACAATATGTATTTTCTGGTTTTTATAAGTAGGATATTTATTTATTTTTAAAATATAAAAAATAAGATATCTAGTTGCTTTAAGACTGCCATTTTCTTTGATATTAAAAAATAAATAAACATTATTATTTAATTATATATATATATATGACTACAATAATAATAAAATAATAATGAAAGTAATAATTTAAAATATATCAAAAGTAATAATAAAATAATATTGCAAATAAATAAAAGAAATTAAAAACTATAGGATCATTTTCATAAATATATAAATTTAAAATATAAAATAATAAAACTTATGAAAAATATATAAAAATTAAGGATCAAATTATAAAATATAAATAATTAATGTACATAATTAGAATTATCATGTAATATAGACATTAAGAGTGTAAATTAACCATAATAAAATATTCGGGATTACAATAATAATAATTAAAATTTTAGGGACTAAATATTGTATTTACCCTAAATATATATAACTATGGTATAGTGACTAAATTATAATAAATAAAAATTAAAATATACAATTAATATTATGAAAATTGATTTTAATGACCAAATTGCAAAGATACAAACATAGAGGGCCTGCGCGTAGGGTTTGACCTTTATGGGAAATTACACAAATACCCCCCCTAAAACGACGTCGTTCAGGAGGGGTTTAAATACCCTTTAATCTGGCCCTAACAATGTCTAAGCCTCATTTTCCCTTTCTTTTTCTCTCTAAAAGAGAGAAATTCAAAATGCTCTCTCCTTTCTCTAAGTTTCCCTCGCAGGAGGGAAAAAGACACCGGCCGCCGCCGTACTGGCACGACCACTGTAAATGGTGGCCGAAAATTACATATCTACCCAAATTAAAGCCCGGCTTTCCCTAAAGCCAAATCCGAAGATATTTTAGCCTAGATCACTACCAAAATGCGTAAATCTAAAGTGGTTACCCCGACGTTTTGGCTTCAACGGCATAGGGAGGCTCCGACGAGGTAAGTCTCGTTTCTCTCTTTATTTTTGTTTTGGCTTACTGCTTGATGTGGGTGCTTGTTGATTGCTCTGCTTCATCGTTTCTTTTCTTGGTTGTTGGTGATGTTTTGCTCTTGGGTTCTTGCTCTTGGTCTTTTCTTTTGCAGGTTTGGTGGCCATATTTATAGGCCACCACAAAGCTGTCGTCGGACCGGTTAAAAGAAGGATCGTCCGGTGAGTTACCATAGTTATGGTGGTGAGTCACCATAGAGCTTGACGTGTGGAGCACGTCGTGGCGTTTCTGGAGCATTCTGGCGAGGCGTCGGCAGTGGAGTGTGGACGTGTAGGCGCCGCCGCATGGTCCCTAGGGTATCATAACCCTAGGGTTTCACCTGGAACCATCTGGGCCGTTGGATCAAAGCCAGATCTAACGGCTGTGAGCTGAGGCAGCTAGTTGAGATGATGAAAACCTAGAAGGGTTCTGCTGGGCCTGGACTGGATTGGGCCTCAAGGATTTGTAAAACGGGCCTCCTGGTCTATTTGTAAATGGGCTCTGATTTTGGGCTTGTATTTTTTTAATAATAATAATAATAATATATAATAATAATATGAAAAAATTAATGTTTACAGTGTAACTTAAAGTGCCTTCGAATGAGGTCCAATTGGATGAGTCAGGCTTTAGAAGCCTGGCAGCACCAAAGTCTGCAACATGAGCCTCATAGTCTGAATCAAGCAGAATGTTCTTGCTTGAAATGTAACAATGGGCTATAGGAGGGGAGCAGTCATGGTGCATATATGACACAGCATTAGCCACGCCTTTAACAACATTTACTCTCTTAATCCAATCCAACTCCACTGCTTGTTCATCGGTCTTTAGTATCTTCTCCAGGCTTCCTCCTTCCAAGAACTCGTATACCAAAAGCGAATGTCGGGGATGTGAACAGAAACCGTGAAGTTTCAGAATATTGCGATGGCGTATTTCAGTCAAAGCTTGAATCTCACTGCAAAAAGGCTTTTGATCCGCCACCACATCTTCTGGAAGTGGATGACGTTTCTTCACAACAACCACTTGACCATTAGACAATTGTGTCTTGTAAACGCTTCCATATCTTCCGACTCCGATGCAGTATTTGGAGTCGAATTCTTCAGTTGCTTCAACAATGTCTTGTACACCATTTTCCCATCAAAGTTGCAAATTGCAAACAGATTATCACTTGCTACTATCCGTGGCATGTTATCGGTGTTCGTTCTCTTCGTTGTGAAAAAGAAAGAATCCCAAAGATAACAAATGCAAGTAGCAGTGTGCATGAAATTGGGACTAGAGTTGCAATCACAATTTTGCTATTTTTCTTCTGATCAGCATCATGGTTTAAATTTGAGGAACATGGTTCCAGACGAGTGGTATTTCGCACAAGCCTTCGTTGTTCCTCAAAGCCTCCAATGAAGCCTCTTGAAAGGCCTTGTTGTGTGGAAGAGGACCCTGCAAATGATTTTCGGATATATCAACTGATGTTAGGCTTACCATATCATCCAAAGTCGACAGAATAACACCGAGCTTATTCCAGAGAGGTTCAGCTTTTCCAGAGATTTCAAGTTCCCGACTTACTCCGTTTTATTGATCAGCAAATTCTGGCTGAGATCAAGAACTTGAAGGAAAGACAAGTTGCCAACCTCAGAAGGAATGGCTCCACTCAATCTATTGCGGAAGACGGCTATCGGATAGAGTAAAATCGCAACTGATAATTTGAGAAATAAAAATGAAGATAAAGAAGACACAATTTACATGGAAAACCCCTAAATAATATAGGGTAAAAATCACGGGCAACGGTAGAAGAATTTCACTATGAGAAAATAAGAATTACAACTTCTCTCGATTTACCAAGGAGAAAACAATGATAATTCTCTCTTGATAAAAAGGAGGAGAAAACAACTCTCAAGAAACTCTCTGAATTCTCTCTAGTATTGGAAGAAAGCTAGAATGCTTTGGGATGATTTTGAAGCTAAATGAGTTAGGGTATTTGTAGTTAAAGCTTAAGAACTAGTCTTGAAAATATCCTAAAGTACAATGACTAAATGTGAGATTTTACTATTACAAAAAAATAATAATTTTGATGAATCATTATGCCAACTAATGCACTTTATCATTGCTGCCAATAATACACTTTCGGTGCATTATTGAAACCAATTTGGTGCTTTCATAGCTGGCAACTTTCAATACTATTGACACTCAGATTTAGTTCCAAGAGTGTCTTGCATTTCCACAACCAACGTGGAATAGAGCCATTTAAGTTGTTTGCAGCCAAGTTAAGACGAGCAAGACCGGACAACATTTCGATTTCGGGGGAATACTGCCTGAAAGATGATTATCATTCAGGTTAAGGTCGAACAAGAATTTCAGCTCTCCTAGTTCCTTTGGAATGCCCCCAGTTAGATGATTTAAAGAAATGTCACACTCGTATCTGAGTTGCTTTTCCAAGTTCCGAGTGTATCGCACCGGAGATATTATTGTTCGAGAGCTTTAGGCTTGTTAGATTGTGGCACTGACCCCATTTACGGCTAAATCTTCCGATACATTCCCCGTAAGTGTGTTCAAGCCGAACTCTACGTAAACTTGTACAGTTCTTCGAGGGGATTGGACCTGTCAAATAGTTGTTAAGTGTAGCAAAAATTTCAAGTGCTCCGCCAAGGCACACCTGCTGTGGTAAATGGCCTATCAAGTAGTTTTCACCGAGTCATATACTTTCAAACTTGTAAGATTGTTCATCTCTGTAGGAATGAAACCACTAAGGTTGTTAATGAACAGCTTTAGGTAGGTAAGGGAACTCAACATTCCAACTTCTTTCGGTATGGATCCGGAAATTTTATTATCAAAGAGACCAAGATAATGCAAACCGGTTAAATTTCTGACAGAGTGAGGAAGAGAACCAACCAGATTATTTTCGGATAAGTCAAGGTCATTCAGGGACTTCAACATTCCAATTTGTTGAGGTATAGAACCAGAGAGCTCGTTTGCGTATAAGTAGAGAAAGAGTAAATTTGCCAAGTTTCCTATAGAACCAGGAATTTCACCAATAAGACTATTAGACAAATCAAACCGTTTAAGGGCACTCAGCATTCCAATTTCTTTTGGTATGGACCCCGAATTTATTACTATAAAGGATAAGATCAGATAAGTTACTTAAGTTTCCTATAGATGAAGGGGTAGAACCAATCAATTTATTTCCAGGAAGGGAAAGTTTAGTCAAATTGTCAAGTTAACTATAGAAGCAGGAATTTCACCTGAAAAGTAATTGTAAGACAAGTCAAGGTATCTTAATCTGGATAGAGTACCAACATCTGATGGAATGGTTCCATTGAGATAATTATTGCTTAGATCAAGAACAGTAAGCCTGGGGAAAGAAGACAAGCTAAAGCCATGAAGTGTACCTCTCAAACCAAAACTCGAAAGGTTTAAAGGGCTCACTTGTGGACTTGTCGCAAATGATCCCGGTCCAGTTACAGGGGCCATTTCCATCCCAAGAAGGGAGGAAAGATTGACTTTGAGTATCGAGAGTGGCCTTCCATTTTAGAAGAGCACTGGCTTCCTTCTGTCTTGCTGGTGATGAAGAGCCAAAGACAAGGAAAGGGGAAACCAACAGCAGGGTGAAGAAGAAGACCCTGAATGTAAAAGATGTTACCTTGTTGTTAAACGATACCATTGCTTAAAATAGGGAACTAGTTGCAGGGAATATGAATATGAATGAAGAGCATGTGTTACACTTATAGCTAAAAGCATTTCAACCATGCAGAGTATCAGGACGCATGGTGATTATTGGGGCTGAAATTTATGCTTCATATCCTATTTTGCATTACAAGTATTTATCCCTTAAATCACCACAACCAATCGTGTTTTTTTTTTAACAAGGTTGTTCACCAACCTTTTATCTTTGTATCCAGACCTTCATACAACTGTTTATAGTCAGAATTGAAAGCCTTGAAACCAATCACTTGGAATATTCAACCTTTCTGCTTGTTTCATGCAACAATTAGTGCTATTCTAGCCGAATGATAAGAGATTTGAAAATAGGCTGTTTAGAACATCAAAAGCAACCTGCAATTGAAGCTGTCGTCAAGTATCTTAATAGGGTCTTTAACAATATATGCTATCGGTGAAGACAGTCTACAATTCCATATGATATGTTCGGCTTTTGTCTGCACATTGCGAACTTTTTTTTTGTTTTGGCTCATATTATCCATCTTTAGAGGAGATGGTAACATATAATATTGCTCTGTTAATATATTGACAGAAGACTATCCTTGAGTGCAGTCTCTTACCACTGGTTAGTCTTATTAACTTTAATCGAACGAATTGTAATACCCCAAACCTGGGTTAGTAACTAAGTGTAAGGATTTAAAAGTTAATGATTTAATTTTGATTAATTGAAAAGTTCAATGATTAATTTGGGATTTTGTTTAGGACTAATTATCAAAGAATTAAGAATGTAGGGGCATTATAGTCTTTTAGCAAGAAAAGAATTAAAATTCATTTCCTAAAGACGTTTAGCATGTGGGAAAAGGAAATTTCTGGATACTATTCTTTTTTTATATTCTTTTCTTCACGTGAAGCTTCATTGTTAAGGTGAGTTAATTTTCAAGTTGAGTTTTCTTTCGTTTTTGAGTTTGTTTTTAATCCTTGGGTGGCATAGAAACTTAAGGAAACTTACAGGATTTAGGAATTTTTGGTAAATTAGTAAAGTAGGTTTTTAAGTGAAAGGTGAAATTTGGTTAGTAACTTGATTCTAAAGACATATTTGACTTGTCAAAGGCCTAATTAAGGTAATTGAAATCTTAGAATTGGTGGAGAAAATGTTTGAAAATTTGATACGATTTTTAATCTCAAGAGTTATATGGATAAATTTGGATGTTAAAAGGAGATATTAAAATAAGTTAGTTGAGGTAAGTGATAATGAGTTTAAAAGCATACATAGAGTTATGGTAAAAGATTTAAGTGAGTTTTGGGTAAATTTCGAAATGAAATAAGTGATTATGGGTAAGGGTATCGGTACTGGAATAACTTATCATACTATAAGGTTAAATTGAAGGAAATAATATGAACTAGATGAACAATATCGATACTGGTTGAAGAAATATCGATACTGATGTGAAGGTATCAATACCAAGGATAAGTATCAATACTGTAAGTAAAGATGAAATTCCAGAATATTGAAATTGTATCATTAATGAAGTATTGGTACAATATAAGAGAAGTATCAGTGCTACAGGAAGAGTACTGATACTATTCAGTCTGAATTGTTAAATTTGGTTCTTCATTTCGCTTAAGTAATGATTAATTGGTTAGATATTAATTGAGCTCTGATATTCATATCGATCATGTTAATGTGTAGATTTGATTGAAAGCAAGTGCTGAACGAATTGACAAATAAGGATAAGGTGAAAGTGAAAAGGAGTTGATTAGGGCTTAAGTGAGGCAAATGTGAGTGCTCTTTATTTATTATATATATATGATTGGAGGACGACTTGCGAGAAGTCAACCTTAGATGCTTTTAAACAAAACGATTGGTATTATTTGTGGTTTTAGTTAAATCACATTTTAAAAGAAATGTTTAAATTTTTGCTATGAGTATATTTATATATTCTATGTGAAATACTATAAATATGAACATTGTGAATATGTTTTACGGAAGAAATGATAATTTGAATAATGGCATATTAAATGTTATGAATATATGATCTATGTGAATAAATGATAAGTTAAGAAGATTCGGTGAATGAAATGAGTATGTTTTACGTGAAAAGATTCTAATATATGCTATGTGAATAAAAGCTATGTGAAATGAAAACTATGAGAATAAGCTCTATATGAAAATGTGATAAGAAACCTTAGCTTATGCAGAATTATTCTACGTGAATGTGATATATGTGAAAAAGACATTTTTAATAATGATATGTTAAATAATTATATGGAAAAGCCCAAAGTATATTTTATGAGAATTAGGGGTATAGTTGGCATGCCAAGAGTCGAGGATTCCATGTGGTCATTCGGGATAAACCTACATGGTCATTCAGGACAACTATGGCACTTCAGTGCAAATTATGTGAGCAGTGGTGACTGCATCAGTGCACAACCTCAATGTATTCACATACCTTGAGTTCTTAGCAATACGCTGGGCTAATAAAACAAATTAAATAATTTGAACAATGAGTAACAATATAAAATGTTCATGAAATGTCTATTGGATTTGATATGAAATGTTTTTAAGGAAATGTAAAATCAAGTATCCAATAGTTATAAAGTAAGTAATGTTGAGTAATATGTATAAATTATGAAGAATATATTGATTTTTGTACTTAATGTTATTTTGAAAAAGTAACATAAATGTTTTACTACTTTATTATACTCATTATGCCTCACTAAGTCATAGACTTAGCGTGTGATTGTTTTCACACGTAGGTCCAAAGAGATTCGAGGTGCAAGCCGAGTAAGCAAAAAAAGGGCAACATACTAGTGAAGATTAATAGATCAGAGAGATTTGAATTGCATGTGTTTTTGTTATGGTCATTTTGGTTGGCATGTACTATAAATGTTTAAATTTTAGATGTTATGATATGTTTTGTAAATGTGTTTCATTTTTTTCAATAAAAGTCAAATTTTAGTCAAAATTTTCAAGAGTCAAAGTTGAATAGTAATGTGACACCTTAGAGTATATTCGGGTTGGGTACGGGTCAGGGTGTTACATTATTGATATCAGAGCTTAGGTTGAGTCAAGTTTTTTAAATAGACCGGCCGATCGACTGTAAAAAAATGTTTGGTTTGTATACCAACGAAATAACAAATATCTCTGATCTAATAGTGTAATGATTATGTTATCATTGCTAGTATATTTAAGCGATTAGGTATATTAGATGTAAGACAAAGAGATTTTTCGAAGTGAAAGGGGAAAAAGAGTTAATAAGAAAAGTAGCAATCATCAAAGTGAATAACAGACATCTCAGGGAGTACTTTTCTGACGTTGGATGTGATTTTGAAGCGTTTTCAACTATCTACTTCTCTGATTCCTAGGAAATGTTGTTAAAAAGATAAAAAGTTTAGGAGCACCAAGTTTAAAGAAGGAGTTGAAGAAGATCTTGTTTCTACGGATCTTGGCTAAGTGATGAGGAAATTTTGTTTAATGGTTTTCACTGTTTTAAATGGAGGAGTTGGATGTAGTAATGTCACTATTAATATGTTAAGCAAGTGTATGGTGGACTAAAGTGATAAATACAGTAAATATGTTTCCTAATAGGATTTTGAAGTAACTATTATTCAGTTATTATTATAAGATTGTTAATCCTTCTTAGTGGATGAGGTGGATACTCAAACTTTCATAGTTAAGTTAAAGCATAATTTGACTGTTTGGGAGTATCCAATTGTGTATCTATAAGGGTTACCTGAATCACCTCTAGAAAGATATGTAGGAAGAAAGATAAGTTATGAAATTATTGACAAATTTTCGTCCATTAAGTAAAGTAGTAAAGAAGAAAAGTACCATCTTCCGGGGATTTATAATATTTGATTAATTAAAAGGGATTATTGTATGAATTTTTCTTAAGGTTGGTAAAGAATGTTTTTCCATTGGGTAAAAGAGTAAATTGAAACGAGACTACAAATTTACTCAATTGGAAAAACAATAATACCAATATAGAGTAATGGTTAAATGTTTTCAAGCCACAAAGGCAAGAATAAATAACATATAAGTTGCTATCAAGGATGTATAATAATTTTGGTTGCAGATTAAATATTTTTTTGTTAAGCTATAGAAGATTGTTCAAAGTAATGATTCAGAGAGGCTCGAAAAGATTTCAAGATTTTGATGATTGAAAAAGAGAGTAAAGATAAATGAAGGATATGAAGTAGAATATAGATTAATGGTTAAACTTTCCGAAAGAAGTTAAGGGAGGAATGGTAGAAAGTATATATGTTTGAGTTATGATTGAGTGTAAGTTGGAAATGGATAGTTGTGAAAGATAAGTCGGAGAAGTAATTGCAATGTCACAGAAGATATTTGAAATTTATTCAATGTGGTGAGGAATACAAATAAAGCAAGTGGGTTTTGTTTGAAGTAAGAGAAATTTATTTCGAAAAATGAATAGGAATTCGGAATTGTTAGTTATAAGAAGTTAGTTTAAATGTAAACTATGTAAACTGGATTAGAAAATCAGTCAGAAATTACAAGTTGAAGTGGAAAAATTATTTTAAATGGTTAGATAAAAATTGAATTTAGTTTTAATGGATCAAGGGGATAAATTATTAATATAAGGAATAATAAAGAATAAGATTCTTTATAAAGGAGTGTAGATTACCAAACTTAGGAATGTGCAATAATTTGGCAGTCAGTAAGGATTTCAAGTAGTATGGTGATGATTTTCATACCATTTGAGAAGGATATTGGAGTACGAAGAAAAAGAGATGACATATGTTACAAGTAAGATTTTGAATTAAAAAGGGAAAAATTTCCGAGTTATGAGTATATATATGACTTTCTATGACCTATAAGAAAGTTATGGAAATTAATATATTACATCCATTGGTTGTTGGAAGAAGAAATAGCACCAGGAATGCAAAGGTAAAGTTCAAGTTTATTAGAATAAAGGATGAATTTATATAAGTACATGTTAAGGATAGAACAGGAAATCAAGGAAATGGAGGAGTATATGAGATGTTAAGGTAATTAAAGACTTAAGAAATTAAAGTGAATGGTTTAGAGAACCAAGTATGACAAGGATTTTAAAGAGGTATAGCTTATAAGCTTGATATGTTGAAATTAAGTTATTAAATAATTTGGAATAAAAGTAAACAATTTTAGTTCTCAGGAGAACTGAGAAAGAGTTTTAATGGATCTTGCAACGGGTTACCTTTTCATCGAACAAAAAAGGACTCAATTTGGGTAATTGTGGAGCAGTTAACAAAGACAACACATTTCATTCCGGTTCGAACGGGTTTTTTTCAATGGATAAGTATACAAAATTATACATCAAGGATAGTTAGACTACATGGAGTGCCAGTTTATTTATATCTGATGGGATCTAAGGTTTACTTCAAGATTTTAAAATTCTTTGAACAAGGCTTTCGGAACTCGATTTAATTTTTGCATTACTTTCCATCCGCAGATTGATGGTTAGTCTTATCAAATTATTTAGATTTTGAAGTTATGTTAAGGAGTGGGTGATCGAGTTTAAAGGATATGGGAGCATGGTATGATAAGTTGACAAATAGTAAATGTGGAATTTTGTTAGGTTGTATTCCTTAGCCATGTAGACTCAATTAAGATGATAAAGATAGTAGACAATTATATTCCCCTAACCAAGTTATAGATGATAGGCATGTTACTTATTGGAACTATTAAGTGCCAAGAAAATAGTGGAAAATGAGTATCATAATTATAGGATGTGTGTGTTTGCACAAGAAGAAAAGTTGAAGTTACACTGTTAAGCAATTAGAGAAGATGAAATAAATCAATTGATTCACGATCTCGAGTTAGCAATGATTGGGGATGCTTTGTGATAGAACACCATTAATTATTTGGTGAATGATGTGATATCCATAAGGATCTAAAAAGTCAAAAGTATGTATTAAATCGAAGGAGTGAAAGACACAAAATGAAGTAATTCTTGAAAAATGAGGACATGTTTATCAACTACAACCATGAAAGGTTAAGGTAGTGGCTGATGATACAAAACTGAAAGACATTTATACTTTTGAGTTTTTAATAAGTGATTATCTTTAAAGTAATACCATGTTTTGATTTTATAAAGCCTTTTTTACTGGATTGAATAATGATTTTTTAAGAGAAAAGATGTAAAGAGTTATCATTGAGTTTGTTTTAAATAGTTGTCATGTCAGCAAGTTAAAGTAAAGTATTAAGATCACTCAATGTGAAGACTTATATGAGTGAAAGTGTCGGACACCATTAATATGGTTAGAATTAAAAGACCGAGACTTAATAGGGACAAATCCGATCCAAGAAGTTGAACATAAAGTGAAGATTATTCAAGATAATCTTAAGATAGTTGCTAATCGAAAAAAGTCCTACGCAGATTTAAAGATAAAAAATTGAATTTCAAGTAGATGAAGATTCTTCTTCTGGACGTAAGAAAAGTTTAGTCCTAAATTCATTGACCTTAGGAGATCTCAAAAGGAATTGGATCAGTAGCCTATCAGTTAACATTGCCACAGAATAAATATTCATCAGGTTTTAATGTTTCAGGTTGAGGAGATATTGATTAGATTGTTCTTACATCATAACACTTGAAGAGATAGAAGTTCAATTGACTTGATCTAGGAGAAGAGCCAGTACAAATTTTAACACTTGAAATCAAACAATTAAGGAAATAGAAGATTCAGTTAGTTAAAGTTTTGAAGAAATTATACAAAGAAAGAAAAGAATGGAGCATAAAAGGGCATAAGGAGGCATTTCCTCATCTCTTTGTACAGTGAAATTGAGGACGAATTTTCTTAAGGGGAGAATTGTAATACCCAAACCTCGGGTTAGTAACTAAATTGTAAGGATTTAAAAGTTAATGGTTTAATTTTGATAATTAAAAAGTTCAAGGATACTTTGGGAATTTTGTTTAGGACTTATTATCAAATAGTGAAGAATGAAGGGGCTATGGTCTTTTAGCAAGAAAATAATTTAAAATTCATTTCCTAAAGATATTTAGCATGTGGGAAAAGAAATTTATGGATACTCTTCTTCTTTTTCTCTTCTTCTCTTCACGTGAAGCTCATTGTTAAGGTGAGTTAATTTCAAGTTGGGTTTCTTTCGTTTTTGAGTTGGTTTTTAATCCTTGGTGGTATAAAAACTTAAGGAGCTTAAAGATGATATATCCTACAGATTTAGGAATTTTTTGTGAATTAGTAAAGTGGTTTTAAGTGAAAGGATGAAATTTGGTTAGTAACTTGATTCTAAAGGCATATTTGACTTGTCAAAGGCCTAATTAAGGTAATTGAAGTCTTAGATTGATGGAGAGAATGTCTGAAAATTGATATGATTTTTAATCTCAAGAGTTATATGGATAAATTTGGATGTTAAAGGAGATTATTGGATATAGTTGAGGTAAGTGATAATGAGTTTAAAAGCATACATAGAGTTATGGTAAGAGATTTAAGTGAGTTTGGGTAAATTTCGAAATGAGATAAGGATTTCTGGGTAAGGTATCGGTACTGGAAGAACAATACTGATACTATAAGTTAAATTGAAGGAAATTATAATGGATGAACAATATCGATTGGTTGAAGAAGTATTGATACTGATGTGAAGGTATTGTTACCAAGGATAAGTTATCGATACTGTAAGTAAAGATGAATTCCAGAATGTCGAAATGGTATCGATACTGAAGTAGGTATAGTACCATAGAAGGAAGTATCGACACTACAAGAGAGTACCGATACTACTCAGTCTGAATTATTAAATTTGGTTCTTCATTTCGCTTAAGTAAAGGTTAATTTGCTAGATGTTAATTGAGCTCCGATATTCATATTGATCATATTAATGTGTAGATTTGATTGAAAGCAAGTGTGAATTGACGTATAAAGATAAGGTGAAAGTGAAAGGAGTGCTTAGGGCTTAAGTGAGGCAAATGTGAGTGCTCTTATTATTATATATATGATTGGAGGAGACTTGCGAAAGCACCTTATACTTTTAAACAAAATGTTGGTATTATTGTGGTTTTAGTTAAATCATATTTTAAAAGAAATGTTTAAATTTTATTCTATGAGTATATATTTATATATATTCTATGTGAAATACTATAAAATATGAATATTGTGAACATGTTTACATAAGAATGATATTTGAATAATGACATATGAAATGTTATGAGTATGTCCTATGTGATAATGATAAGTTAAGAAAGATCCGGTGAAATGAAATGAGTATATGTTTATGTGAAAAGATTCTATGCTAATATATGCTATGTGAATAAATTTATGTGAATGAAATACTATGAGAATAAGCTCTATGTGAAAATGTGATAAGAAACCTTAGCCTATGTGGAATTATTCTACGTGAATGTGATATATGTGAATAAAATACATTTGAATAATATATTAAAAATTATATGGAATAAGCCCAAAGTAATTTTATGAGAATTAGGGATATAGTTGCATGCCAAGAGTCAGGATCTATGTGGCTTTGGGACAAATATGTGACACTTCGATGCAATATATGAGCAGTGGTGACTGCATTAGTGTAAACCTCAATATACTCACATACCTTGAGTTCTCATCAATATACATTAGGCTAATAAAACAAATTAAAATTGAACAATGAGTAACGTATAAATGTTCATGAAATGTCTATTGGATTTGATATAATGTTTCAAGGAAATGAAAATCAAGTATCCAATAGTTATAAGTTAGTAATGTTGAGTATATATGTTGTAAGTATGAAGAATATTTATTTTGTACTAATGTTATTTTGAAAAAGTTACATAAATGGTTTAGTGCTTTATACTCATTATCTTACTAAGTCATAGACTTAGCGTGATTGTTTTCACACGTAGGTCTAAAGAGATTCGAGGTGCAAGCCGAGTAAGCAAAAAAAAGGGCAGCATACTGGTGAAGATTATTAGATCAGAGAGATTTGAATTGTATGTGTTTTTGTTATGGTAAATTTTGGTTGGCATGTACTATAAATGTTTAAATTGTAGATGCTATGATATGTTTTGTAAATGCATTTTCATTTTTCCAATAAAAGTCAAAATTTTCAAAGAGTTAAAAAGTTGAAAAGTTAATGTGACACCTTAGAGTTGTATCCGGGTCGGGTACGGGTTGAAGGTGTTACACGAATATTGTCATCATTGTGCCACACTGTTTCATCGTCACCATCATTTTCCTTCTTGACATTCTTGATAGTGATCTTATCAAATAAAAGACAAACTCTTTAGAAAATTCTTGCATGTGAAAATCCTATAACGGGGGGAAGGATTATATTTCATCCTTTCATTTCATCATTTTCATCATATTTCAGGAATGAGCAGCACCTAGCAAACCAAATAGTTTTTTCCTAATGCTACACAGTCTCAACTCAGCTCCCGATTTTGCAAATATAGTGATCAGCAACAAAAGCAATGACCAAACCTTCAATGGCTGATAAATACTTTGAACCATTCTACTTAGAGCATCTCCAGCTACAACACGTAATGTTGCTGCATTTGCTGAGCCTGCTCCAATTGAACCAATAGAGTGCTCGGGATCATTGCACAAACCGACCTCCATGTGAATAACTTTCTCAGAACACTTTGATCTCAGATCAGTTTACATCGAACCACAGAAAATTAGTATGTTTCAGCTTGATATACAAATAATGATGCCAAGCCAAGGGACATCAATATTAGCACCGAGAATCTTTAATCCCTTTTAAGTTCATTAGGTGATTTGTATAAGGTTTTAATACCCTCGGAAAGAAGCAAAGCATAAATTGGAGGAATTACTCCATTCAGATAGAAGCTATAGATCCGAATAGAAGCACCGGGATCTCTTACTTGTCGAGAGATGCATGCTGATGCGCTCAAAGAAAGAGCATGGATAATACGTTTCTTTTCATATTTATGGAACTGATTCAATCTGGGAAGCCTATATCTTTCTTGTTTTTGGTTGATGCATTCAAGGATTCACACAAAAACAACTAAGACTTGCCTGTTACACTTTGGAAACTGTTCTATGCTCATAAGGTCCAAATAAACAGCATGGAATTATACACACTAACAGGAAAAACAAGTGATACGACATGGGAAATCGAGGAAATGTACAATCAGAACAGGAAAAACGGAAAAAGGGCAGTAATTCCATGTGCAGCCTTCAGGATGTATAACCGCTAGAATCAAGTAATTGGCTTAATGTTATTTTGTGAAAAGGCTCCAATAAGGGTGGATCCTGAGTTGAGAGCTCCTGAGAAACTTGTAGCATACTTGGTCGAGATTGTGCAGTGACACGTAAGCATCGAGATGCTAGTTTTACAATGGACACCACTTTGGATGCTGTTTGTCTCCTCGGAGATGGAAGACGCTCGTCTAACAGATCTTTCAGTAGTAAATGAATGAAGGTTTCTTCTGATGATGTGCATGATGGTGAGAAGGAAGAAAATGATGATGAAGAAAAGATATCAGATCCCCAGGACGTCTTCCCATAAGTGTTTCCAATGCCACCACTCCGAAGCTAAATACATCGCATTTTTCGTTGATTTTCATTGTATAAGCAAGCTCTACAAAACAATAAGCAATCTCAAGTGCATGATTACTTCAGCTTGTGTTCAACAATTTACTTTATCTAAATTCAGAACAATTATAGCATAAAAAATGAAAAAGATAGGAAGAATTAAAGAAACATACCTGGCGCCGAGTAACCAGAAGTGCCTTCGAATGACGTCCAATTGGATGAGTCGAGCTTTAGAAGCCTGGCTGCGCCAAAGTCTGCAACATGAGCCTCATAGTCTGAATCAAGCAGAATATTCTTGCTCGAAATATCACGATGAACTATAGGGGGAGCAGTCATGGTGCATATAGGACACAGCATTAGCCACGCCTTTAACAACGTTTACTCTCTTAATCCAATCCAACTCCACTGCTTGTTCATCGGTCTTTAGCAACTTCTCCAGGCTTCCTCCTTCCAAGAACTCGTATACCAAAAGCGAGTGTCGGGGATGTGAACAGAAACCGTGAAGTTTCAGAATATTGCGATGGCGTATTTCAGTCAAAGCTTGAATCTCACTGCAAAAAGCCTTTTGATCCGCCACCCCATCTTCCGGAACTGGATGAAGTTTCTTCACAGCAACCACTTGACCATTAGACAATTGTTTCTTGTAAACGCTTCCATATCTTCCGACTCTGATGCAGTATTTGGAGTCGAATTCTTCAGTTGCTTCAACAATGTTCTTGTACACCATTTTCCCATCAAAGTTGCAAATTGCAAACAGATTATCACTTACTACTATCCGTGGCATGTTATTGGTGTTCGTTTCTCTTCGTTGTGAAAAAGAAAGAATCCCAAAGATAACAAATGCAAGTAGCAGTGTGCATGAAATCGGGACTAGAGTTGCAATCACAATTTTGCTGTTTTTCTTCTGATCAGCATCATGGTTTAAATTTGAGGAACATGGTTCCAGACCAGTGGTATTTCCGCACAAGCCTTCGTTGTTCCTCAAAGCCTCCAATGAAGCCTCTTGAAAGGCCTTGTTGTGTGGAAGAGGACCCTGCAAATGATTTTCAGATATATCAACTGATGTTAGACTTACCATATCATCCAAAGTCGACGGAATAACACCGGTGAGCTTATTCCGAGAGAGGTTCAGCTTTTCCAGAGATTTCAAGTTCCCGACTTGCTCCGGTATTTTATCGATCAGCAAATTCTGGCTGAGATCAAGAACTTGAAGGAAAGACAAGTTGCCAACCTCAGAAGGAATGGCTCCACTCAATCTATTGACACTCAGATTTAGTTCCAAGAGTGTCTTGCACTTCCACAACCATCGTGGAATGGAGCCATTTAAGTTGTTTGAACCAAGTTAAGACGAGCAAGACCGGACAACATTTCGATTTCCGGGGGAATACTGCCTGAAAGATGATTATAGTTCAGGTTAAGGTCGAACAAGAATTTCAGCTCTCTTAGTTCCTTTGGAATGCCCCCAGTTAGATGATTTAAAGAAAGGTCACACACTTGTACCTGAGTTGCTTTTCCAAGTTCCGAGGGTATCGCACCGGAGATATTATTGTTCGAGAGCTTTAGGCTTGTTAGATTGTGGCACTGACCACATTTTGGTGATAGCTCACCAATCAATTTATTATAACTCAGATCAAAATAGTCCAAGTTTGGGTATACGCCTAAATCTCCGATACATTACCCGTAAGTGTGTTCAAGCCGAACTCTACGTAAACTTGTACAGTTCTTCAAGGGGATTGGACCTGTCAAATAGTTGTTAAGTGCAGCAAAAATTTCAAGTGCTCCGCCAAGATACACCTGCTGTGGTAAATGTCCTATCAAGTAGTTTTCACTGAGATCATATACTTTCAAACTTGAAAGATTGTTCATCTCTGTTGGAATGAAACCACTAAGGCTGTTGGTGAACAGCTTCAGGTTAACAAGGGAACCCAACATTCCAGCTTCTTTCGGTATGGACCCGGAAATATTATTATAAAAGAGGCCAAGATAATGCAAACTGGTTTAGTTTCCGATAGAGCGAGTAAGAGAACCAACCAGATTATTTTCGGATAAGTCGAGCTCATTCAGGGACTTCAACATTCCAATTTGTTGAGGTATAGAACCAGAAAGCTTGTTTTGGAATAAGTAGAGAAAGAGTAAGTTTGTCAAGTTTCCTATAGAACCAGGAATTTCACCAATAAGACTATTATTAGACAAATCAAACCGTTTAAGGGCACTCAACATTCCAATTTCTTTTGGTATGGACCCCGAAATTTTATTGCTACGAAGGATAAGATAAGATAAGTTACTTAGGTTTCCAATAGATGGAGGGAGAGAACCAGTCAGATTATTTTCAAGGAGTTGGAGTTCATTCAGGGACTTCAACATTCCAATTTGTTGAGGTATGGTACCAGAGAGTTTGTTTACGCCAAAGTATAGAAAGAGCAGATTTGTCAAGTTTCCTATAGTTGCAGGAATTTCACCAGAAAGACAATTGGAAGTCAAGTCAAGGTATCTTAATCTGGATAGAGTACCAACATCTGATGGTATGGTTCCACTGAGATAATTACAGCTTGGATCAAGAACAAGTTTGGGGAAAGAAGAGAAGCTGAAGCCAAGAAGTGTACCTCTCAAACTGGAACTCGAAAGGTTTAAATGGCTCACACTTGTGGACTCGTCGCAAATGATCCCGGTCCAGTTACAGGGGTCGTTTCCATCCCAAGAAGGGAGGAAAGACTGAGTTTTCTTATCGAGACTGGCCTTCCATTTTAGAAGAGAACCGGCTTCCTTCTGTGGTGATGATGGCTCATCTCTGAAAGTGGCAGAAACAGAACCAAAGACATGGAAAGAAGAGAGCAGCAGCAGGGTGAAGAAGACACTGAATGATAAAGATGTCAAGTTGTTGATAAAAGATGCCATAGCTTAAAATTATAAGAGCAAGTACTGGTTACACTCAAGTTTAGAGGGAAACTAGTTGGTGGGAATATGAATATATGATTAGGAATAAAGAATATCACAATTATTGCCTACCTTTTCCATTCAGTTATCTCCTCATCTCATGGGACAGTGGAAGTGAATCACCAATCATGATTAAAAAAGGAACCCAATCACTAACCTACTCGTTACATCTGTCCTGCCATGCTTTTCGTGGACAAGCGTGTTAACTAACCTTTTTCACTTTTTTTAGAGATGTAATCTTTCTGTAATTTACCTAGTAGATATGGGCTATGTCTTAAAATCGGACTGGATCGGCCGGTTCAATCGAGAACCGTTATTTAGTCTGGTTCAATCTAAACCGGTTGAATCGTTATTAGTGAACCGGCCAGAACCGCTGAACCGTTCGAACCAGATCGGTTGAAAATCGGAAAAAACCGGGAAAAATCGGGATTTTTGTTTGTTTTTTTTTTAAATAATTAAACCAAAAAACGTCGTTTGTTAAACGAGCCAAGTCGAACTCGAGTATTGCTAAGCTCGACTCGAACTTGAAAACTTTAAAAGTAAGCTCAACTCAACTCAAACTCACAAGCTAAAAATTATCAAGTTCAACTCAAACTCGAAATATAATATTGAAACTTGAACTCAAAAAGACTTGAACTCAAAAAAAAAATTAGAAGCTCGATTGAAGCCTAAAATTCGAGCTTGATTGAAGTGAAAGAATAGTTCACTCAATGCTCACTAAAATGTTCCATGATTTTGAATGTGAAATTACCTCTATTATTTATAGAAGTTAGTTGTGATGCGCTTCTATGTTTCTTAGCAATGTGAGATTGTTTTGTTATCATATTTTTACTCTTTAGACTTTTGGGATGCTCTTCTATGTTTCTTAGCCATGTGAGATTGTTTTAAAAAAAATTAAACCAAACAATATCATTTTGTTATTATTTTTTTAACCCCAAATTTATTTTTTAATTATATAGTTATATAATTATATTTATTATTTAATATGTTTTACCTTAAATATTATGTTGTAGTTAATTTGAATCATTTTGTTTCTGTAACACACGTAACTCGTATATTTATACCTATACAGATTACGGATGTCACCCGTATTTTCTAAAACCATTTTACGATTCGAAAGCAATTTAAAATTTATTTTCTTAAAATAGTAAATGATATTATAAAATTATAATATCATAAAAATTACGTTTCGTTGTAACCAATTTAATTCAAAATATTTTTAATTATGAATAGTGAATAGTACCCGAATAGTGAACAGTGAACAGTGAACAGTGGGGGAATCGATTCCCTGTAGCAGGGGAATCGGTACCCTTTTTCATACTGGAAATTTTGGTTTAAAACGGGGTTGGTTACTGTTCATGCTACAGTAACTTACGAAAATTTACATATAAAACTCATAAAAATTAACCTTTCATCACTATAAAAATTCCTAAAAATTTACTCAATAATTAAATTAAACATTTCCAAATTACATGACACTATCTAAAATCAAATTTCACAATAGGATGTCTTACTGATATTGAAATATACCTCTCGATGCTTGATGTCGTTCTGAACTCTTTATTCTTATTCTTTGCTTTTTACCTACGCGTGAAAATCATCACACGCTAAGTATAAACTTAGTGAGGCAATTAAAACAATATATAGTGCAATACAATTCATGCATGAATTTAGATTTCAAATCCAATGCCATAAAACCATGCTAATAGCATCTTCAATATTTTACCATAATCAATATAATATAAATTTCTTACCTTTTATCCCATAAGCTCATAAGCTTATTTTTACCAAAATACTTACCATTTAAAATTCCATAAGCTCGTAAGCTTATTTTTTTTTCCAATATACTTGCCATTATTCTGTAAGCTCATAAGCTTATTTGCATGGTTACTATTATTAACCAATAAACCATAGACAATAGCCCAATATAACACCCTAAGGACCCTGGGTATACGAGTAAAATACCTGCACCGTACTGCTAAACCTGCACTAAGCTTACGCCATAGTGCTAATCCGGACAATACACATAAGGTCGTGCCCACCACCTACACTAAGCTTACGCTATAGTGCTAATCCAGATATAAACCTGCATTTAGTGTCCTTACACACTATAGTGTTAATATAAACCTGCAGCTGCTATACTCTATGACATGCCAACTATACCCTGTCCCTCAATGACTTACTTGGGCATATAGTCTATTTTATTCGATCCATCTATGGCAAAGTATATTATCAAATTTAACATTGGGCAGTTCATACCCGAAAACATTCATGGTAAAATATCACATTTTGTTTTCATGATCAATGCATTTTAATTTCATCCTCTGATATCTCAATGTCAATTTATAAAAAATGATATAAAATCATGTCGATATAAACAAGGTCGACTTATCGTAAGTCTTCCTTATGATGTATAAAACATCCATGTATAATTTCATGCATGTATTGCACTCACCTTGACACTTTATGTCTTTCAAAATATATAAGCCTCACTATTGTTCACCATAAGCCCTTTTATATTTGATTTGCTTCGATTACAAATCAATCACAATCTGTATAAATCATCAATTCATAATAATCCATATGTTAGTATTTTACTAACATAAATACATTCCACCATATCTCCATACTATATTTGAAATTCATCATCTATCAAAATATTTAACTCTTAATTATTCCTTATAACATTGGAACCAACTTTTCCCATTTACTCAAAATGGTCTTCACCATTTTACCACTTAAATTCTTAATACCAATAATTCCAACATTGAAATTATTTCCATTCAAATGCTTTTACAAAAGCATTAATACATTTACGTATCCCAACTATGCAATTGTTGTACTTAAATCACCAATCATTTCAATCTTCCCAAAATAATCAATTTCACATTTAACACTCATTTCAATTCTCAAACAACAATTCCAGCATAGTACATCAATTATATAACACTTACACAATAACCCATCAATTTTCCAGAATTCAGACAACTCGTACTACCTTTAAAGAATCATTAAACTGTATTGATACACACACTGGATTTTAATTCCGTTTTTTCCATTGAAAACTAGACTCGAATACGAATCTATCCATATAAATAAATCATTCTAATTCATTCTGTACAATTTATGGTGAATTTTCAAAGTTCACCAACAGAATCTGTTTTGTTACAGAATTCTGCTGTCCGACTTTTCTGACCTTTCCTCAGTTAACAATTCATATCTATTTGTATACAATTTGAAATTGATCCCCGTTTATTTTAAACGAAACTAGATCCATATATGAACACAATATATAAAAATAACCTCCAAATTATTTTTATATATTTTCTAGTGAATTTTCGAACTTACTGTAATTCCCAAAATCTACATTGTTTTTCTTTAACCTCGTCCTTGTGTTCTTCATCAATTCTTACAACCTCAAAATCATCAATAATCATCATCAAGTTAACAACCATAGTATAAAACCAAATTTCTAGATTTGGGGATATTTGAATCAAGCAAGATTATCATGCAATATTGATATCAAATGATAGCGTTTTTCGCAAATAACCATTTTCTATTTTCATCATACTCATAATCCTAAAGAAATTGCTTGAAACATGAGTTGAAGATCTCTTACCTTTGAAGAAACCCACGCAGCTTTTGGAGGAGAAGATGAACACATTTGGTTGAAATGTCATCTTAATTTACATTTCATTCCACTTTAAATGAATATATTATTCATTTAATTGTGATAAGACCAAAACACCCTTAATGAATCTCCAAAATCACCATAAACCCAAGCCATCTGATATTACAAAGTCAAATATAATTTAATTTGACTTTGACCTACGAAAATGCCCTGAAATTTTCAAAACTTGCGTTTTAGTCACTAAATTTCACAGTTTCGGTTAAATCTGGAAATTTGCACATTTCCAGACCAAATTTCTCTGATATAAAATATTAAAATAATATTTCCAACCATTTTATAACATCCTTCAAATTTTTGTAAAATTCCAATTCGATCGGAATTTACCGATTTCTTACCGGCTTTAACTCTTTCTTTACTAAATTCCAAATCCAACAATATGATTTCTATAAAACTCTACTCCCAAGAGTAAACCATCTATTTATAAAATAAAATTCTTTTTAGGAAATTATCACTTAATTCCCTAAACTTTTTCCCAAATTTTATACTTTGGCCATCAAACTTCCAAAATTTACATTTTGGTCATTATCTAAATTTTTGGGGTATTACAATTCTCTCCTCCTTAAGAAAATTCGTCCTCGAATTTTAAACTTTCTATGAAAACCATAACTTCTCTTTTATGAGGTTTGCACTTTCTATTGTAGATTCATAACCCTAATTTAGGGTTGTACGAATTGGTAAGACATAATCTCGTCTCATACAAAAACCTCTTCTGTCAACTTCTTGAATTCCAAATTTTTTTATTTACTTTGAGAATTTTGTAAAAATCATGCACATTATTATATTTTGAACTTGTTTAATCAAATTCTTCAATCTGATTTAAAAATATCTACACATTCTCATATCATCCTCTCTATCCCAAGTAACGTCCTCTATATTATGATTTTTCTGAATCACTTTAACTAGAGAAATCATCTTGTTACGCAGTTCTTTGATTTCTCGAGCTAATATCCGAACTGGTTTTTCTTTATAATCAAATCCGTTTGTATCTTAATTTCCTCTGATTAAATGACATATGAAATATCCAATCGATACTTTCTAAGCATCAACACATGAAAAACATTATGTACTTTGTCTAACTCTGGTTCTCCATTACCTCCATAATAAATGCTAACTGATAATCCATCAGTCTAATTTTTTTTTATCTCATAAGATCCAATGAATCTTAAGCTTAGTTCTTCTTTGCCTTTTTGAGCGCATAATATTTTTTTTTCCAAAATGATACCTTGAGAACTACTTTATCACCTTCATAAAATTCAAGTCTGCATAAGACTTTTGCCAATTACATATCATCTTGAGATTTTCTTGAATTATCTGTACTTTATCATAAACCTCTTTCAATAAATCTAGGCCAACAAAATTTCAATCTTTTAATTTGAACCCATTCAATGGTGTTCGACATTTTCTCCCATATGAAACTTCACACGGAGTTATCTTGATGCTTAATTTAATAATGCCATTGTAGAAAAATTCTACTAAAAACAATTACTTTTCTTTTCCCATGATTCCTTAGAATCAATCATACATGCTCTCAGCATATCTTTTAATATCTGAATAGATTTTTTTTTACCATCCGTCTGTGGATTAAAGATCATACTGAAATTAAATCAAATACCCAACACTTTATGCAAATATTTCCAAAGTCTTAAAGTGAACTTTGGATCTCTGTCAGATATAATGGAAACTGACATTCCATGTAGTCGAATTATCTCCTTGATATACAACTCTGTATATTTATCCAATGCATAATCCATTCACATCGGAATAAAATGTGCCGATTTATTTAACCGGTCACTATCACCCAAATGGAATCCTTTTTATTTGATGTCAAAGGTAGTCTTCTAACAAAATCCATAGTGACTCTTTACTACTTCCACTTTGGAATAGAAATCAGTTGTAATAATTCCGAAAGCACTTGATTCTCAGCTTTTATTTGTTGACATGTCAAACATGTAACAACAAACTCAGTAATACTTCTTTTCATACCTGGCCACCAAAATAACTCTTTACATCCTGATACATTTCGTTCCCACTTGTATGCATAGTCAGTAGACTATAATGTGCCTTAGAAAGAATATATTTCTTCAACTCATCATTATGAGGAATACAAATTCTTCCTCAATAATTTCCATCAAAGTTGGCTTCAAAGTCTTTAGTCTCGCATTTTTTTTCCACAAGTGAAATATTTTTTTTCATCTCTCATTTTTTTCTCTTTTTCTTTTCTTTCTCGTTTTCATTTTTTTCTTCTTCGTTTTCATTTTCTTTTTCTATATTTTTTTTCTTCTATTTTTTCTTTTTTTTTCTTCTTCTTATAATATATATATTTTTTAGCTCTTGTGCCAAATGCCGAGACAACATGACTAAGAAAATCAACTTCTGATAGCCAAAACTCACTCTTTGACAGTTTAGTATATACCTTTTTATCCTTAAGTATTTCGAATACAGTACGAAG
Organism: Hibiscus syriacus; assembly: GCF_006381635.1. NCBI lineage: Eukaryota > Viridiplantae > Streptophyta > Magnoliopsida > Malvales > Malvaceae > Hibiscus > Hibiscus syriacus. Next base: position 89,368 of record NW_024062926.1, read on the forward strand.
ATAAGCATCATGCTCTATCTTTGTATTCGAGTATACTCGAATGTCATCAATACAACCACCTCAAATTAATCCAAGTAAAATTGAAATACTTGATTCATCAAGTCTATGAATGCTACCTGAGCCTTTTTCAAACCAAACGGCTTTACTACGAACTCGTAGTGTCTATACCGTTTCTTGAAAACTATCTTTAGAACATCTTCCTCTTTAAAATTTAACCGGTGATATCCCATTCGAATATCAATTTTAGAAACATTATTGCTCCTTTTAAGCTGATAAACAAGTCATCAATACTCAAAATAGGATATTTGTTTCTGATAGTTACTTTGTTTAACTATCAATAATCTTTTCAATAATCTATGCATAGTTGCATATATCCATTTTTTTTATAACCAATACCTGTTTACCCCAAGGTATAAAATATTCAGTCTAATGCATCCTTCATCTATCAATTCTTGCATTAGTTCTTTATTCTCTTAGCTCAATCGAAATCATTCGATATGAACCCATAGTTACAAGATTAATGTCTTGATAACCATCAATATTGAATTCTACCTCTCAATCTGGAGGTAACCCATAATAATAAATCTAAAAAGACTTATGGAAATTCCTAAGTTATGGAAATAACATATAATCTTACTTTAGATACTTGAGTATCTATCACCTTAGCTAAAAAAGCTATTCATCCTTTTTACATCATCTTAATCGTAACCATTGTTGATATCACATTAGTGATGATTTCACTTTTTCATCAATCATTAAAATTTTTAATTTCTCTGCTCTCTTTTTTTAAAATTAATCGCTTCTTGTGACCATTGACCCAACTTTATTACAGAGACCACCAACTTATGATCAAAATGGTCTAAAACTCGTTAATGATAATCCCATCAGATTCATCAATAACATAAGCTTCTGAATCTTTATCAGACATTTACTATTTGTCCTTCTAACCCTTGTATCATGACCGTGACCGTGACCATGACCATGACCATGACCTATGGGTTTTCCGTTATAATATCACTCGATATCAAGTAGAATTGAATATTTCTACTTTATAATTCCATAATTCATTGTAGCATGGAAAGTTGGACAATCCATTTTCACATATTTACCTTCACAAGGTAACTCTATCCAATTTTATGGACTTGATATCCATTTTCAAACCAACTCATAACCATTTGATTTACTAATAATTCAACTTTCTTTAAACATTTAGCGGAAATCATATTACCGCTTATGTATTTCCTCTTGCTCAAATCAACAATGCTTTTAACAATTTATTGCATAGCTTAAATATTTCTCACTTATTTAAGCTTACCTGAAGAACCTCAGAATCATCACTAGATTCAGAAATCTACTCTGGATCCTCATCCGATTCGACTTTTCTTGTAAGTCATCCAAATTTTTTAATCGATTCTTTCCACAAAAATGGAGAAAAATCCTTTATAACATCCACCCTTCTAAGGTGTTTTAAATAAGTCATGTCGGTTCCCTTTTTAGTCGATTTCAATCTCGACTTTCTTTTCAACATTTCGACTTTATTACCTTTGTCATTAATTTCAACATATGAACATAGTCAAAATCATCATACATTATTAAAAGTAACTTTACTCCCAATAAACATCATCACAGTATATATACAAATATCAGTAACTTTTGACATTCTAGTGGCATGTATACACTTTTTTAACTCAAAATCAACCTCGGTTTAGTCCTAGAATCGGCTAAACCTGTAGCTCTGATGCTAATAAATATAACACCCGTAACCTGTATATTTATACCTATACAGATTACGGATGTCACCCGTATTTTCTAAAACCATTTTACGATTCGAAAGCAATTTAAAATTTATTTTCTTAAAATAGTAAATGATATTATAAAATTATAATATCATAAAAATTACGTTTCGTTATAACCAATTTAATTCAAAATATTTTTAATTATGAATAGTGAATAGTACCCGAATAGTGAACAGTGAACAGTGAACAGTGGGGGAATCGATTCCCTGTAGCAGGGGAATCGGTACCCCTTTTTCATACTGAAAATTTTGGTTTAAAACGGGGTTACTGTTCATGATACAGTAACTTACGAAAATTTACATATAAAACTCATAAAAATTAACCTTTCATCACTATAAAAATTTCCAAAAATTTACTCAATAATTAAATTAAACATTTCCAAATTACATGACACTATCTAAAATCAAATTTCACAATAGGATGTCTTATTGATATTGAAATATACCTCTCGATGCTTGATGTCGTTCTGAACTCTTTATTCTTATTCTTTGCTTTTTACCTACGCGTGAAAATCATCACACGCTAAGTATAAACTTAGTGAGGTAATTAAAACAATATATAGTGCAATACAATTCATGCATAAATTTAGATTTCAAATCCAATGCCATAAAACCATGCTAATAGCATCTTCAATATTTTACCATGATCAATATAATATAAATTTCTTACCTTTTATCCCATAAGCTCATAAGCTTATTTTTACCAAAATACTTACCATTTAAAATTCCATAAGCTCGTAAGCTTATTTTTTTTCCCAATATACTTGCCATTATTCCGTAAGCTCATAAGCTTATTTGCATGGTTACTATTATTAACCAATAAAACATAATCCATAGTCAATAAACCATAGACAATAGCCCAATATAACACCCTAAGGACCCTGGGTATACGAGTAAAATACCTGCACCGTAGTGCTAAACCTGCACTAAGCTTACGCCATAGTGCTAATCCGGACAATACACATAAGGTCGTGCCCACCACCTACACTAAGCTTACGCTATAGTGCTAATCCGGATATAAACCTGCATTTAGTGTCCTTACACACTATAGTGCTAATATAAACCTGCAACTGCTATACTCTATGGCATGCCAACTATACCCTGTCCCTCAATGACTTACTTGGGCATATAGTCTATTTTATTCGATCCATCCATGGCAAAGTATATTATCAAATTTAACATTGGGCAGTTCATACCCGAAAACATTCATGGTAAAATATCACATTTTGTTTTCATGATCAATGCATTTTAATTTCATCCTCTGACATCTCAATGTCAATTTATAAAAAATGATATAAAATCATGTCGATATAAACAAGGTCGACTTACCGTAAGTCTTCCTTATGATGTATAAAACATCCATGTATAATTTCATGCATGTATTGCACTCACCTTGACACTTTATGTCTTTCAAAATATATAAGCCTCACTATTGTTCACCATAAGCCCTTTTATATTTGATTTTCTTCGATTACAAATCAATCACAATCTGTATAAATCATCAATTCATAATAATCCATATGTTAGTATTTTACTAACATAAATACATTCCACCATATCTCCATACTATATTTGAAATTCATCATCTATCAAAATATTTAACTCTTAATTATTCCTTATAACATTGGAACCAACTTTTCCATTTACTCAAAATGGTCTTCACCATTTTACCACTTAAATTCTTAATACCAATAATTCTAACATTGAAATTATTTCCATTCAAATGCTTTTACAAAAGCATAAATACATTTACGTATCCCAACTATGCAATTGTTGTACTTAAATCACCAATCATTTCAATCTTCCCAAAATAATCAATTTCACATTTAACACTCATTTCAATTCTCAAACAACAATTCCAGCATAGTACATCTATTATATAACACTTACACAATAACCCATCAATTTTCCAGAATTCAGACAACTCGTACTACCTTTAAAGAATCATTAAACTGTATTGATACACACACTGTAATTTAATTCCGTTTTTTTCATTGAAAACTAGACTCGAATACAAATCTATCCATATAAATAAATCATTCTAATTCATTCTGTACAATTTATGGTCAATTTTCAAAGTTCACCAACAGAATCTGTTTTGTTACAGAATTCTGCTGTCCGACTTTTCTGACCTTTCCTCAGTTAACAATTCATATCTATTTGTATACAATTTGAAATTGATCCCCGTTTATTTTAAACGAAACTAGATCCATATATGAACACAATATATAAAAATAACCTCCAAATTATTTTTATATATTTTCTAGTGAATTTTCGAACCTACTGTAATTCCCAAAATCTACACTGTTTTTCTTTAATCTCGTCCTTGTGTTCTTCATCAATTCTTACAACCTCAAAATCATCAATAATCATCATCAAGTTAACAACCATAGTATAAAACCAAATTTCCAGATTTGGGGATATTTGAATCAAGCAAGATTATCATGCAATATTGATATTAAATGATAGCGTTTTTCGCAAATAACCATTTTCTATTTTCATCATACTCATAATCCTAAAGAAATTGCTTGAAACATGAGTTGAAGATCTCTTACCTTTGAAGAAACCCACGCAGCTTTTGGAGGAGAAGATGAACACATTTGGTTGAAATGTCATCTTAATTTACATTTCATTCCACTTTAAATGAATATATTATTCATTTAATTATGATAAGACCAAAACACCCTTAATGAATCTCCAAAATCACCATAAAACCAAGCCATCTGATATTACAAAGTCAAATATAATTTAATTTGACTTTGACCTACGAAAATGCCCTGAAATTTTCAAAACTTACGTTTTAGTCACTAAATTTCACAGTTTCGGTTAAATCTGGAAATTTGCACATTTCCAGACCATATTTCTCTGATATAAAATATTAAAATAATATTTCCAACAATTTTATAACATCCTTCAAATTTTTGTAAAATTCCAATTCGATCGGAATTTACCGATTTCTTACCGGCTTTAACTCTTTCTTTACTAAATTCCAAATCCAACAATATGATTTCTATAAAACTCCACTCCCAAGAGTAAACCATCTATTTATAGAATAAAATTCTTTTTAGGAAATTATCACTTAATTCCCTAAACTTTTTCCCAAATTTTATACTTTGGCCATCAAACTTCCAAAATTTACATTTTGGTCATTATCTAAATTTTTGGGGTATTACAATTTCACTTGATTTTATGGTTTTTAACTTATATATGTTATGACTTGCTTTGAATATGACTTGTGATATAAAAAATTATTTTTTATTAAATATTTTTTGTATTTTGTATTTAATTTTTTAAATAATTATGACGTCGTCCGGTTCTTCTGACCGGTCGGACCGGTTCGACCGGTTGAACCAGTGAACCGGTAGCATGACCGGTTCGCTAATCGGTCCGGTTCTGAAAACCATGGATATGGGTTTTGGATTTGATTTTTTTTATATTGATCTCTTTTTAGTTTTTTTTCCCCACTCATTAGAACAATGGAACATAAAAACATCAAATGAAATATCGTGTAGAGTAGCTTTACGTCTATTAAAGATGATGAGGAACCTTTCGGATAAAACCGAACAGCATCCCTGCTATGAGCAGTTAGTCGAGTCGAGACAAATGGTTCAAAAAAAGGGTTATTTAAAGGAATGCAATAACATAGAAATAATGAAATGATCTTTCTCATTACATAGAAATAAGAGAAAATTACAGTCACTGCAAAATGAATGTTCTAAAACAATATGGAAATGGCAAAGCTTGTCTGGATGGAAGGGCTTTGATGAGCATTCTAAAAAGTCACATTCAACCTTTCTCACTTGCTTTGAATATTTATGTTTCAGAGCATAATTGGACATTAACCTGTTATACTAAAATGCTTTGGAGGTGCTTGATTTTAATGAATTTATCTGGAATCAAAGGGATACTTTGGTACACGAGAACATATTCCAACCGGCTTTCTTGATTGTGGATACTGCTCGGCAATTGTATAGGGGTCTCACATCCACGTCTCTCATCCCAGGTCTGCCTTGGTTAGAAATACTCCGCGCTGGATGAAACCGCCTGCAGGAGTTATTAAAATCAACGTCGATGGAGCTTTCGTGATGGCTACGGGACATGGGACGCTTAGGGTTGTAGTTTGTGATCACACTAGGCAATTGGTGGCTTGCCATGCACGTCCAGTCAGTGCCATGCAGTATGCAAGCTTTGTAGAAGCTGCGGCTTTCACCGAAGGAATCAAGCTGGCGGTATAAAAAGGCTGGAGAGAAGTATTTTTGGAGGGGGAAGCTTCGAACATCGTAAACAAACAATTGCAGTAGATCAATGAAAGCAAGGCTCACTGAATATTTATAATAAATTAACAAGACTGAATATTTATAATAAATTAACAAGACTGAATATTTATGGACATGGGATCATTGCAATAACTAGAAACCTTCATGTGACGTTTAATTCGCTAGAATGTTTATGAGGGAATTGAAATCTGTGAAGGAATTAGAACCTGTCAGGAATTGGAATCTGTCAAGAATTGGAATCCAATTTCATATTCTGTTTGGTTCGCAGACTTGTCAGATGAATTTGATTTCAGTAATGTAAAATGACAGACTTACCCTTCTTGTTTTTTTTTGCTTTATTTTAGTTTGTTTTACAACTTACATGTAATAATATATTATAAAAAATTAAAAAATATTAAATTTTTATTTTATTGATTGATTATTCATTTTAATAAATTATAAAAATCATGCTAATAAACATCATAAGTTAAAATCATCGCAATCAAAATATGTTAATAAGTTACCAAAAGATAGAGTAATATTTCGATACATTCCAATCGGAGTATGTTAATTAGTTACAAAAAAATATACCAAGAACTATTTTTATTCAATATATAAATTAGAAACTCGACCTGACACGACACAAAATAATAAAAAAATTATTTTTATTCAATAAAAACATTGACTTAATTGAAAAAATTATATATAGATGGGTATTATTGTAATTATTCCTAAATATATAAGATAAAATTATATATATTTTTCGGGTCGATCCGGTTTTTTCACCCTAAACTCGAACCCAACCCGACTCGACCTGAATATCACACTTAAAAAACCCGATCCGACCAGAACAAAATAAAGTTTCACCCGACCCGAAATAATAAAAAATTATTTTTATTCAATAAAACACTTAATTGAAAAAATATATATAGAGAGGTGTATTATTGTAATTATTCCTAAATATATAAGGTAAAATTATATATATTTTCGGGTTGGGTATTTTCACCCTAAACCCGAACTCGACCCGACCTGAATATCACACTTACAAAACCGACCCGACCCGAATATATGAATTAGAAACCTGACCCGACCCGAAATAATAAAAAAATATTTTTATTCAATATATGAATAAGTTACCAAAAGATTGATGAGAATAGTATGGTCAAATTTCAATCCATCCATTCTTGGATATAATTCACTTTCCCTTATTTGACGGAAAGTTGAAGCCATGAGGGATTTCAATTCTCTTAGAAAACTTTAACCAAACATGAGAAAGTGGTGAAATTGGATCCCAATTCCCTCCAATTCCAAGGGATTCCATCTAACCAAACGTCACCTCAGTATTATTGAAGAAGGTTGATGGTTGAAGAAAGTTGTTAATTGCTGTTTGTTGTAACTGTTTACGGTTTATTGTTGGTAAGTCAATTTAGCCACACCTAGGTCAAACTAAATAGTGTTGACCCATCAGGCTAATATTGGACTATATAATGAGCTTTGTGGTAAAAAGGGCCTTAGTAACTTTTGGCTTACATTCTTTGTTCTCTCTTACATTTTTGTATCGCAGATGGCACCTCCAAAACGGCTACGTGTTTTGTAGATGGGTGATGTACACTTGACGTTTACTTCAGAAGCTTCTAGGCGCTGTAATCAGATGAGCCGTCAGTCTTGGAGATGGGTAAACATACAATTATTGTGGTTAATTCTTTTACTTATAACATTTTCAATATAGTATCAGTTGTCTAGCGATTCAAGTGCCTGTGGAGAATTTGTTGGGTCTTTCCGTTTTCCTCTGCTTTCTATTTTCTTTGTTTGGTTTATGTTTGTTATCTTGTCATGACTACTTTCCCCGCTATTGGGTATTTTGCTGGTGAAATCTGTGGTTCGATGACTGGTGATCACTCTATTGAGGTGTCGTTTGCAAATAAGTATGTCAACATTCGTTTGGATGAGCATAACTTTTTGCTCTGGAATCAACAAGTAATCTTGATGATACGGGGTCATGATTTGGAATATCTTCTTGATGAAACATTACATGTTCCTGCATAGACGATTTTGGGTGACAATAGTGAGCGGATGGTGAATCCAGCGTATCGTGTGCATAGAAAGTAAGATAGTTCTCTGGTTTCGTGGTTGTTATCAATGATCAGCCCGCCAATTCTACCTTAGCTTGTGGGTGCTGAATCGTCTGCTAAGATATGGAAGATGGTTCTTTGACTTTATTTTAAGCTTACAACGTCTAAGATTGTTGGGCTCTATTGTCGGCTCAGATCAAAAGGATCTGTGACCTTCTCGCCGCAAGTGGCAGTCCGGTTTCGAAGCCCAACAGATTGCAACCTTTCTCAACGGTGTCCCAGTTGAGTTTAAACTGTTTGTGGCGACGATTACGGTTAGTCAAGAGGCCTATACGTTTGAGACGGTTACCTCGGTTCTTGTTAGAGTTTAACTCGAATTCAAAGTGGCACAAATTAATTAATATATAAATATTGGAAAAGTAGGAAATTCAATTTAATTAAAAGTATAAAACTTTATTAAAGTAGATTTCTACTTTATTTAGTTTTCCTTTGTAATCAAGTATTTATCCCTATAAATAGATACTAAGGGCCAGGGTTAGAGATCAAGTTTTTCTTTCACCAAAATCTTCTTGTATTTTCTTCTTTCATATTAGTGAAATTCTTCTCATCTGCCTGTGGTTTTTCCCTTTTTGGGTTTTCCGCGTAAATCATGATGTTCTTTTCTTTTCTTTTTTGATCATGTTTATTTGTTTTCCAATAATCATCGTTCCGATATTATAACAAACTGGTATTAGAGCTTTGGACTCAAGATATGACAATAATGAAGTATGATATTTCGTTGTTGGATTGAAGCACCAAGTTTTCGCTATGGCAGGTAAAGATTCGGGATGTTCTTTCACAGTTAGATTTCGAAGATGTAAAAAAATGATTTGATGAGAAGCCAGAAACACAATGGACGAATGAGAAAAAGCGTAAGGATTGTAAAGTTCTTTCTCAGATGCGTTTACACTTATCAAATCAAATTTTGCAGAATGTGTTGAAAGAAAAAACAGTTGCATCTTTATGGGCGAAATTGGAGCAACTTTACATGCAGAAATCATTGACCAACAAGTTGCACCTAAAGCAACGTCTTTATTCACTTAAGTTGGCGAACGGTTTGTCTCTTGAAGAGTACATGACCACATTCAAGGAAATTGTCTATGATCTAGAGACCTTTGAAGTGAAGTATGATCAAGAAGACTTAGGAATGATCCTCCTATGTTTGACGCCTTCTTCCTACTTATCTTTCATAGACATAATATTGTACAGTCGTGAAACTCTCGTTCTTGAAGAGGTTTATAATGTCCTACACTCGTTCGACAAGATGAAACATCTTGTATTTAGTTTCGAGCCCCAAGCAGAGGGTCTTGTGGTACATGGATCAACTAGCTCTGACCGTGGAAGAAAATATGAGCGTTCTTCTGGTAGTAAAGGAATGGACATATCAAAATCTTCCAACCAGGGTAAAACTTGTCACTTTTGTAAAAACAAAGGTCATATTAAAACAGAGTGTTACAAGTTGTAGAATAAGATAAAGAGAGAGGCTAAAGAACAGTCCGTAGAGAGACCTAGTGTTGCGGATGTTGCAAAAGATGTTGAATGCAAACTCCTAGTGGTTTCTGATGACAATGTGAAGGCGAGCGAGGAGTGGATCCTTGATTCTGGGTGTACCTATCACATGTTTCCTAACCGTGAATGGTTTGTAACCTATAAAGTTGTGTCAGTAGGTATTGTATTGATGGGTAATAATGCATCTTGTAAGATTACAGGAATTGGCAGTGTCAAAGTCAATATGCATGATGGAATTGTCAGAACCTTGAGTGATGTTCGTCACGTTCCAGATTTGAAGTGTAACCTGATCTTGCTAAGTACTCTTGACACAAAAGGGTATAAGTACTCCGGAGAAGGTGGAGTTTTAAAGGTTAGCAAGGGTTCGCTTGTTGTGATGAAGGCAAAGAAAAAGAATGAAAGGTTGTACGTTCTCAAGGGGTTTACGATTACTGGTGATATTGTTGTTGCATCATCTGCACTTTAAGAGGAAGATGTAACTAAGCTTTGGCATATGCGCCTAGGGCACATGAGTGAACTTGGCATGTCAGAGTTGAGTAAAAGAGGTCTCCTTGATAGTCAAGGAATTTACAAGCTAGAATTTTATGAACACTGCGTATTTGGCAAATAGAGGAGAGTGCGGTTTACCAAAGGGATTCACAATATGAAAAGTACGCTAGATTACATTCATATTGATCTATGGGGATCGTCTAGAGTATTCTCTCATGGAGGTACAAACTACATGTTGACAATCATTGATGATTATTATAGAAAAGTTTTGTAACATCCTCAATACCGGGTTAGTGATTAAAGTGTAAAATTTTAAAATTTCAATGATCAAAGTAAATAAATTGAAAAGTTGAAAGATTTAATGGAAATATTTCATGTAGGATGAATTAGCAAATAATGAGAAGTTAAGAGGGTAAATGGGTCTTTTATCAAGAAAATAATTAAATATGGGTGGTGGGTATTTTATAACCCACGTGTAACCCATTTTTAGGAAACAAAAGTTTCTAGAGATTTCTCATTTTCATCTTCTTCTCACAACCGTGAAGCACCCAAGCCAAGGTAAGTTGGATTTCTTTTGATTAATCCTTCAAATTAAAGTATGGTTTTGATTCATGAAGCTTTAGGAAAGATGATGGAGATGAAAAAGGTTATAAAAACTCAAAGATTTGTAAGTTATGAAGGATTAAAGATGGGAAGTAGATAAGTGAAATTTTGAATAAGGATGTATAAATGGATTTAGAAGTTGAAATTGACTTGTCATGGGTGTGAATAATAAGTTATAAGTGTTAGAAATAAGTTTGGATTACATGGAAATTTTGGTATGATTCTTAGTTTTAAGAATTTGAATGAGATATGGGAAATTCTAAAGTGTTGGAATGATAAAAGTTAGTTAAAATGGTTGTAGTTGAGTTAGTGGTATGAAAGGAGTTTTATATGAGGAAATTTAATGAAAAGTTGTGGAATTTTCGGGTGAAACCAATTTATTATTGACATGTGCATCGATGCACTATGAATAGGCACCGATGCACTAAGACAAAATTTGAAGGTGCATCGATGCATTAAGGGGTGCATCGATGCATGGAAATTTTGAACCTAATTTGGGTATCGATGCATCCATAGTGTATCGGTACACCCCTAAAGGAAAACTGAATTTTTGGGTCATTAAATTAGTTCGAGTTATTAGTATCAAATTATAAGGTTTAGGATTCTTATAATTGTCTTGAAAATTATATTTATGTAGATATTGAGCCTAAACAAGTTCTAGAACAAGTGACAAGTAAGATCGATCGAGGAAAAGGCAAAGAGATATAGGTGAGTGCATATTATTATAGTAAATGATTATATGGAAATTAGACTTGCGATGAGTCTATTTTCAATGTTCTGAATTCATGATTTCATGAATACTAATATGTGACTAATATGACTTCTATGTGTACATGACTATGATCATATGTTATGTGTGTTATATGCATCGTTTTACCTGATTTATGTATTACATATCATTCTATGTGATTACATGAAAATGCGAGACAAGTTATGCAGCATGGAGTTATATGATTACATAAAAATATTGTATGAGCTATGTGATAAAGGTAAGAAGTTTGTCTACGCGATATAAACTACGTGAAATGTAAAAGCCCATGTTATGTAGATGAGAACTATAGGTATAGTTGGCATGCCAAGAGTAGAGGGTCTACGTGGTCCTTCGGGACAAATTCTACGTGGTCCTTCGGGACATATATGTATTCTTTGGAGCACGTATGAGATCTTTTGAGACACCTACTTGATCCTTGGTATATGTATATGATTCTTAAGGAATTTCTATGTGCTCCTTAGGGACATATTATATGGCACTACGGTGCAATTCTACGTGGTACTTCAGTTCATTTCTACGTGGTCCTCCGGGACAAATTCTACGTGGCACTTCGGTGCAAATGTATACGAGCTGTGGTGATAGCATAGTGCACAACCTCACATTACTCACATACCTCGGGTTCTCAGTATTGTATCATGGGCTATTGAACCTATTGAACTTATTAGATGAATTCATTACATTTCATCTTATTATGGCATCATTATTATATTTCATTGTTATTATTATTATGCCTCACTAAGTCGATGACTTATAATGTAAGTGTTTTACACGTAGGTACCGAAAAGCAGAGAGATCCATTATAAGCTCATCAGAACAACATAACTCCCCTTGAAGATCAGATCAGAAGTAAATTAAATAGTATGTATTAGTATGTTAAAATAGGTTGGCATGTAAACAAGGTCGGCAAATTAAGTATTTATGCTCTGATCGAGTTTTGTAACGTTTTAAACGTAATTATGTAAATTAAATGCATGGTAATGAACGGTTAAATTTTTACGAGTTTTATGTACATTTTCGAAAATCATTGTAGCACTGTAGCACTGTCCATTTCTGTTCATATCGTATTTTACTGTTCAAAAAATATATATTTTCTTAAATTGGTTATAACGAACACAATTCAACAATATATGATCATATTTTCTTAATATGAGTTCAAATCTTTTTGTTATTTTGTAAGAATATGGTCTTAAAAAGTTAATGTGACATCTCGGATTCGTATCCGGGTCGGGTACGGGTTGGGGTGTTACAAGTTTGATCGTTATTCTTGAAGCAAAAAAATGATGTGATGGCCACATTCAATAATTAGAAGACAATGATTAAGAAACAGACTGGAAGACAAGTTAAATGTCTTCATACTGAAAATGGTTTAGAATTTTGTTATGGAGAATTTAATGAGTTATGCAAGAAAGAAGGGATTGTGAGACACCTGACATTTCGTCAAACACCACAACAAAACAGTGTTGCTGAACGGATGAATATAATGATAATGGAGAGGGTTCGTTGCATTCTCTCTAATGTTGGTTTACCGTAGTCATTTTAGGCTAAAATCGCTTCGCTAGCATGTTTTCTGATTAACATGTCTCCTTTTATGGCCATTGACAAAATGACTCCGCAAGACGTATGGTCTGGTAAGCCTGCAAATTATTTTGATTTGAAGATATTTGGTTGTCCTGCATATGCTCATGTAAACAATGGTAAATTGGAGCCTAGATCCATAAAGTGCATCTTTATAGGATATAAATCAGGAGTCAAAAACTATAAGTTGTGGTGTCCTGAAACTAGAAAGATAGTTATTAGCATTGATGTGATATTTGATAAATCTGCTATGTTGCAAGGATCACCCCTTAATGAAACTACCAAGAATTCACAGGAATCATAGATCGCACAGAAAAAGGTGGAGATTCAATTTGAAGTATGGTCCACATCCGACACACTAGTATATAATAGAACTCATCCACAAAAATTTGATTCGTCATCGTCTATTGCACATAATAAACCTAGAAGAGAAATCAAGTACCGCAAAGGTACGCAAAGGTTGATCTAGTTGCGTACACCCCTAAGTGTCGTGAAAGACTGATATAGACTAAGAGCCATCATCTTATTCAGAGGCTATTAACTGCAAAGACTCAGACAAGTAGATGATTGTAATGTAAGAGTAAACAGAGTCACTTAACAAGAATAACACTTGGAATTTAGTAAAACTTCCCAGCGAAAAGTGAGCCATTCAATGTAAGTGGTGTACAAAAAGAAGGAAGGAATTTCGGGAGTTGAAAAACCTAGATACAAGGCAAGGCTGGTTGCGAAGGGATTCAGACAAATCCCTAGTATTGACTTTAATGATGTGTTTTCTCCGGTGGTAAAACATAGTTCAATTAGAGCTTTACTTGGGATAGTAGCTATATGAGACCTTGAGCTTGAGCAGTTAGATGTGAAAATGACATTCTTGCACGGTGAACTTGAAGAAAACATTTACATACAACAACCGAAGGGTTTCATGGTCTCAGGAAATGAGAATCATGTTTGTTCATTGAAAAAAAATATCTTTATGGACTTAAGTAGTCACCTAGACAATGGTATAAGAGGTTTGACACTTTTATGATTTCTCTTGGTTTTAAGCGAAGCAATTTTGACAGTTGTGTTTACTTCAAAAAGAATCGCAATGGTTTGTCTATATACATGCTTCTTTATGTTGATGATATGTTGATAGCTGCAAACAATAAAGAAGAGATTAGACATGTGAAAACTCAACTTAATAAGGAGTTTGAGATGAAAGATTTGGGTCTTGCGAAGAAGATACTCGAAATGGAGATTAGAAGAGACAGAAAAGCAGGTAAATTGCACCTAAGTCAAAAGGGGTACATTGAAAAGGTTCTTCACAGTTTCAATATGCAAAGTGCGAAGCCTGTGAGTTCTCCGCTGGAAACTCACTTTAGACTTTCATCGGACCGTTCACCAAAATCAGATGTGGAGCTAGAGTGCATGTCACATGTTCTATATTCTAGTGCAGTAGGATCTCTGATGTATGTTATAGTTTGTACGCGTTAGGGCTTAGCGTATACAGTTAAAGTACATTTGTTTCACTGAAAACAGTTTCCGAAAATTGAAATCTGGAAAATGAATTACATTTTTAGAAAACATTCTCTAGAAAATATTTTCCAGTGTTTTGATGATACATTGTAAAATATTTTACACTGTTTGGTTTATTTTTTTTGAAAAAAGTTTTCAGAATCTATTTTTAATAAAGAATCATACATATTCGATATGTTTTTATTCTTTACTTTAGTTTTAAAGGTTCATTTTATTTTTTATATAATTATATTTTATAAAAATTTGTATTTTTATAAGTACACCAAACTAAATTTTTAGATAATATTAATAATTTATAGTGATTATGTTATAAATACACTATTTTAGGTTTGAACTCTTCACGATGCTTATTCATTCGTATTTTTAGAAATGAATTTCAACGTATAATTAATATTATGTAAGTTTATTTGATATAATATTAATAATTTATAAAAAATATATTATAAAAGTTTATAAATATTTTTTACATTTAATTAATAGTACACCACATTTAAACAACAATAGTACATAACATTGTAATAATAATAATAGTGTCAAAATGTATAATTAAAGGGTTTATAACATTAAAATAACAATAATATCCAACCCTAAATCAAGAAACTATACCATCCAGAAGAGACGCACTTGTACCAAATAAAACTGTAAACATGTTGCTAACACCTGTACTAAACCAAAAATCAAGAAACTATACCTGAATAAACTTTGTTAGAGCATAACAAAAATACACAAATAAAAAGGTCAACCAAATACTAGTTTGTTGATGAGAGAAAGAGGCCTTGTGTAGTTTTGGTGATAATATTTGTTGCTAAATTGTTACCAAAGAAGTTTCAGAGGGACCCAATGAGGAGGATACTTAAAACGAGCAACATCTAAAATCAGGGCCATGTCCCTTCCAGCATGATAACCACCAAGAGGAGAAAAATGACCAGTGCCCGTCTGCAAAAAATATAGCCAATGTTATCCACCACTTAGCAGATGTAACAAGATTAAACTCCACTTGGATTTTAATACTGACACTAGGTTAATAAATAGCATGGTCAAAAGAATGGCACATTACATCAAAATGGAAGACTTAAAACACATCAATAAATGATTAACCAAATACATGCCATAAGATTCAAATTATTTACAATGACAATTGCAATTATATACAAAATGCTAAAAGAATGATCAAGTCAGCTGATCTCATATAAAGATGAAATTTGTCTCCCCATATCATTTTCAATATTGCTTCATTACACATTGTGACAAGTCACAACATGAAAAGAATATAAAATGGATCAAAAAGAAGCCTCTGACATTATTACATCCAATGCTGCAAGCATTTGAACTGATGAGCGTTCTGTTAAATAATATTATCACAAATGAAAGAACAAGAAAACATACCTAGTATAATGTATAAACTATAAAATTGAATCTCACCTGTTTAAAAATTGACCTGTGATATGATGAAATTATATGACGCTCATCAGAAGTGGAACATCTCACAACAAATATACGAAAGTCATCCAAGGAGCTTTGATTTGTGCGGAACGCTTCAACTTTTGCTCCAGCACAATGAGCCAAACATACAAGCTTGCCAAATGATATTCCTTTCTCTTTAACTTTTTCCAAAGGCTCACAACAATCAAGCATAGATTCATCAAACCACCTCCAAGGTCCTACAAAAAGAAACTTATAACTGCTCAGGTGTATACTTTTAGATGACAGAAAATGCATTCTGCTACTCATGGATCAAACGTTCAAGGAAGTATGACAGAGATCAATGACACACTACTCCCATTACAGGAGACAGGGTTGAGACTATTCAAAAGATTAGAAAAAATAGACGTGAATATGGGCCAAATAGTTATAACACCAACTGACATAAAAACTTAAACGTTACTATTCGAGCACTTATAAGTTACAAAATCATTTGCATAACTAAATTTAGAGAATTTGAAATTCCTAGAATTCCATGGAAAATGGCATTGCCCTGCTCTCTAGATTGCAAACACATTCACTTATTGATGATAAACAATAACTTGATTATTGAAAAAATCTAAAAAACTTCTTTTTAGTGCAGAAACAATCTGAAAAAAATGTCCACTTAGTTGTAGAAGTTACCCTTCCATTTTCTGCCAGGGTCAATAGCAAGGGCATTCAAGACCATTGAAAGACTGGCTAGTCCACAGTAAGCTGGCTCTGATTGTGTTTGAAAGTAAGATATCAACCTATAAAACCCTTCCAACGTCCCGTTTTGAATAGCTTTGATGAAAAGTTGCTGCAGTTCCAATACATTGCAACAACTGAAAATATTAAAAAAAAATCACTAAAAACACAAATGCATCATACAAGTTCTGCCGATTCCTCAACTGGAAATCACAATCAAAGAAAAATGTGCAAATGATTAAGAAAACCTAAATAAATGATAAGTAAAAGTGGAGAAGCAATGGTTACCTTTCCATCGGAGGAAGCGAAATCAACGGCAGGAGAAGGAAGAACTCGTTTATACAAACCAGCCATCGCCATCTTCATTTTGCTTAGATTTTTCTCGATTTATACTAATTATATTCAACCTCTTCTTTGCAGTGATTTCCCCGGAAAGGAAACTGAAGATCTCTCGGAATCAAAGCTCAATCAAACGGACCCTGATTTTGGGTGTGGAGAGAGGGAAGGGAAAATGAAGGAGCCTGTGAAGGGAAAATGACTTCCCTTTTCGAAATGGTAAGTTATTTTACGGTGAGAATGGCTGAGATTTCCGTTGACCGTAAAATATTTTCCCTTGATTTTTCTGTTTTACTTGAACCAAACATTGAAAAACGGCCCAACCAAACGAACCCTTGGTTTAGTGAGTAGATACATGGCGGATCCCGGTAAAAAATTTGAAAAATTGTCCAATAGATTTTCAGGTATCTTTGCGGTACTAGTGATGTTTGCTTGCAGTTTGCACAAACTAAAGATGGAGTTGTAATGTTTGTAGATTTTGATTTTGCGGCAGATCTTGAAAAGTGAATATCCCTTACAGGTACTAAGGGTCAGTATTAGAAATCAACAGATTAAAATATTAAAAGTATAAAATTTTATTAAAGTAAATTTCTATTTTATTTAATTTTTCTTTTGTAATTAAGTATCTATTTATATAAATAGATATTAGAAATCAAGTTTTTTTTTATCAAAATCTTTTATATTAATGAAATTCTTTTCTATTGCTATGATTTTTTCCTTTTCGAGTTTTTCACGTAAATCTTAATATTTTTTATTTTTTTCAATTATATTTATTTATTTACCGATAATCATCGTTCTAATATTATAACAGTTCTCATTGATGTTGAATCTAGGATTTACGTTCCGCTCCGTGTTCCTGCCAGCATCAATATGACCGGGCTTGATAATAAGCGTCGTGGTGGTGACTTGAAGTCTAACAGGGGATATGCTAGTGAAGAGCGTTCCTCTTTTGATGGTAGGTCAGGGGATTCTAGGGAGAAGAACTCCGGTAACAATCGCTATCGGGGGCGACCAAGGCACCAATGCCAGCTTTGTGGTAAGCTGGGTCATCCGGTGGATAGGTGTTGACACAGGTTCGATAAAAACTATAAACATGGATCGTCCGATGGACAAGCTAATGTTTGTAAATACTCTTCTGAGTCACCTGATTCTGGTTACAATCATTTTGTCAGTTCTTCAACAGGGTTCAACACTATGGATGATGTTGTTAATGAGGACACGGCCCAGATCAATGCTCTGATTGCTAAAGGAATCTTGAATGTCTCAGAAAAGTGGGTCCCTGACTCGGGTGCAACTCATCATGTCACGTATGACAAGTCGATTGATCCTTCCTCTCGATATACAGGTAAGGGGAAGGTATATCTTGGGGATTGTTCTAAGCTGCAAATTTCTCAAATTGGTGATACGGTTCTAGCTACTGATTCATGTGCTTTAAAAGTTGATCATGTTCTCTGTGTTCCTCAGATAACCAGGAACTTAATGTCAGTTTCTTGTCTTACTCGGGATAACAATGTTTATCTTGAGTTTCTCTGTGTTACTCGGGATGGTTCTATTGGAAAGCAAGCTTGAAGATGGGTTGTATAGCTTTGAGCTTGCCTCGGGTTCAAATGAATCGCTTCACCATGTTACTGTCAATAAAGAGATACTTAATAACAATGTTGATGCCTCTTACAGATTGTGACACAGGAGGTTAGGGCACCTTGCCTCGAATGTTGTTTTTGATTTGTTTAAAAATTTGAAGAAAACTGATGGAAATGAGGTTTGTACTACTTGTTGTTTGGGCAAAAGCCATAGACTCTCTTTTAATAAGTCTTCTACGGTTTATACTAAACCTTTTAAACTTGTGAAAGCTGACGTCTGGGGCCC
Organism: Hibiscus syriacus; assembly: GCF_006381635.1. Classification (NCBI taxonomy): domain Eukaryota; kingdom Viridiplantae; phylum Streptophyta; class Magnoliopsida; order Malvales; family Malvaceae; genus Hibiscus; species Hibiscus syriacus. Next base: position 108,343 of record NW_024062926.1, read on the forward strand.
CGTGCCTGTGAAATTTGGTGCTCGGTAATATTACGTATCCTTTGTCGATATGTACAGCAGAAATACTTGGGTTTATTTGCTTTGTTATAAGTCTGATGTGTTTCAAGCGTTTACTATGTTTCAGGCGCTTGTAAAGAATCAGTTTGGTGACCAACGACAATTCTTGGAGATCTCTTGCCATTCCAGAAACTGTATAAAAAGGTTCCTGACTATCAGTTTCTTCGTGTGTTTGGCATGCAGTTCTTTCCATGCCTGCGAGCCTATAATAAACATAAGTTCGTTTTTCGCTCGAAGGCGTGTGTATTTCTTGGTTATTCGCCACAACACCATGGTTATCAGTGCTTGGATTCTACTAGAAGAATATATATTTCGATGCATGTGAGGTTTAACGAATCTGTTTTTCCTTTTGCTTCAATTGGGTCAGGTTTTGTGGTTGCTAAGCCTGGTGATACGTCAGCTTGGCAGGTCCCCTTTTCGGTGTTGGGGCGGTCTGGTGGTCCAGCTAGTCCTAATGAGTGTTCGAGTCCTGTTCCTGCATCTGGGGCTGTCGATCATTCTTCGCAAACTCCTGCTGCTATTGGGTCTGAATCTGGTCATGAGTCTGTCAGTCCCTCTTTTGCTGGTAATGCAGTTCCGAGTATGGAAGGTCCTGTTGATGCAAACACTGTGCTTGAGGCTGTTCAGGACGAATCTGTCGAACACTCTAATGCGTGCAGTGCTCCTATAGAGTTGGTGCAACATAGTCCAGCGACTGTGGTGGCGGGCCCAATAAATAATCATCACATGGTGACATATAGTAAAGCGAGTATTTTTAAACCTAAAGTTCACAATACTTTTCATGTTGACACTCCAGTGTGCAGGATGTTCTTAGGTAAAAATTGGCTCCAAGCAGTGGAGTTAGAATATAATGCCCTGTTGGATAATGGCACATGGGAACTTGTTCCCTTACCACCTGATAAAAAAATGATTGGTGCGAAATGGATCTTTCGAGTAAAAGTATAATTCGGATGGTACTATTAGCCGAAACAAGGCTAGACTTGTGGCCAAAGGGTACTCTCAAGTACCGGGTTATGATTTTATCGATACTTTTAGCCAGGTCGTTCGGTTCACAACTGTACATGTGCTTTTGTCTGTGGCTATTTCTCGTAGGTGGCAGGTTCTGCAAGTGGATGTTAACAACCCTTTCCTCAATGGGGATCAACATGAGGAGGTGTACATGAAACAGCCTGAGGGGTTCGAACAACCCTTTCCTCAAGTGCTTGCGTGCAAGCTTAAAAAGGCACTATATGGCTTGCGACAAGCACCACGAAATTATTTTGATAAGTTGTATGGGTACTCGTGTATTTTGGGTTTTAAGTCTTCATGTGATGATAAATTCTTGTTTGTATATAATTATGTTGATGTGACTACTTATGTTGTTGTCTATGTTGATGACATTTTAGTCACAGGTTCCTTTGAAGCTCATGTTCAGAATGTTATTGACAGTCTTAATAGTATGTTTACTTTGAAGGACTTGGGGCTCGTTCATTATTTTCTGGGTGTTGAGGCTTTCCACACCTCAACTGGAATATTTCTAAACCAACGACGATATGTGGAGGAGCTGCTTTAAAAGTTTAGGATGGCAACGGCAAAACCGGTTGATACGCCTATACCTGTCACTCTGAAACTCAGTAAGCACAATGCTGGTACCAGTGTTGATCCTCATCGATACCGTAGTGCTGTAGGAGCGCTACTTTACGTGTGCCATACGGGGCCCGATATCTTGTTTGCTATGCATAAAGTTGCTCAATTTATACAAAGTTCGTGTGAAGCACATTGGTCTGGGGTGAAAAGCATTCTTCGTTATCTTAAAGGTACTTTGGATTTCGGATTGTGGATTGCGCCCATGACTGATCTGGGTGTGTTGAAAGCTTTCTCGGATGCCAATTGGGGGAGTGATCCCGATGACAAAATATTGATTTCCAGACACTGTGTCTTTTTAGGTGATCATTTGGTGTCTTGGACATCCAAAAAACAGAGTTGTTTCTCGTTCGACAGCAGAGGTAGAGTATCGAAGTTTGGCTGAGGCTACTTCAGAAGTTATGTGGTTGAAGGCAGTTTTGAGCGATATGGGTGTCGTGCTTGCTTCTTCGCCTACCATTTGGTGTGATAATACCAGCACAGTTGCATTGGCAGCCAATCCGGTTCTACATGCTAAAGTCAAACATGTAGATCTGGATGTCCATTTCATTAGGGTGAAAGTGTCAGATAATGTTCTACTAGTAAGCTATGTGCCAGCGCAACCTCAGATTGCTGATGTATTCACAAAGCCACTTGTCATGGCTCGGTTTCACGAGCTAAGGACGCAGTTAAAGGTAGTCTCCTTCCAATGTTTGGGTGCTGTTTCTGGCAGGTGTTGAGCAATGTAGTTTCAGTTTGTTTAGAAAAGTCCTGGTCTTGAAAGTAGGGTGAATATTGAAGAAGGTTGGTGGTTGAAGAAAGTTGTTAATTAATGTTTGTTGTTGGTAAGTCAATTTAGCCACACCTGGATCAAACTAAATAGTGTTGACCCATCAGGCAAATATTGGACTCTGTAAAGAGCTTCGTGGTAAAAAGGGCCTTAGTAGGCCCAGCCCACGCTTGTGAGGTGGGAACTTTTGGTCTACATTCTTTGTTCTCTCTTACATTTTTGTATTGCAGATGGCACCTCCAAAACGGCTGCGTGTTTTGTGGATGGGTGATGTACACTTGACGTGTACTTCAGAAGCTTCTAGGCGCTGTAATAAGATGAGCTGTTAGTCAGGGAGATGGGTAAACATACAATTAATGTGGTTAATTCTTTTACTTGTAACATTTTCAATAAGTATAACCTAAACATGTTCCTAACGGTTTTGTTTACAATACTATAATAACCACCATTTACTACATAAAATCAGTCTCATGGACAACAAAATATTCAAACAGAAGTTCAAGACAACTGCGTTTTATCTCTTGATGAAAACTGTTGGGATCATCTCTTGTCTGTCTCCAGTGCAATCTAAGCATGGTGGTTTATCAGCTCCATAATAAAAGAATGCCATCATTTTCGACAACTCATCCGCGGTTCGAATAGCTGAACAAGCAACAGATTACAGGTTCATATAGTCAATAAGAAAATGGAGGCAAGAAGCCAAGATTGTTACTGGTACTTTTAAGCAAGTACCTCGCTCGCGGTATAATTTTTTCCCAGCTTTAGTGAACATTATTTTTGGGAAACCTGAGACATTTAGAGCAGAGACCAAATCATCCTCTATTACAGCATCAACTGCTACACACTGATAAAGAGGAAATATAAATTAGTACCAACGATCGAAAGAAATGCAACCACATCAGAAACAATGGTATAATAGATATCATACTCTTGGTGAAGGCAGCCTGCAATTCCATATGATGTTCACAGCCTTGGTCAGCTCGTCCCCAACTCTTTCATTTTCTTTTGTCCTGCAAATTATCCATATCTTTAAAGGAGATGATTAACATGTCGTACTGACTGGTAAAAAGGAAAACTAACCTTTTGTAGTGGAATGATTAAAGGACTAATGTCCTTGAATACAGTCTCTTCCCATTGATTAGTCTTGATATCTTTAATCGGACGAATATAGTCCATCATCTTGCCATACTATTTCCTTCTCGCTGTCATAATCATCTCCGTTACCTTTTTCCTTCTTGTTATTCTTGACAGTGATCTTATCAAAGAATTGATCCAGGTTGAAACCCCAGCCATCGGCATCTTTGGGCCAATCCGGATCATCCTCATCTACAACCAATGGACAATCGGACAGGAGCTTTTGCATCTTCTTCAACTTATCAACAGGGTCAACCTCCCCCTCGAATTCGGGATGTTTATTGATAACTTCCCTAATTTTGGCTCTCCATTCGCGCCGCTCATCAGCATCCAAATGATAGGAATCATCAATCTGACCCTTTTTCATGGATGACTCGTCGTCGTCGTCACTGTCACTTGGTTCTTGTCCCATAAATTTTTTACCAAAATTTTCCACCATCCCATATGTTTCTTACCCCATTTCTTATGGAACCTGGATTCCGCATTAGCCAACAATTAGTAACTTGAAAGGTGAATTTGCACTTCTATTCAGAAACACAAAAAAGAAAGTTCGAGCAAACATACCCAGAAGGCATCTTAAATAATTTTGAAGAAAAAGGCTTCAACTTATTCAGTTTTACAGGAGAAATCCAATACTGAAGATGGATTGCGTGTTGCAACGCCATTTCCATCTATTTCTGTGAAATCTTTACCAAAATTATTACTGCAAAGAAAAAACACTTTAGAAAGCTCTTGCATATGGAAGCAACCAAAACTTGAAATTAATAGGAACAATTTGATTCACCACCTTCATCACCCAACTCCAATCCTTTTTCCTTTTCTTTGAATGAATTAAAACCCTTCGCTAAACCACGAAAGGTGGTGCCGGATTGTGGTGTGTGTAGATAAGGCCAGCCACTGGTCTTTACATTTAACAAAAAGCCCAATTCATATTTGATAAACAAAGGCTTGGTCTGAGCGTAATCTTATACTAGTATTTTTATAAGGGTAATATCCTTATCATATTTGATTAATACATGATTGATCACTTATGTTTGTATTTTATTTAATTTCCATTACTAGTTTAAAAAAAACATAGTATATGATCATTTTATTTTTTTTTAATTAATAAATGATCACTTTCATTTTTATTTAGTTAAGGTGTTGTAACCATGTGTTAACTGTTGTTAACAGTTACAAATTACGTGGTTGTTAAATATTTAGTATAATTACACATTTGATCCTTGTTTTTTTACATATTCTCTCAATTTAATCTTATTTTTAATAAATTATAATAAATTTAATATTCTAATCGAATGATGCTGCATGTGTCGTGCCATGTGTCACCATTCGATTTGAGCATTAAATTTATTTTAATTTATTAAAAGTATGACCAAATTGAGAGAATATGTAAATAATATGGACCAAATATGTGATTATACCAAAATATTTATCTGTCACGTTACCTAATTTGTTAATTATTGATGACAGTTAACCCGTAGTGACCACATCTTAATTAAATAAAAATGAAAGTGACTATATATTATGTTTTTTGAAATCATTGAGGAAAACTGGACAAAACACAAACATAAGTGATCAATCATGTAGTTAACCGTATCATATTTGATATTTGTATTTTGATAAAATATTTAATGCGGTATTTACACTTTTAAAACATCTAATATGATCAACAATTTTCTAGAGCAAATGATTAAGAGTTTTAACTAGACACTTTTCATTTCTCTTAAGTTGTGGGTTCAATATTCATTATGGGTAATTTTTTTCTTTATCTCTTATAGGTAGAAATTGTAAAAAAAATGATATATATTGAAAAATATTTAATATGATATAAGTATCGAATTCATTGGGTGATTTTAGTGATAAAAGAAAAGATTATTTTTTTAAAATTTTAAAATTTAGATAATTACATTTATAAAATATATGTATGTTATCAATAACTTAAGAAAATTTTGAGTAAATATTATGTTATAATTTTTTTATAGTGATGTGGGTTTAAAAATTGTCTTTTTTTCTATCACTTATGTTGGTTTGAACACAACACCTAATTCGTTTTTTTACGTGACCAGTTTGAACACAACACCTAATATCAATATCATGTTACAATTCATTTTTCTGTCATTTATGTTGGTTTGAACACAACACCTAATTTATTTTTACGTTTATAAAATATATGTATGTTATCAATAAATTAATAGGTACACGTGACATTTTTATGGGAAAATTGTAGCATTCATCACTTAATTATCTTTTCACTCATATTTTGATCACTAAAGTTTAAATATTTTTAATTTAATTATTTAACTTTTAAATTATTCCTAATTTAATCACTTTGATGTTCAAATTTATTTATTTTAATAAAAAATAAAATAAGAGTGAGAAGTTAATTAAATGATGATTGATGTAATTTTTTCATAAAAATATAGTGTCATTAAATTTTTAATGATAATGTATTAAAGTGAAATAAAAATTAAATATTAGACATAGATTTATAAAAATTAAATGTTAGGTATTAAAATATATTAAAATTGATAATTTAGATATTTAATTTATCCAACGTTTATTATTTCCTTAAGGGCCCGTTTGAATCAAGTATTTTATCATTCCCGGTAATAAAATTTTTTTCCTGACTAAAGATACCCATGTTTGGTTGGATAAGATTCCTAAGTGAGGGTAATGTTTCAATACCAACAGTAAATTTGGTGTGTTTATTCCTGGGAATGTTATTCTCATATGTATCTTAAGTATTTTTTTATTCCCGTACTTAAGGGCTAAAGTACCCTTATTTTCCCATGAGCTTGCCTCTGCGATATTTCTTCTCCCCGTGAGCTTGTCTCTACAAAAAATTCATCGTTTTCCAGTGATCTTCTACTGTAAGATTTCTTCTCCGGTGAACTTGCCTCTGAGATATCTTCTTCTTAAAGTTTTGGTTGCTTTTTGAATGGAAATTAGTGTAGTCGATTTAAGTTAACCTCGATCGATAGTTTCCTTTAAACGCCTAAACTACACTTTTTCGATCCCTCTTCGTTCCAAGAAACAGAAAGAGGCGGGGAAACCGTTGATGAAATAAAAGAAAAGAGTTTACGATTTTCCTAATTTATATAGCAATGGTAGGGATCATGAATCCAGCTTCGAGAGAAAAGCTCGAGATTTTATCCAACTCAGTGAAGTTTGCTGGTGACTTAAGTCCAAAACTAGAGTTGTGTCGTCAATTGAAGCATGATTTCTTGGAGGAAGACGCTGCTGCTTTGTCCGAGTTCCTTCCTCGTATCTTAGACCTTTACTCGGACCCGTCTGGTCCTGTCCGCAAACTTGCTACCCAGTACGCCTCCTTTGAAATCCCTACTTCAATCTGCTATGCCTTAGCTGTTTTTCTTTATTTCTTACAAATTATTTTTTAAATTAAATGTAGGATTATTGGTGAAATTGGAGTGAAGTACCTCGAATTTGTACCTGAAATTGCACCCTTTCTTATAACTGTTTTGGAATATGCTACACCTGTTGTTGCCCGACAGTCTATTTCTTGCAGCCTTGGTTTAAAAAAGCGCGCATCAGACGCGCCTGATACGTGATGCGGCCGTTGCGATGGTCAAAGCGCATTTGGCAGCTTGATGCGGTAGGGGTACATAATGCGATCTGATGTGGCCCGACGCATTTAGTAAAATTTTTTTTGGTTTTTTATTTGAACTTCCTCATAAGCTTTTGGGTTGCCTTCCTCTCGAGCCTTATGTATTTACACTCTTCCTCTTCTACTTCCTCACGTTTCCACTTCCCACCGCTTTTGATCACCAGAGTATTCTCATCTTTAACAGTAACCTGAAAATCAGACCGAAAAGAATTGATGTCAGCCAAAAAAGAAAAAAAAATTAAAACACCCTGATGATAGTTGTTTTGGTTTCATATCTATTACATGTATATCAGACTTGGACAAGCCCGAAACATCTAAATAGAAAACGATCTCCTTGGGAGTGTCTAAAATGTCGACCGGTATGGTACTGATTCCTTTGTTCCAGTTCTCACGACTGTCGTGAGTCCGTGAAGGGAACATTATTTTTCCGATGTTTTCTGGGAAATTAAATCAATGGGTGATTGTGTCTGCAACTGCGTTCATTTTTTTGGACGTTGTTGCAGGGAGAAATAAGAAGAAGAGCAAATCTCTAGTGTCAATACAAAAAATACTTGTAAACGTACAACTCTCTTCTTGAGGGAAGAAAAGTATATAGAAGTAGAAGAAAACTCTGGATAAATCTCAAATAATTTGGAACCTTCTTGTTTCCTTATACGTGTAATATGGATGCTGCCACGTAACCTACTTAAGCTGTCGTTTTCTTTCCCATTTCTTGCTCTGGGTTGATCAATTCCTCCTTATTTGGGCTTCTCTCTCTTGCCTAATCATAGATTTGGGGCTTCAATAATCATCGCCGTAATAAACAAGTTCAAAATCCGAAACTAACAATAGCTACAGGTAATATAGGGCTTTTAGAGGAGGTGATGATGGGTCGGCCCATCAAGAAATGATAAAGGAAAAAGACTCGCTCTTGTTGATGAAGATGAGATGGAGGAAGACATTGGAGTGACTGATGATGATGTGGGAGATGGAGACGTGCTCGGGTTTGATGATGGGGATATTTGAGACATTTAGTTTGTGACTAGAGAAAGTTTGGAGAACTTTGTGGGGGGAAAGGGAAGTGGAGGCTATTGTTGATTTGTCTTTTTGGTTGTTTTGATTTTCCTATGCGTATTTGTCTATTATGTTATTCAACATTTATGAAGTACTATTAAACTACTTTTGGTATTAATTGAACTATTTTTGATATATAAGTATTTACAAGGTATAAAATTAGTTCAAATGTATTTTTTTGTGAAAGTTGGCGCATCGAGTTCGTGATGCGAGTGCATCATGCATCACGCATCGGCTCCCGGACACTAAACGCATCAGAGCGCATCCCGCATTTTAAAACCAAGCTTGCAGCATTGATTTGTTTCGTCATACTCTCAAAAAGATTACAATTCAGGTTTGTTTCCATAATCTTATTTTGTAGAATATTAATTTGTGAATACTAGCTTTTCATGGATTCAATTATTGATAAGGAAAAGCGTTTAGTTTTGTCTTCACTAACTGTTGCATTGTATTTCATGTCAGTTTCTAGAAGGTGATGGATGATTTGATATCATTCAAGCTTTACATTAGGCAATAGTCTATTTGCTGCTTGCTAACTTTAAGTTGCACCTTCTACAAATTCACATGGTGTTTGTGTTTGTTTCAGGGCCATCAGTCCAGTGAATTGGTCAGTGATCTTGAATCATCATGGTCGTGGTTGTTAAAGTTAAAGGAGAAGATATATTCTATAGCTTTCCAGGTAGCTTTTGATTCTTTCTGTTTCACGACGATTCAAAATATATTCATTACCTGATTCATAATGTCTCTCCAGAACCCCCTTCTAATGAAGGTAATTTGCTTTAGATAGTTGTTTCATCAAGGTTAGAGTGCTTGATGAAAAAGATTTTCATAATGTCATTTTAGTACTTTATTGACTAGCACTTAAGAAATTTTATGTCTTATTCAATTTACTTTGTAGGAACCCCAATAAAGTTTAATATAGCTTGGCTTCATGGGCGCCATCCTTCTCTCAAGGTCAGGGATTTGTCAATTATTAGCCATTAGTTAGCTGAGTCAGTAACAGTTTGTAGACTGTTAGTTGTTAGCTGATCAGTTAGTTTGTTAGTGGTTGTTGGCTTGTTCATGTTGACAGTAACTGCTTCTTAGCAGTGTATAAATACCTTGTAAACATGTGGCTTGAAGATGCATCTTGATCATTGAATATACTTGAGTTTTCTTGAAACTGATACATCTCATTATGGTATCAGTCGCTGGTGGTTCTGGGTGAGTTCGAGGAATTCCTTTCTCTCCGCTGCTCGTGAATATCTTTGTGTCTCATTCGGGATATGGAACTTCAGCTTGGGTGTGCGAAGAACTTCTCGAACAAGAAGGTCAACATCGTTCTTGATGAGACCAATTTGTTGCTCTGGAAGCAGTAGGTTCTCTTAACCATCAGAAGCCATCGCCTTGAACGACTCTTAACTAGAGCGTTACTGCCTCCACCAGAAACTGTAGTTGATGAGAATGGTGAGGAACGTGTTAATGATAGTTATGAAGAGTTCGTTGCTCAGGATAGTGCTGTTGCTTCTTGGCTTCTATCGACCATCAATCCCCAGCTTCTTCCTCAATTTGTAGGAGCAAAAACTGCTGCAGTAGTTTGGCGAACGGTGTTACAGTTCTTTGCAAACAGGTCCACAACAGCGTTAATGAACCTCCATTACAAACTCCACTCGTTGAAGAAAGGTGGCGACAGTATGCGCACGTACCTCACACGAGTCAAAGAGATGTGCGACGCCCTTGCTTCTTGTGGGAGTGCTATCTCCCATGTCGAACACATTGTTACGATCTTGAAAGGCTTGCCACGCGAATACCAGCCATTCATTGCTATCATAACGACAATAAAAGAAACGTTGTCCCTTGACAACATCTACACTATGTTGATGGATGCCGAATCTCAGTTGGTAGGATTTGATGAGCAAGTTGAGCTACTTCCTGCCAGTGCGAATGTAGCTCAGGGCAGTATCAGCCATGGGCCCTTCAATTCTTCTAATCATCAAGATTCCAGGACAAATCGCTCTACTAATGGATCTAATGTGAGAAATCAAGGCAGGGGGCGTGGGCGAACCAAGTTGCAGTGCCAACTCTGTGGCAAGCTTGGTCACTTGGTCGATCGATGCTGGCACAGATATGATGAAGAGTTTACATGTGTAACAATCCAAAGTTATGGATCAACAAAAGATGATTCAGGGAATGCACGTTATGCCTCTGGGAAAGCTAACTCAAGCTGTGAATGTTGTTCTAAAGGATGCTTGGGTGCACCCTCTTCCAGCATGCAACCACAAGCCAATGTTGTCACTGCCACTGCTGATCGATGGGTAGTGGACTCAGGGGCCACTCACCATGTTACCCTCGATGCCTCCAACATGGTTACTCAAACTGACTTCCTTGGGCCAGGTAAGCTTACGGTAGGTAATGGAGTAACTCTTGACATTGATAAGATTGGCAAAGTTGTTATTCCTTCTACTACTCATGTGTTATTACTGAATAATATGTTACATGTTCCCCAAATAACCAAAAATCTCCTCTCGGTCTCCAAGCTTGCTAGAGATAATGGTGTCTTTCTTGAGTTCCATGCCAAGAAATGCTTTGTACGTGATGAAGCAACTAAACAAATTTTGTTGAGTGGAAAAGAAATAGATGGCTTGTACTCTTTTCAGAAAACTAGTGCAGCAGTAAGAGGAGATATTAACGTAGCGTCAAAGCCTTTGCAAGATGAAGAGTTATGGCATAGGCGATTGGGCCATCCCTCCTTTGAAACGTTGAACAAAGTAGCAAAGCTAATTGATGTAAAGCTCTCCTTTGATGTAAACAAAGTTTGCTCTGCCTGCCATGTGGCAAGAGTCACAAACAATCGTTTGTTCAATCCAATACAGAATACATTTTTCCATTTCAGCTTGTTCACACTGATTTATGCGGGCCTCCTCATGTTGCTTCAAATGGGTTTAGATATTACATATCCTTTGTTGATGCCTTTACACGCTATACGTGGATTTATTTGCTTCGCACAAAGTCACAAACAACTATGGCTTTTCAACTGTTTCAGAAAATGGTCCACACACAATTTGGAATGACTATCAAGGCAGTCCAAAGTGACTGGGGTGGGGAATTTCGACCTTTTGCTGACATCCTGGCGAGTGCTGGTATTACTCACAGGTTAACCTGCCCTCATACGTCCGAACAAAACGGCAAGGTTGAAAGAAGACATCGCCACCTAGTTGAATTGGCATTGGTTCTACTATCCCAAGCCTCGATGCCTGTAACATTATAGGCTTATGCCATTGTCGCAGCGGTTGGTCTCGTGAACAAGCTCCCAATAAAAGTGCTGCAAGGAATTTCTCCCTTTGAAAAACTCTATGGCAAGCAACCAACTATAAGTTGCTCAAAGTCTTTGGATGTCTTTGCTTTCCCCATCTTTGACCATTCCAAAGACATAAACTAGACTTTTGGTCTCAGCCCTGCACGTTTTTGGGTGTTAGTCCACAACACAAAGGCTTTCAGTGCTTAGCTCGGGATGGGTGAGTTTATATCTCCAGGCACATGGTGTTCAATGAATGGCACTTCCCTTTTAAAGAAAGGCTCGATGAATCGAATTCCACTGCTCAACGCTATACTACCCTCAGGAACTCGATATTGTGTCCAATGTCAAACAATTGGTGAACATACAAGGTGACAATGATAAAAGTCTGCATGGATCATTTAGTGGTGAATCACAACCACATGAAGATAATAGCAATGTGCATGTTGATGAGGCACACACTGGTACAGACTTAGGAACTCATGATGATAATAATGGTGAACCTGATGAGAACGTACAAAACAGTCTTGAGCAACATATAAGTAACAGCGGCCATAGTGACTCGCAGTTAAGTCAATCTGATCAGCACTCGGTACAGCTAAACAGTGAAGAAGAGCATGTTGATGAGGCACACACTGGTACAGACTTAGGAACTCATGATGATAGTGGTTGTAGACAAGAAGTTGCAGAACAGTCTGCACCACAACAAATACAGAACGCACATCCTATGCTGACAAGGAGTAAGTGCGGAATCTTTAAACCAAAAGCTTTCTCTAGTTTTTTTGATGATGCTGTTACCACAAGTATTCAGGAGGCACTCCAATCTTCAGAATGGAAGTGTGCTGTTCAAGCAGAAATTGAGGCGTTGGAAAGAAATGAGACATGGTCTCTAGTTAAACTGCCACCTGGGAGAACGACAGTTGGCTGCAAATGGCTCTTTAAGGTTAAACGTAACCCCGACGGCTCTGTTCATCGTTACAAAGCCTGTTTAGTGGCCAAGGGCTTCACTCAAGTACCTGGTCACGACTTTTGTGAAACTTTTAGCCCAGTGGTCAGGTTCTCCACGGTTAATGTCATCCTTACCTTGGCAGTTTCCAATGACTGGGAGTTGAGGCATATAGACATAAATAATGCGTTCCTTAATGGTGATCTTAAAGAGGATGTCTTCATGCAGCAACCTCCAGGATTCGAGCAGCTAGCTGATGATGGCTCGACCTTGGTTTGCAAGTTACAAAAGGCATTATACGGATTAAAACAAGCACCCCGAAACTGGCATTCCAAGCTGAAGGAAGCCTTGTTGGAAATTGGCTTTCAAGTTTCCCGAGCGGATCCATCCTTGTTTTTTAAAGACAGTGGCAGTAGTCGTGTGTATCTGCTAGTGTATGTGGACGACATATTAATCACGGGAGGGTCTTATCATGGCATTAAAGCTGTTGTTGACATACTGCAAGGGAAGTTCTCTCTTAAAGACTTGGGAGTACTAAGTTACTTCTTGGAATTGAAGAATTAAGGAGTAGCAGGTCTCTTGTCCTTAGCCAAAAGAAATTTGCCTTAGAGTTGCTAGAAAAGGCTGGTATGAAAATTACGGCTATGTGTTCCACACCCATGACTTCAGCATGCAAATTGTCGCGCGAAGAAGGAGAGCTGCTTGAGAATGCAAGCGAGTACAGAAGCATTGTTGGATCACTGCTTTATCTTTGTCACACTCGACCTGACTTGTCGTTGAGTGTAGGAAAAGTTGCGGAATTCATGCATGCACCCCGAGTGACACATTTTGCTGCTGTAAAGAGAATTCTTAGGTACCTGGCAAGTACGGTGAACTATGGGCTACTATTTTCACCATCTGACAACAAAGCATTGGTCTCAGCCTTTGCTGATGCAGACTGGGGTGCCAATCTGGATGATCGAAGATCAGTATCGGGCTATGGAGTATTCATTGGAAAATGCCTTGTTGCGTGGAGTTCTAAGAAGCAATGATCGGTGTCAAGGTCAACCATGGAGGCTGAATATAAGAGTGTTGCTGATGCTGCAGCTGAAGTCACATGGATTACACCTTGTTAACTGATCTTGGTGTTCAAAAGCAAGGTAAGTCGATAATTTGGTGTGATAACATGAGTGCAGTGGCCATGAGTGCCAACCCAATTTATCACGCGCAGTCCAAGCATATTGAATTGGATGTGCATTTTGTAAGGGAAAAGGTTGCTGCTGGGCATATTTGTGTTAATTATGTGCCTGCTGCACACCAAGTGGCGGATGGCCTCACTAAACCGCTGTCAAAAGAAGCATTTGAGGAGTTTCGAGACAAAGTTTGTGTTGTGCTGCGATGAAGGAAGGAAGGTGAAGATGCAGGGAGAATATTAGCCGTTAGTTAGCTGAGTCAGTAACAGTTTGTAGACTGTTAGTTGTTAGCTGATCAGTTAGTTTGTTAGTGGTTGTTGGCTTGTTCATGTTGACAGTAACTGCTTCTTAGCAGTGTATAAATACCTTGTAAACATGTGGCTTGAAGATGCATCTTGATCATTGAATATACTTGAGTTTTCTTGAAACTGATACATCTCATTATCAATTGAAGCCAGCCAGTGTTTGGTTTTGTTGCTTGATCAACTTAGATTTCCAACAGTAAAGTCTCTAATAACATCTGTGATTGTTGTGCTTATCAACATGTATGGCATCCATTCAACTTATTTCAACCGACTCTTTTCTTGGCATTCAGTTCATCATGATACATGAAATCTCTATCTTTAACACTGATATGAATTGTGAATAACCAGGAAATGATATCTATGTAAAACAGTTCTAATTTTCAATTCTGTTATAAAGATGAGAACTGAAAATTGTAGTTTAATCAAAAGTTTCCACCAGAAGTCCTGAGAGGAAAATTTATTACTGGCATAGCTATTATCCTTGCATATGAACCTTTAAATGTCCACTTTCTCATTCTGTGCTTAATTTAAGGCATCGACGGAAGTGCAAATTTTGGTTTTCACTTTTGATTATATTTCTGTTTTTAATTTATTGGGTTTCCATTGTTTTGTCTTTGATATCAGTCTTTCAGCAATTGCAAATAAGCGGCCAGCATATTATGGACGCATTCTATCAGTTTTATACAGTTTGGATCCCCCAAGCTTTGTAATCAAAGTGGTTCATGTCTATGGAGCACATCATACTTTGAAAAATGCCTTACTATCATGCTTGAAATGTACTCATCCAAGTGTTGCACCGGTATATATTTTATACTGAAGTTTCTTTTTCAGACTGTTATCAATTACCAAGGTTGCATCTCTCTTCTTCTTCGGTATTTTGTTTACATTTTACTTGTGCACGCCCAAGTGCCGCACTTGTATTTGTTTTATATTAAACATCTTCTTTTAGACTCTTATCCATTAATAAAGTTGAATCTCCCTTTCTACTTTGGTGTTTCTTTTACATTTTACTTCATCCGTGAAGATATTTGTTTTTCATATACCTTCACATAAGTTGCTTAGTACTTTTGGTAATCATGAGAGATCAATGGGTGGTCTTTTATACTCTTTTTTACCAATCAGGTGTGTTCTCTAATTTGGTACCATTACTTATTTTTACTGGTTTATTTACCAGCATCTATAGTACCGTTATATCTCTACTTCCATTACTTGGCAGCCATCAAGCATCAAAGTTGAGTACCTTACCCACTTTTTGTATGTACTTTTTGTCTGGTTTATATAGTGGCGGGATCGTTTTCTTTGTGGTTGTTATCCTCCTCTGCATTCACAGCTCTTGATGGTTGTTATACATATATAAGCTGGTCGGCAATGAGGTTAATGTCAAACGTTCTGTTGTGGAAATATTCATACAGTTGAGATAGGTTGTCTTCAGAATTCATGCAAATCCTAGCATTGCAATAGCCATCAATACTCCAACCCTGAAGTAGATGTCATTAACACTTTTTTCGAAAAGCAATCTCATGACCGATAGCTTAAATAATTCGGACATGGTCGAATTAGCAGCCACTTAAAGTTGTTTTAGAATTATCTTTAGATACAGGTAAGCTATTTCACTTGTCCTTTGTGTATAATCAAAAAGAAATTAACGGTTTAATATGTTCAAAGCTTGGCCTCTGTCGGTTTTTATATGTTCGGAGAGAAATTACAGGTTGGGAAACATGAATTATTGGGTTGCTTGCTTTTCGTAATCAGGAATTAAGTACAAATCAGATTAGGACTGAGTATTAATAATTTTATTAAAATATTAGCAAAGATAATGATGAATGACGGTGAAATATAAAATTATAGACAATATGATTTTTAGTGTTATATTTTCTTATTTGAATTATGTTTTTGTAATATAAATTCATGAGATAAATAATAATGATAAAGTATGCAGAATTAAGTATAAATATAAAAGATAAAAAGATAAATTATTGTATATAGAAGATATAATAAATATTATATCTTAGATAACAAAAAATAATTTACAACTTTTTATTATTATGAATATCTATGATAAATTATTTTATATAGAAGAATGTAAACCTTGTCGATTGAAAAATACAAGACACATCCCAGTTAATGCATCACGTATGAACCGAAGCTAGTTTCCACAATGTAAACATTTAGTTAAATATTGATGTAAAATTTTAATATATTTTTACATAAATTATGTAAAATTTAATATTAATTAAAATAAAAATAATACACGATATTTAAATACTTAAGTAATATATTATCAACAGATAGAATTTTTATAATAAATAATTTTTATTTAAATATTTAGAATTTCACTTGTTAAAAAATATAGAACAATGACAATTTGGTAAAATATACATTTCAGTAATCTTTTATTCCTTCAACCAAACGGTGTAATCTTACATTACTGCCAAACCAACCAAACAGAGTAATGTAACATTCTTAATAATCCTATTTCCTAATAATCTTTTATTCTTAGTGAAGATCTTACATTCCGTGAACCAAACTCATCCTAAAAATTATTGCCGACATATATATAATAAAATCTTACCGCACATATATGCCCCTTTCGTCCTCTAGGGTTTCTATCTTGCAAACAGAAAATGGCGGACGAAGCACAGTACTCTTCAGGTCTCGATGCCAACAGTAACAAGCGTAAATACGATGACGAAGCACCGCCTTCTTCAGGAGGTAGTAGGCCCACAGGTTTCTCCTCCCCAGATTCGACCCTTCCCTCCTACAACAGCGTTCAGCCACCGCTCGACGACATCGAGATGGCCAAGCACGAGCTCAGGAGATTACTGCTCGCCTTAGTGACTCCGTCTCTTCTGCTGCCGCTGAGCCGAAGCACCCTCGTGTTGAAAATGGCCCTGGCGGTGGCTTTGAATACGAGAAGGGATTTAGCTCTGCTCCCTCTGGTATTTTTTTTTGTTTTAATAATGAAAACTTCATTCTTTAAGGAGTTTGTTGCATCTAGGATTTTTGTATTTAGAGTTTCGAGCTTTCAATAATATTAAATATCTTTTGATTATTGCTCTTTTTACGATACTTATAGTTTAGATATGATTTTTTGAAAGTCGATGCATATCGTTATGAAATTAGAAAGTGTCGATGCTATACAGATATGTATATAACCTCTTTTCAATCTTAAAGGAGATAGTTACTTCTAGGATTTTGTGTTGAGCTTCAAACTTTTAATAATATAAAATAGCTTTTGACTGCTGTTGTTTGCATGATGCTTATAGTTTAGATATTGTTTTTGGAGGTAGATGCATAGGGTAATGAAATTGAAAATTGATGTTATACAGATGTAAAGCCTCTATCGAACTCCGCTCCTTCAGTTATACCTGTTTCTTTCAGTAGCTACCACGGTAGTAGCAAAAAGATTGACATTCTTAAAATAGGTTGGTGTTATAATTGGGAAAGCTGGAGAAACCATTAAATATCTTCAACTACAATCTGAAGCAAAGATTCAGGTCCAAAGAGATACGGATGCAGACCCTAATTCTTTAAATAGTCCTGTAGAGCTTGTGGGTACTGCTGAACAAATATCTAAGGCAGAGCAGTTGATAAATGATTTTCTTGCTGAGGTGCTTCATTCTGCCTTCCTTAATTATTTATGTCAAATTGATGTATTGTTGTTATGCAGAATATGAGCAATATGATTTATACCCTTTAGCGTTTTTTTCAAGGCTGAAGCAGGGGCTTTGGCATGGTTTCTCGACGTATGATAGGACAGGCTGGAAGTGAACATTTTGAAAGTTCAATTAAATTTGACTTTTTGATGTCTAATTTGCGGAGCTAAAAAAAGTTGTTTCTGATTGTTTGCAAAGACAATTCAGAATCAAAGAGGCAATTGAGAGCCTTAAGGGGGAAGTGAATGGAAAAATTGATGTATTGTGAAAGAAGTGGTGGAATTGAGGGGTGAATTTAAGGGAGTGATGGGAGTTGTTTGAAAAAAATTGGATGAAGGGGGAAAATAAAGGTTGAAATAAAAGATATTTAAGAGTTGAGGAGGAAAAATATGATGAATTTAAAAAAGATGAAGAAAAGATGGATCAAGTGAGGAGGAATGATTTTAATGTTATGCGGACACTAGAGATTGTAATCGATGCTGACCTAGATTCAAAATGTCCTATACCTAAGAAGAAGAAGAAGATAAGATTAATAAAAGAAAATTGAATTTGATTTTTATATTTGTAATCAAAATTGTAGGTTGAAAAAGTGAAAATACCAAAAGAAATTGGTGCCTATGAAAGTGAAATGTGTTTATATATATGAAATAGTGGGTTACAATCGAGGGCAGTGATATATATTGATTTGTGAGTGATATTTAAGTATTTCATGACAAAATATTAATTCAAATTCCTCATACAACGATATTATAATCCAATTGGAAATCAATACGCCACAGTATCCGACGTTGTAACGTTAAAGCTTATGGCATGGGTTAGTAGTGTGGTAAGTAGAAAGTATATATTGTTAAAACCTAGTGAATATGTTGTAATTGTGTAATTAATTTTGTTAGGTTATTGATTTGGTCGGTTGAGTGTTGGTTAATGATTCGAATACGATACCGGGGAAGCAAAAGATTGGCTACATTCTATACAACTTAGCTGTGAGTTAAATTAATAAATGTTGAAAAATAGTGTTATAGATAGTCAATTAATAATTATTGTCGAGGAAATGCAGAATATGACATTGGAACAAATGGCAAGTGTTGACTATGTTGCGAGTTTTGGGGAGATGATATTGAAAGACTATTTAAAAGTAACCGATAGTGACACAGTAAGATACCATACGAATTGCAAATGATGTTTTGTATGTAATTATTTATAAAGAAATGTTGTATTTTGTCAAATTGAGTGTGACATTTATTGTTGATCCTTATTACAATAAACGACAATGCTTTTCATTGTTATCTGTTGGTGTTGGTTATAGTTTCTTGTGTTGCAATGATTTATGATAGTCTATTTACAACGCCAGGGGCCAGAAAGAGAGTGAAAGATGCGTGGAAATTGGTATTTATGAAAGGAAACAATAATTTATAATACATAATTTGTTTGTAATATAAATTGATATTTTTTAACGTAGATGACCGTATTAGATAAATATAATAAGGAATACATTTTTTAAATGCATGTGGGCATATGAAGGCCCTATTGAAAGATTTTAAATTTGTAGATCATAAAATGAATGTGCAATTGAATGGGTATGTAATGTTAGCATAAATTGAACGCACAATTTATGCGGATTTCATATTTGACATGTGTGGTATTCAATTTTTTTAACAGACATGATTGCGACATTTATGTGATGATGCAGATGGAAGTGATCGTTGCTAGAGTGTCAACGAATAATTTGGTAAGTGAAATGAAAAATTACTTTGCGGTTAAAATGTTAAAAGTCGTAGATTGAATGTTGTGGTTAACATACTGATAATTTGAATATAAGTTGTTGGAGATTGGGATTGTATAAGAATATTAAACGATCTCATAAGCCACGATCAAAATCAAAGGAAAGATGTGTTGACAGTGGCTTGCATGAGACACATGGAAAAACATATGTGATGATAAGCCAAATTTTGTATGTGAATTATAATTTTTTATGTTAATGAAATTATGTATGATATGAACAAAGTTAACAATAGGTTGTTGTACATGTTTGTTATACATACCACAAGTTATGTTGATACTTACGATATATGTAAATCGGGACTTGTAGTATTCCAAATGTCGTTGTTGTCCTGAGACGTAATAGACATATTGAAATTATAAATAAGAATTGAAAATTGAAGACATCATAGTAAAATATATATAGTAACTCACATCATTGTCATCATTTGCGGGACCGGTCGACCATTCCATTTCGTCTTCAAAAAAATCAGTTGATGTAGGATGTGTATGCCCCTCACCGTTGCAAAACCCACATCGCCTAATTTTCTTGTCGACCTTGTTCTTTGCTACTTCTTTTCGCTTTCGTTGTTTTTTAGGGTCGCGAACATTGTTTACTACACTAATCGGTTGACTGAATCATTAAAACCAAATAAGTGTTTAAATTCATCCGTTAGTATGTTCATCTCATCTATTTTGGTTTTAAAATAAGCATATGTCTTTTATGCAATATAGCATAACTGACTTGACGTTACACTTAGAGAAGCGAACCTTGTCATTTGCATTACTTCTATGGGTACATTCAGTTAATAAAACTTGGTGCACAAGCCTTCGCATCCTTAGTCCACCTACTTAGAATCAAAGTCTTAGGCAAAAATGTGTAATCCAAGTGCTTCAAAACGTGAAGATGATGGCGATATGGAATTCCTACGACGTGCATGTTAGGGTTTTCGTACGACATTAAAACTAATTTCAAATCTCTTGTTTTTTTCTTTGTACTTTGTCAAAATATAATTTTGACATTCATCTAATAAGGATTGAATTTGTTTCTCAAGCCGGTACAATGTCTCCCATTAAAGTTCTTCTTGGAACAAATGAAATGATTCGCACGTATAAATTTCAACATCATGACTTTCAAGGTCAATTAGTTTTGTGATCTAGAAGGGCTTTGTCTGGGAACTTAAGTAATCCGCTTTCAACTCGTTGATACGCATTTTACTAATTCCTTCTTCAATTACACGAACAACATCTAAATATGTCTTCTTGTTTTTCAGTGTAATCGCGAGTGAAGCATTCATAGACTCACACCTTTGTATTGAGCGAATATTGACAAAGAAATGACCGGCTAGATATGTTTGTACCCATAAGTGTCGAGTATTTCCCTTCTCAATCACCATGGATGCTTTTTGACATTGAATTCTGAAACAAATGAACGTCATTGAGTATCAAATTCCTCTGTTGTCCACCAGGAAGCCATGCATTTTGAAAATACTATTTTAATTTGGGGTCACCAATGTTAGCTTTTGCATTGCGAGAAAGATGCCAAGAACACAATGCTTAGCAAAATGGATAATAGATTTGATAGCCCTCTGCATTGCTATATTCTCATCGATGACAACTGAAATAGGTGATTTATTCATCATGGCTTGTAAAAAATTCTTCAGTAGCCACTAGAAAGATTGGGACATTTCTTCAGCGATTATGGCAGTAGAAAACACTATTGTGCTATGGCGATGATTGACAACAATAATAGGCATAATTGGTTGACCATACAAATTATCTTTGTACGTTGTGTCGAACGCAATTACATCACTGAAGCACGTATAATCTGATCTTGATGTAGAATCAGCCAAATAAGATTATGTAATGCCCCTAATTCATCTACCGAGTATGTCATAGAAAACCATATATCATCATGTTTCTTATAATTAAAGTAAACAATTAGTGCATTAACATCCCCATTGACGATTTCCTTTGCTTTACCTCTTTGAAGTGCATTGTATAGGTCTTTATACGTAAATCCAACATTATGATAACCCCCTGCCTAATGCGTTAAATGATTCATTACTTGTTATGTCCGAACACCGACGTCTTTCAATGATATTGCCTCATCCACATCATCCTTACTCACAACTCTATTTAAACACATAAATGGTGTCATATCAGTTGTGCACAATGCATGATTATGTTCTTGAAAAGACTTACTTAGAACCAATTGACCGTTTGTATTTGTTACTATAATCAAGAATTTTACCTTGCATCTGGTTCTTGTGACTGGCGTATTAGCACGTTGACGATCAACAATATTGACTTCGGATACTCGAAACTCTTCTTTTGAACAATAAAATTCTTGTGTCTTCACATTCCCTTCGTTATCAAGGTGTGTTATTCCTCGACGTGCACTAAAACCATGAATTTATGTGTATTCCTTGTAAAAGTCCCAAGCTTCCTCATGTGAAGAGAAGAGCTGACCAACCAATCTTTCAGATTCATCAACAATAAGTAATTCATGACATTCCTCGGTTGGTTTAACATTGTCTGATGCAGTATGATCCATAACTAATGGTTCAAAAGTATGACAAAAGTTTGATTCATTTAGGAAAGTTCAGTGGTCCCAACAGGAGTAGATGTAAGTAAGTAGAGGTTCATAAAACAACATGCTTCAGTGGTGCTTTCAATTATATTAGGATGTGGTAGTTGAAGGGTGGATACAACATTTATTTCTTAGGAAATATTTAGGTCTATACAATTAATAAGTACTAAATTCAACATTTATTACTTTAAAGTAATAGGTAAATTTACAATGTAAGAGGTAAAAATATATTGGTTTAATGAAAAAATGCATAAACATAAAGTTTCGATATTTTTGGTCCAGTATGCTTCCCAAATGAGATGCACCTATAAAGTATCGATACGTGCATCAAAAGTATCGATTCTTACAACTTTGAAATTGATTACTTTAAAGTAATAGGTAAATTTACAATGTAAGAGGTAAAAATATACATGTTTAATGATAAAATGCGTAAACATAAAGTTTTGATACTTTTTGTATATGTATTGATACTTTTGGTCTAGTATACTTCCCAAAAGAGATTAACCCAGAAAGTATCGATACACATATCAAAAGTATCAATTCTTACAACTTCGAAACCGATTACTTTAAAGTAATAGGTAAATCCAAAAAAAGTTGGTTAAAATCGTATATTATAAGGCATTTTCGGTCACTGAAGTTATTTTCTCAATTTACAATATAAGAGGTAAAAATATACCGATTTAATGAAAAATGTGTAAACATAAAGTTTCGATACTTTTTGTATATGTATCGATACTTTTGGTCTAATATGCTTCCCAAATGAGATGCACGCAGAAAGTATTGATACACGTATCGAAAGTATCGATTCTTATAACTTCAAAACAATTACTTTAAAGTAATAGGTAAATTTATAATGTAAGCGGTAAAAATATACCAATTTAGTGACAAAATATGTAAACATAAAGTTTAGATACTTTTGTATATCTATCGATACTTTTGGTCCAGTATGCTTCCCAAACGAGATGCATACAGAAAGTATCGACACACGTATAAAAAGTATCGATTCTTACAACTTCGAAACCGATTACTTTAAAGTAATAGGTAAATTTACAATGTAAGTGGTAAAAATATATCAGTTTAATGAAAAAATACGTAAACATAAATTTTCAATACTTTTTGTATATGTATCGATACTTTCGGTCCAGTATGAAAACACCGATACTTTCAACACAATTATTGATATTAGGATATTAACTAATTAAGTTAACATTTTTTTATCGGTTTCATTACTATTAACCTATAAACAAACTGGTAACACATTTTTTCTTCATTAATTAAAAGAAAAAAAATCGATCCGCCCCTCCATACTTGTAATCGAAAACCCTAAACCCAAAAGGCAGAAGAGAACTCTTCCACTCTGACGAATACCGCCGTTCAGAAATATTGCACCAGTCAAGCTTCCTAAAATATCCCTTGCAATTATTACGATAAAATTTGCAAGTAAATTTATTGATATTTTACCCTAAATTAAGGTTATATTGATTTAGGGATTGACCATTGTAATGCCCTAAAAATCAGATCAGGGACTTTATTGAAAAGATTTAAAAAAGGTAAGATTTATTTGAATAAATGATAAAAGATGAGAAAATGATTTGAAATAGTGTTTTAGACTAATTTGTAATAATAGATAATAAATAAGGCATTTTGGTCCTTTAAAGAGAAATGAATTTAAAATTTATTTTTAGTAAGGTATTAAAGTAAAGAAAAAAGGGGAAATAAGTCAACCAAAAGCCATCTCTTTTCCTCTTCTTTCCGTGGAAGAGCTCTCCTCCATAGCCAAAGGTAAGGTTTCATTTGGCTAGCTTTTCCTTTCGTTTTTGGTTGGTTTTTGAATTATTGAGTATTATAGAGGCTTAAGGATGGGTCAAAGAGGATTTAAACTAAGAGATTGATGAAATATTTGAATTTAGGAAAATGGGTTTTTGAATGATATGTTAAGATATGTGTTTTTATTGATGTTTACTAGAATATTTGACTTGTCAATGAAGTAAATAAGATATTAGAAGCATTGGATGGGTGTAAAAACATGTTAGAAAAAGTGGTATGATTCTTGGATTGAAATGTTCTTTGGAGATTGTAGATATTATAAGTAGCTAAATGAAGGAAATTTAGTTGTTATAAGTAATGAAGAGTTTGATAGTATTTTTGGAGGTAAAAATAAGGGAAATTGGCCAAATGTGGGTAAATATCGGGCTAAAAATGGAAAATCTAGGTAAGGGTATCGGTAATGGAATAACAGTACCAATAATATAGGCTTAAATTGGAAGAAATCAGATGAACAATATTGATACTGATGCAATTTGTATCGATACCGAGGTAGGTATCAATACTATGAGGAAGGTATCGATACTATTGATTACTGAATGTAGAAATGGTATCGATATCGTATTAGAGTATCGGTACCGTAGTATAGAAGTATCGACACTAAGAGACAGATACCCATACCATGGATCCAGAATGTAGAAATGATATCGATACTGAAAGGGAGTATCGATACCACAGTATAGAAGTATCGATACCATGGTAGGGTATCGATACTATTGAGTCAGAAATTTTAAGATAAACTAAGATTGTTATAGAAAATTTAATAATAGTACTTTTAATTATTGTTTAAGTATAAATGTTAGGGAATATACTAACATTTGATATTGTACATGTCTTTGATGGATGCTTGAGTAGATCGAAATCAAGCTCCCTAGTCAAGAAAAACGAAAGGCAAATTTAAAGTAGTTGAGTAATCAGATTTGCATTTTGGATATAATAGTGAGGCAAGCCAGGTGATTGCATTTATTATGTACTTATATATTATGATAGTCATAGATGCATGTTGCTTAATATAAGTACGGTGATTACCGAATGGCACTATTTGCAAAACTAAGAAATTCATAATAAGTTTATGAATTTCCGTATGGGCACTTTGTGTGTAAAACTAAGAAATTCATAATAAGTTTATGAATTTCTGTATGGGCACTTTGTGTACAAAACTAAGAAATTCATAATAAGTTTATGAATTTTCATATGGGCACTTTGTGTGCAAAACTAAGAAATTCATAATAAGTTTATGAATTTTCATATGGGCACTTTGTGTGCAAAACTAAGAAATTCATAATAAGTTATGAATTTTCGTATGGGCACTTTGTGTGTAAATCTAAGAAATTAATAATAAGTTTATAAATTTCCGTATGGGCACTTTATTAAACGATGTTATGGTGATGTTGGAAAGTCTTCAGTGCTCTAATCATGAAAAGTTGGGTGAAGCTGTATCGTTACTCTGAGGTTCAACTCGGGTGTGGTGGTCAAATACGACGATGTATGCATCACCTGAACAAGTGAACTGGCAATTCTTTTAAGATGAGTTCAAGAAAAAGTACATTGGGGAGCAATTTATGAGGTCAATACTATTAAAATTTCTTAATTTGAAATAAGGCTATTGAGCAGTGTATTAGTATGAGGCTGAATATAACAAGCTTCGTCGCTATGCTACTGAGGTAGTTCCTAATGATAAAGTTCAAAGTGATTGATTTATTGAGGGTCTGAGGCCTAAGTTGAAAGAGATGATGTTGGCCTTAAACTTTCCTAACCTGCAAGAAGTTATAAATCGAGCTAAGGTTATTTAAAGAGCTCAAGAGGAGACTCTAGTAGCGGAGCAGAGTATGTAGACAGGAAAAAGGATTAGAATGTCTTCATATACACTTCATACTAAGAGAAGCAAGGGCTTGAGTTCTCGATATATTGACAGAGCTGATTCTACTGCAGTTTCACAGAAAACTATACAGTCACATTCTTTTACTGCTAGCTCGGGTAGAGCTTTTGGAGAGAGACCTCTATGTCAGACACGCGACAGATCATACCGGGTAGTATGTAGATTGATCTCTGGTGCTTGTTTTCATTATGGTGAATCTAATCACTATGCTCGAAATGGTCTAAAGAAATCTAGAGATAGATCAGCACAAACTAAGAGATCATTAGAAACACCAAGTAGAAGTAAAGGAAGATTAGTCGGTCAATCTGAGGCTAACTAGCAATAAGAGACTCGGGGAATGGCCCGAATTTATAATATAAAGACCAGTGAGGATCGGGATGATCCGGAGATCATAACAGGTACATTCCATCTTTTTGATGAGCCTGTCTTTGTTCTAGTAGACCCTGGTTCTACATATTCTTATATTAGTACAAAGTTGGTTATAATTAGAGGAATTCCTTTTGAACCAATTTCTAGTGAAATGATAGCGGTAAACCCTATGGGTCATAGTGCAAGGTAACACGGGTATGTAGAAAATGTCCGATTAAGATTCAAGGGGTTGTGTTCTCGGTAAACTTGATGGAGTTACCCTTCGACGAGTTTGAAATCATTTTGGGCATGGATTGGTTGTCTCCACATCATAGATGGGTAGATTATTGCCGAAAGTGATTATTCTTAAAGGATTCGAAAGGCTTCGAAATGGTAGTGATAGGTGATAAAGTAAAATCACCATCCAATGTGATATCAACCATAACAGCAAAGAAAATGATGTCAACGGGATGCGTAGCTTTTCTAGCTAATGTGATATACACTCGAGTGTCAGAAGTGATATTAAATGATAAACGATATTCCAACAATTAAGGAGTTTCCTGAAGTTTTTTCCGGAAGAATTACCGGGTTTACCTCTAAATCATGAAGTAGAATTCTAGATTGAGGTTTACCCAGGTACCGATCATGTTTCTATGGCTCCGTATCGAATGGCTCCAACTAAGTTAAGGGGATTAAAAGCACAGTTGCAAGAGCTACTTGATAAAGGATTTATCCGACCCAGTGTTTCTCCTTGGGGGCACATGTGCTATTTGTGAAAAAGAATAACGGGTTTATGCGGTTATGTATTGAATATCGTCAATTAAATAAAGTAACAATAAAGAAAAGTATGCTCTTCCGAGGATTGATAACCTATTTGATCAACTAGAGGGAGCAACAGTGTTCTCTAAGATAGACATGAGGTCGGGGTACCATCAGTTAAAGATCGAGAAAGATGATATTTCGAAGATAGCTTTTCGGACTCGGTACAGACACTACGAATTCGTGGTAATGCCATTTGGATTAACTAACGCTCCGGAAGCATTTATGAACTTAATGAACAAAGTATTCCAACCTTATTTGGATCAAATTATGGTGGTATTTAAAGATGATATACTGGTGTACTCCAAGTCAAGAGATGAGCATAATGCTCATCTTCGAGTGGTTCTTCAGATACTTCGTGAAAAGAAGGTGTATGTGAAACTGACCAAATGCGAATTTTGGTTAGTTGAGATTGCTTTCCTTGGTGATATAGTCTCTACGGAAGGCATAAGAGTAGATCCCAAAAAGATTCAAGCCATAGTGGATTGGCAACCCCCAAAGAATATTACGAAAGTTTGAAGTTTCTTGGGGCTTGCTGGTTATTATAGGCGGTTCGTGAAGAACTTATCAATGTTAGATTTGTCACTAACTAATATGTTACGTAAGGATGTGCCTTTTGTTTGGATGGGAAAATTCCAAGAAAGCTTTGAAATGCTAAAGAGAATAGTAACATAGGCCCCAATGCTTGTGTAACCTGAGTCAGGTAAAGAGTATGTTGTTTTCAGTGATGCATCCTATAATGGACTGGGATGTATACTGATACAAGAAGGGAAAGTTGTGGCTTATGCTTTAAGACAGCTGAAGAATGATGAGAGAAATTACATGACACATGATTTGGAATTGGTAGTAGTAGTGTTTGCTTTGAAATTTTGGTGCCATTACCTGTACAGTGAGCATTGCCATGTTTACACGGATCACAAGAGTGTAAAGTACTTGCTAACTCAGAAAGAGCTAAATTTGAGATAGAGAAGATGGATTGAGCTCTTAAAAGATTATGATTTGGTTATTGATTATCATCTCGAAAAGGCAAATGTGGTAGCTGATGCGCTCAGTCGAAAGACTTTTACAACTTAATGGGTTTTGGATGTGCATATGTCTTTAATGGAGGATGGTGTCTTGATTGCTGAACTTAAGTTAAAGTCGATGCTTTTGGATCGAGTAAGAGAGTTGCAAGGTCGAGATGTGAAATGCTTGGTGAGAATGACACAAGTCAGAAAAGAAGAGGCCAAAGACTTCTAAATGAGAGTCGATGGATGTTTATATTACCATGGAAGACTTTGCATTCCCGATAATGATGAAATGAAGAAAGATATTCTTTGCGAGGCACATTATAGCCCTTTGACGATGCATCCAAGTAGGAATAAAATGTATCACGATTTAAAGAGCGTTATTGGTGGCTTGGTATGAAAGAGTTATATCAGAGTTTGTTGCTAAATGTTTGACATGTCAGCAAGTAAAAGTTGAACATCAAGTGCCTTCTGGATTGCTTCAATTGATATCCATTCCTGAGTGAAAGTAGGAGCGAGTTATCATGATTTTGTTTTGGGGCTACCTTTGACATCAGGTAAAAAGAACTCAATATGGATAATTGTGGACAGATTGACTAAAACGGCCCATTTCATTCCAGATCGAGTAGATTACTCGATGGATAAGTATACAAAGATATATATAAAAGAGATAGTTAGACTTCATGGAGTGCCTATATCAATAATATCTAATCGAGACCCAAGGTTTACTTCAAGATTTTGAAAGTCTTTACATGACGTATTGGGTACTAGATTAAACTTTAGTACAACTTTTCATCCACAGATAGATGGACAATCAGAACGAGCTATACATATACTAGAGGATATGCTAAGGGCTTGTGTGATTGATTTTAAAGGACCATGGGAAAGGTATTTGCCTTTAGCGGAATTTGTGTATAACAATAGTTATCAATCATGTATTAAGATGGCCCCGTATGAAGCTTTGTATGGGAGAAAGTGCAGAACACCATTAAATTGGTTTGAACTAAAAGATTGAGACCTAGTTGACCCGGATTTGATGAAAGAAATGGAGGAAAAAGTGAAAATTATCCAGAGTAATTTAAAGATAGCCTCTGATCACCAAAAATCTTATGTAGATTTAAAAAGAAAAGAAATTGAATTTCAACTGGGAGACAAGGTATTTCTAAAAGTGTCGCCTTGGAAAAAAGTTGTGAGACTTGGGCGTAAAGGAAAGCTGAGTCCGAGATTCATTGGACCTTATGAGATCTTAAAAAGGGTCGGACTCGTAGCTTATCAATTAGCTTTGCCTCCGGATATGGACAAGATTCACAATGGTTTTCACGTATCGATGCTTAAAATGTATAAATCAGATCCATCCCATGCTATCACTCATGAAGAGATAGAAATCCGACCAGATTTAACTTATGAGGAATAACCAGTTCAGATCTTGGAAAAGGAAAACAAGGAATTGTGTAACAAGAGTATTATGTTAGTTAAAGTGTTATGGAAGAATCATAAAGTAGAATAAACTACTTGGGAAAGAGAGAAGGATATGAGGAAACAATTTTCACACCTATTCGTTTCAGTTACTTCTTTAAATTCGATGATGAATTTTCTTAAGGAGAGAATTGTAATGCCCCAAAAATCAGATCAGGAACTTTATTCAAAATATTTAAAATGTGAGGATTTATTTGAATAATTGATAAAAGATGATAAAATGATTTAGAATAGTGTTTTAGACTAATTTGTAATAATAAATTAATAAAGAGGGCATTTTGGTCCTTTAAAGAGAAATGAATTTAAAATTTATTTTTAGCAAGGTATTAAAGTAAAGAAAAAAGGGGGAAGTAAGTCAACCAAAAGCCATATCTTTTATTCTTCTTTCTCGTGGAAGAGCTCTCCTCATAGCCAAAGATAATGTTTCATTTGGCTAGCTTTTCCTTTCATTTTTTGTTGGTTTTTGAATCATTGAGTATTATAGAGGCTTAAGGAAAGGTCAAAGAGGATTTAAACTAAGAGATGGATGAAATATTTGAAATTTAGGAAAATGGGTTTTTTAATGATATGTCAAGATATGAGTTTTTATTGATGTTTACTAGTATATTTGACTTGTCAATAAAGTAATTAAGAGATTAGAAGCATTGGATGAGTGTAAAAACATGTTAGAAAAATGGTATGATTCTTGGATTGAAATGTTCTTTGGAGATTGTAGATATTATAAGTAGCTAAATGAAGGAAAGTTAGTTGGGATAAGTAATGAAGAGTTTGATAGTATTGTTGAAGGTAAAAATAAGGGAAATTGACCAAATGTATGTAAAAATAAGGGATAAGTAATATTACAGGCTTAAATTGGAAGAAATCAGCTGAACAATATCAATATTGATGCAATTAGTATGATACTGAGGTCGGTATTGATACTATGAGGAATGAATCGATACCATTGATTATAGAATGCAGAAATAGTATCGATATTGTATTGAGTATCGGTACCATAGTATAAAAGTATCGGTACTAAGAGATAGATATCGATACCATGGATCCAGAATGTAGAAATAGTATCGATACTGAAAGGGAGTATCGGTATCTTAATATAGAATTATCGATACCATGGTAGGGGTATAGATACTATTGAGCCAAAATTTTAGATAGGCTGAGATTGTTATAGAAAATTTAATAATAGTACTTTTAAGTATTGTTTAAGCATAAATGTTAGGGAATATACTAACATTTGATATTGTATGTGTCTTTGATGGATGCTTGAGTAGATCGAAATCAAGCTCCCAAGTCAAGCAAAACGAAAGGTAAATGTAAAGTAGCTGAGTAATCAATTTTCATTTTGGATATAATAGTGAGGCAAGCTAGGTGAGTGCATTTATTATGTACTTATATATTATGATAGTCATAGATGCATGTTGCTTAATATATATATGGTGATTATCGAATGACACT
This sequence comes from Hibiscus syriacus, assembly GCF_006381635.1. Lineage (NCBI taxonomy): Eukaryota > Viridiplantae > Streptophyta > Magnoliopsida > Malvales > Malvaceae > Hibiscus > Hibiscus syriacus. The sequence goes on from NW_024062926.1 coordinate 139,113, forward strand.
ATGTGTGCAAAACTAAAAAATTCATAATAAGTTTATGAATTTCTGTATGGACTCTTTGTGTGCAAAACTAAGAAATTCATAATAAGTTTATGAATTTCCGTATGGGAACTTTGTGTGCAAAACTAAGAAATTCATAATAAGTTTATGAATTTTCGTATGGGCACTTTGTGTGCAAAACTAAGAAATTCATAATAAGTTACAAATTTCTATATGGGCACTTTGTGTGCAAAACTAAGAAATTCATAATAAGTTTATGAGTTTCCATATGGGCACTTTGTATGCAAAACTAAGAAATTCATAATAAGTATATGAATTTCCGTATGGCACTATGTGTGCAAAACTAAGAAATTCATAATAAGTTTATGAATTTTCATATTGGTAGTGGGTGTGCAACTCATGTAAATTATAGTAAGTTAGGGAATTATTGTATTAGCACTACAAGTGTAAGCTATAGAGTGTATAATGAATTGAAAGAGTTAATGGATATTAGAATTTGTCATGATATACTTGTGTTTAGAATTTTTTCTTATTATTATTTATGTCTCACTAAGAAAATTCTTAGGGTATGTTAATTTCACGCGTAGGTTTTAATAAACGCGGAGTAAGGAGATCATCTTACATTACAAAGCCCTCATCAGTAAATGTACGACATTCATGTCTGCTTTTGATGAAATTAGTTGGCATATAATACTTAGTAAAATGCTCTGAAAAGTATTTGATTTACCATGATGTAAATTGATGAAATGGTAGAACATTACTTTTTGTTTACCTACGTAAGTTTAATAAATGTTTTTTATCACTAAATTAAAATTTTTTATAAAAAGAAACAAAATTTTACAGATATTTAAATAAGAAAATGCTTTTAAAGTGATATGACATCTATATTTCGTGTATAGAAAGGTATACGAAAGATGGGTGTTACAACTATTTTTTCCTTAATGTGCTTGTGTTCCATGTAACAACATCCACACCTAAAAATGGCTCCAAAACGTCCAAGGCGCAGTTATTCTCAACCAAAACCTTCTTCTCAACCAAGATCTTCTTCTCATGTAAGGAATTTGACCAAATCAGGTCGTTTGATACAAACAACTTTAGAAACGATAAAGAGAAAGAAAGTTTTTATCGACATTTCAAAGTAAGAAAAATTCGTCCTGACCGTGTTATTGACATGAATTTCATGTTCGATGAAAAATATAAATTTGGTTTTAAATCGATATTTACAAGTTGGGGTTGACTTGAATTTCTTGGTGTAGAACTAAAATATTTTCCAAACCTTGTTCGAGTGTTCTACAATAATGCTGCATTCCACCATGAGCCTAATAAGAATAACATCATCAGAATTTATACGCATGTAATGGGAAATGATATATATATATATCTCGGAATCTATTGTTGCGGGTATAGGTGTCAAGAATAAAGGGGATTCCAATGAAACTGATCTAGATCCTACAATAAAACATGTGGATAGGAAATAGCCCCATTTACCTAAATGTGGAGGCCATAATGTTTCACAAAATGCTCACTTGGTTTATTCGGCCTTCTAGTGGAAAATTTTCGTACTTCGAGATTGTGATTATTGGTGGTTAGCGAAATATAGCTCCAAAATCGCTCCAAACATTGCACAACTGATATTTCAGACAATTGTTAATATAGTCATAAAGGGAGAATCTATTACAACTTCACTACCATATGGATGTGTCATTACCTATCTGTTGAAGAAGAATGAAGTTGATTTTTTGCTTGATTCCCTTGTTCGATTATTCCGAAATATTGACATGTTATCCATGACTAGAGCGGGATACAAATTTATTGAAAATGTCGGTTGGAGTAAAAAAGATGGCATTAGAGTATAACAAGAGAAAGAGCAATTGAACCCTATTGGCAATAACGACCACCAACCGATGGAAGACGCTAGAGCTGAAGAGGATATTATAATAAAGTCAATGATGGAATAAATGGTTAATTTATGGGAGTATTTTGATTCTCGTGTAGGCTACATTAATAACCAACTCGGGGAAATGCGAGTTGATATTTCATCATTGCATGATAAAGTCTCCAACTTACGAAACAAATTCCGTCAACGACATCATACAAGTTAGGTAATTCATTATTTATGTTCTAAACATTTACATGTTGTAAAATGTATTTGTTTTTCTTATAACAGTGGTGGAAAACCAATTGTTGAATGAAAATGATAACGTTACAGATGATGATGATGACGACGATGAAGATCCAAACAAGTATATCGTGTCTGCAACACCACCGGCAAGAAAACTTGTCATTTTTTATGTCAATGTAGTCATTGCCTACTTCTCAAAAAATCCAAAATTCTTAAATTTGTTCATTTCTATACATTATTTTAACCTATAAAAGTACAAATTTAATGTCATTTTGTTCATGTTGTAGATGTTATACTGAGACCAGGTGTATATAAATTTCTTCATTTTTGTTTAGAATTTTTTTTATGCCATTTGATCTTCCAATATGAGGTAAGCATTTTTAATCAATTGAATTACTATATAAAAATGGATAATCTACAATTAGATGTTAATCTTCAAAATTGTTAACAATCTCAGGCATAACATTGATCGTCTACTTCACAAACTACATTTATTGTGTGACCACTTTATATTCATTTGGGTAAGATGAATGTCATTTTGTGTTGCTTACTTTTATTTGTTTATGATTCTTAGAAATTTATGTTTGACTGTCTGTATAAACAGGATCAAGGAAAGTGCAAAAAAAGATAATGTTACCTACTGTAAAGATCTCCAAGATGTTTGGAGTGCGTTTCCTTAATTTAGCCTAGGAAATACATTGGTGGTCGATGATTCAACGAAAAAAATGATTTACAATCCAGTAAGTTACATGTTTGCCATATGTTTTTTCTGTTAAGATATATGTTCATACATTGGTTGATTTACAATTTATGTATTTATATAGCACTACAATTACATATGTCCACATCCCTTTGACGCTTTATATTGGGACAACAATGTTTTAGGTATGACACAAATTTATGCCTAATTATACAAACTTGGTTTCTTATTAGTAAAATTGAACATGATTCGTTTGATAATTGCAATTATTTATATATGTCCTCAACAAAAGGCAGAAACATACGCGAGTATTTGGAAAGTTTATCGAATGCGCCTAATGTTCCGGACTTTGTCAGAAATAACCTTTTTTCTCCATATCAATTTCGTTGTGGGTAGACTATTAGAACATTGTTATGTATAACATTGTTTTGTATGTATGTTTGATTTACTTATATTGTGTGTATGAAAATCATACAAATAATGCACTATTTTCAATTTAAATGTACTCAAACATATAAAACAAAAACTGTGTATTTTAATATTTCACAATACAACATGTGACTTACACAGTAAATATTCCATTATGATGGGGCAGTGTAAAGAATGCAATCCCATTATCTCATCTTGTCTTCCATGTTACTGCTTTATTTCCGTGAATCAACTCAACTTTGAACTGAACCAGTATTGTCTTTCCCTGCTTTTTGGCAGATAACACATGTTACTTGAAAAGTAGGAATCATTTATGCAATTTTCAATTTCAATTTGAGATTGAATTTCAATTTCAATTTTAATTTGAGTTTGAATTTCAATTTCAATTTTAATTTGAGTTTAAATTTCAATTTCAATTTCGGCTCCACTATAAATATGAGCTCTGTCAACCGTTGTTCTCTTCAAACAACAACATGCTCATTGCATCGGGAGGTAACATCAAATGCCATTTTTAAAGTAACAACAACTTTTTCTTTCCTTATTAACTTAGAAAATTTTCATGTTATCATTGATTAATCTTAATTTCCATTGTTTTTTTCCAACGTGAAATGCGAGGGAAATCCCGACCATCATAATTTTGAGGAACAAGCTGGAGATTGGATATGTGAAGAATGTCTTTCGGATAGTATCCATTTCAGCCAGCTCATGAAGATATGATAATCGTAAACCGAAACCGTAGAAGATGATAATCGTAAACCGAAACCGTAGAAGAGAAACATACCTGATTTAGAAGTAGATGCGGATTTAAAATCTCGACGCTGATGCATTTGGTTCTCAAACAGTTAAAACATTAGAAACGTTTCAGACTTGTGATTTGGGTAGTATACGGGAAATGCAACAAAGGGAAACTAAAAATCCGAGAATTAAGGGCTAAAACTTGTAATAATAATAAAAAGAATTGAAGGATACACATGTATAAAATATTGATACTTAGTTAAATTAACAATGTAAATGTTAAAAGTCTACCGGTGTAATGATAATAGGCGTAAATGACAAGTATTGCCACTTGTCATTTACAGTTATTTTCATTATACCGGAACACTTTTATCCATTTACATTATTAATTTACCTATTACTTTAAAGTAATAGGTTTCAAAATTCCAAGTATCGATACTTCTTATTTACGTGTGTATCTTCCATTCTTTAATATTATTATTAAAAGATGTATCGTTCAATTCTCGAGAATTTTGGTTGCATTTGGTTGCATTTCCAGTGTAGACCCAAATCATAAGTTCGATATGCTTCTGATGCTTTAAATGTTTGAGAATAAAATGCATCACCTTTGAGATTTTAAATATGCAACTGCTTCTACATCAGCTATGTTTCTCTTAGACGGTTTCGGTGTACGATTATCCTATCTTCATGAGCTGGATGAAATGGATACTATCCAGAAGGAATTCTTCACATATCCAATCTTCTATCTTGTTCCTCAAAATTGTGATGGTTGGGATTTCCCTCACGTTTCATGTTGGTGGATTGCTTCGAATATATCACAACATTTGATATCCGAAGCGTTGTTGGTTGATTGTTCGGGATTTTATATCCATACTTACATTTTTGTATCGATACCCATACTATACGTATCTATATTTTATATTTGAGTATTGTTGAAAAATTAATACTAATTATTAAAGTATTGTACACCTACTCCAAATTTCAGTATGTTTGTACAACAATCTGTGCAAATGTATCGATACACATTATTAAAGTATCAATATTTATAATTCGACAATAAAGTTTCGATACTTAGAATTTCTAAACCTATTTCTTTACAGTAATATATAAATTTACAATGTAAACGAGTTAAATATACCAGTTTAATGATAATAGGCGTAAACATAGAGTATCTATACTTATTATTCTAGTATCTATACTTTAATTCCAGTATGTATCTCAAATAATTTGCACACAAAAAATTATCGATACATATGTATAAAGTATCGACACGAGGAATTTCGAAACTGATTACTTAAAATTTTTAGGTAAATTTACAATGTAAACAGTAAAAGTCTACTTTTTTAATTATTATAGGCGTAAATAGAAAGCACCGATTCGTTTTGTATGGGTATCGATAATTTTATTCCACTATGCTCATCAACAATTTTTAAAACTATTGCGTTTAAGTTATATGTAAATTTACAATGTACACTGTCAACATCTACTGGTATATTGATAATAGGCACAAATACAAATATCGATAATGTCTAAATAAGTATTGAAACTTTTAAACAGGTAACGAATTTGACAAAACGGTTAAAATTTGACAAAATCAATTAAATATAATAGGTTGAAAATTGAAAAATTGGTTTCAATAATAGCGCCTATAAAGTATCAATACCTTAGACACATGTATCGATACATGACAATATAACAGGTTGAAAATTGACAAAACTGGTTGAAAATTGACAAATCGGTAAAGCGCTACATGTTTACACAAAAACGAAACATCTCAAAAGTATTGATACCTTACACAAAAGTATCAACACTTAGGTAAGAGTAATGGTATTGATTAAATATAAATAACATAACCAATTACAAAGAAAACCCTAAACTAGAGAAATAGATAGAATATGGTCGTAGTTTTAGAGATCGAAGCGTATTAGTTGTTCTGAAATAGTAGTAGCAAGGAATTTTTGGAAACGTTGTTGTTTGTTTGTTGATGCAATCGAATCAAAAGGTATATTGTTGAAAACCTACTTTTTAGTATTACAATATTCAAAAACAGGGGTTAGGTTTTTGAGTTTAGGGTTTTCAAAGTAAAAAAAAAGCATTTGGGACCTATTATAGGTAGAAAGTGAAATAATTGTTCATGAAGATGATGACATTGAAATGGAGCCCGGAGTATCAACATTGAAGAAAATTGAAAGCAAACATTGGGTGGATATATATACTTCTAGTAGGTATCAATATATTTGTGTAATTGTTGTTGAAATGGTAACTGGATTAAAATATTTAAGAACTTTTAATTGATTACGAATTTCAAATATTGATAGTATAACTGAATGCCAAAGGATGTAGGAAGCTGGTAATCATGTTGACTGCATAGCAAATAAAATCCGGAGGGCAGGGTCCAAATGGTAAGCTAGGAATTAGTAAGACAAGCTTCCTTTGAGGGCTTAGGGAGTCAAACCCTCCCAGGTAAGGACTGCATGATTGAACATTATATAAAATAATTGTATTCAGTTCTTGAAAAATTATTCTTCATTGTATATAAGAATAGTTGTAATGATCTCTGTTAACTTTTCCAAACCAATAAGTATCATGCATCCAGTACCCTATATCCTCGAGGTAGATAACAAGAAATTTGTCACTTAAAGACTTACCAAGAGCGGTAGCTTCTTCTCTACATGAAGACCGAACCTAGAATCAACTTCTGCTTTATATGAAGACCGAACCTAGAATCAACTTCACCATTATGCCTATACTGCTTAAGAGAACCTGCTGAATTATATGATTTGCACACAACCGCGAGCATTTTATGGGAAACCCCAAGTACTCCGTTAAAATTCTACAACAGATATGTCTGGGGAAACCCATACTTGGGATTTCCCATAAAATGCTCGCGGTTGTGTGTAAATCCCTTCATTCAGCAGGTTCTCTTGAGCAGTATAGGCATAATGGCAAAGTTGATTCTAGGTTCGGTCTTCATGTAGAGCAGAAGCTACCGCTCTTGGTAAATCTTTAAGTGATCGATTTCTTGTTGTATGCCTGAAGGATATATGGTACTGCATGCATGATACTTATTTGTTTGGAAATGTGAATGAAGATCATTATAACTATTCTTATATAAAATGAAGCACAATTCTTCAAGAACTAAATACAACTATTCTATGTAATGTTCAATCATGCAGTCCTTACCTGGGAGTGGTTGAGTCCCTAAACCCTTAAAAGAAGCTTGTATTACTAATTCAAGCTTACCATTTAGACCCTGCAAGGGGGTTTTATTGGCTATGCAGTCAACATGATTAACCTAGATAATCCCAACTACAGAATTGATTATGGCCACGACTTGTGGGAGACTATATTCTACAGACTGTTTGCAAGGTTCAAGTACACGATACAAGGGAACATATGGAAAGGGCTCATGGTTTCATAAAACATGGAGGGATTCTGAGAAAGAATGGAATTATCTGTTTACATTGTTAATTTACCTATTACTTTAAAGTAATAGGTTTCGAAATTCAAAGTATCGATACTCTAAGTACCAGTTCGAAGTAAGCAATTAGTGCATTGACATCCCAATTGACGATTTCCTTTGCTTTACCTGTTTCAAGTGCATTGTAGATGTCTTTATGTGTAAATCCAACATTTTGATAACCAATATATAAAGAGCATTGTAAAAGTAATAGGTAAATTTACAATGTACACAGTAAAAGTATATCGGTATAATGATAATAACGTAAACACATCGTATCAATACTTTGTTATATCGATCTCGATACTTTAATTCCACATAAGGACTCAAACAATCTACAATCAAAGTGTATCGATATATATATATATATTCCATATAATTTTGAAACCTATCACTTAGGTTAATTTCCAATGAAAATGGTAAAAGTCAATCGGTATCATGATAATATGTGTAAACAATATACACAGTAATATGTTGATAAAGGTTGATAACAAATCAAGTAATTAACTGGTTATGTTATTGTTAGATTTCTAAGGCTCCATCAGCTTAAACTTTGGTAACATTTTAAGCGTTACCTAATATGTTGATAATACTGATAACAAATTAAGTAATTAACCTATTTTGTTATCGTTGGATTTTGAAGGCCCCATCAGCTTTAAAAAGACACTACCTATTACGTTACATAAGCGTTACCTAATATGTTATTATGCTTGATAATGTTTCCAGTAATTAACCGGTTATGTTATCCTCAGATTTCTAAGGCTCTGTCAGCTTAAACTTTAGTAACATTTTAGGCATTACCTAATATGTTGATAATACTAATAACAAATTAAGCAATTAACTTGTTTTGTTATCATCGGATTTTTAAGGCTTCAACAGCTTTAAAAATGCGCTACCTATTACGTTACATAAATGCTACCTAATATGTTATTATGCTTGATAATGTTTACAGTAATTAATAAGTTATGTTATCGTCGAATTTCTAAGGCTCCATCAGCTTAAACTTTGGTAACATTTTAGGTGTTACCTAATATGTTGATAATACTGATAACAAATTAAGTAACTAACCTATTTTGTTATCTTCAAATTTCTAAGGCCCCGTCAGCTTAAAAAAGGCGCTACCTATTACGTTACATAAGCGCTACCTAATATGTTATTATGCTTGATAATATTTCCAGTAATTAATCAGTTATGTTATCTTCGGATTTCTAAGGCTCCATCAGCTTAAACTTTGGTAACATTTTAGGCGTTACCTAATATGTTGATAATACTGATAACAAATTAAGTAATTAACCTATTTTGTTATCGTCGAATTTATAAGGTCCCATCAGCTTTAAAAAGGCGCTACCTATTACGTTACATGAGCGCTACCTATTACGTTACATGAGCGCTACCTATTACGTTACAGAAGTGCTACCTAATATGTTATTATGCTTGATAATGTTTCTAGTAATTTATCGGTTATGTTATCGTCGGATTTCTAAGGCTCCATCAGCTTAAACTTTGGTAACATTTTAGGCGTTACCTAATATGTTGATAATACTGATAAAAAATTAAGTAATTAACCTATTTTGTTATCGTCAGATTTCGAAGGCTCCATCAGCTTTAAAAAGGTGCTACTTATTACTTTACATAAGCGCTACCTAATATGTTATTATGCTTGATAATGTTTCCAATAATTAACCGGTTATGTTATCGTCGGATTTCTAAGGCTCAATCAGCTTAAACTTTGGTAACATTTTAGGCGTTACCTAATATGTTGATAATATTGATAACAAATTTAGTAATTAACTTATTTTTTATCGTCAGATTTATAAGGCCCCATCAGCTTTATCACGTTACATAAACGCTACCTAATATGTTATTATGTTTGATAATGTTTCTAGTAATTAACCGGTTATGTTATCGTCAATATTTTTTGGCGCATTTTACATACGACGATAACATTCCCAGTTATTACCATTATTATTACCAACACAAATAATATTTCCGGTGAAATCATATAACATTTCTGGTATTGATTTTAACCGGTCACTTATTTAACCAATCCGCCGTATTTTAACCGTATTTTAACCGCCTTACAACATAACCTCAGTTATATCACCTAAATTTTCTGACTCTATTATTGTTTTCAACGTAGACTATGTATGAAATTGTCACCAATAATATTAATACAAACGTCATTGTTTATATAAATTATGACCTGAAAATGAAATGTGGAAGAAGAGTGTGGGCAAGAGATTCTTTACTTCACGTCACCATTCATTATATAATATGATTACAAAATATTCAACTTAAACACTTGCCCCTTTTGCAAGATACTGGAGGGGATTGTGAATTCAAACATTTCAATTGTAATTTAAACTTTATTTTTATTCTTACGGCTTATTTATTTATGTGTGCATAATTGTAATTAAATTTAAATTAAATTTTATCAATTTTAGAATTATCAAATGAAAATGTCTTATATACAAAATTTATGTTTATAAAGTCAATAAGTGATTATTGGTGAATTATTAAAGGATTTCTATACAATTTTATCAGTTTCATGCTTTTTTATCTCTAATTTTATTTAAAATTATATAAAAAGATTTAAAAAAAATACTTTTATACTAATATTAATTACCATTTCAAATTATATAAAACACTCTTATACTAAAATTTCATAATTTATTAGTTATTTTTCAGTTTAAAATGTGGTGTAACTTATAATATGTGAAAACTAAATATATAATATGATAATATAACTATTAAAAAATATACATTATCTTGTTTATATTTACATATTCATTAAATATATATTATTTTAAAAATATTGCATACATTTAATTTTCTTTCAACCTATAATATTTAAAAACTTATTTGATACGTACGTAATTGTAGCTAATAATAATCACTTACATGTCATTGAAATCTAGAGTTAGTAAGATTTATATTAAATGTATTTATTAAATATATATTATATTTGCTAACGTAGAGTTGATAATATTGAAGTTAGTAATAATCTCTATCTAAATTTATATTTGATTTTTTAATATAGTTTTATATTTAATTTAAATCTTATCATATGCACGTTTTATTATTATTCTAGTTGAAATTACATCAATCTTATAATGAATCATTAATACTTATAAAAACTATGTTATCAATATATATAATTGTACTTGTACCTTTAGAAGAAAATAATCAGCACTTACCATCAAATATTAAATCATATTTCCCCTCCCATTTATATTGTTCATCGTTAACTTTTCACATAGTTTTAGAATAAAAAAAATTATGTAAGAGATATGTTGTAAAAAAATTAAAATGAAAATTTTATTTTAAAAAAGTTAAATTTTACGTTGTTAGGAAACTAAAAAATGGTAGAAAAGGAAATATATCTAATAAGAGTTGTTCATTTTGTCAAATGAACAATTTAAATGAAATAATTTCAAAACACAAAAAAGATAAATTTAACGGGACAGGGAGTATTATATAAATTTCTTTCAATGCTATTTAATTTTCCCAACAATATTAATTAAATTCACCAATAATTCATATACAAGAGTCATTGGGAATAAAATATTATTAACTACAACTAAACTGAAACACTTGCATTGAACTTTTCAAGATAAGGTATTATTAATTATTTTCTTAAATTTAGATTGACTTTACGGCTTGATTTTTTTCCTTTTAAATAGTATTAGATGGTTACATTTAATATTAAAAACAATACAATATAACATGAAATAAAATAAAATTATTTTTGGCGGTAAAATAGGTGCTTTATTACACCAAATATTTATGGGTAAACTACACATTTAGTACTTAAACTATCAGTTTTAGTTCGTTTTAGTATTTAAACTTTTAATTTTTAAAATCATACATAACATTTATTTTTATTTCATTTTAGTATTCCACCGCTAAAAACTTGATGTGTTTAATACCTAAACTATTAATTTTGGTTAGTTTTAATACCTAAACTTTCAAATTCTTTTCCAAAAATTAACGTTAAATTTTGAACAAATGGTACTAAAATGAAACAAAAACTAAACTTTAAGTATGATTTTAAAAAATGAAAGTTTAGATATTAAAACGGATTAAAACCGATAGTTTAGGTATTAAAACGTTTAATTTATCCAATATTTTTTATCTTTGATTTTTTTGAGAAAATGTTTATTTCTTCAATGGAGAGTGTTTAAATTTCATTTTCTTGAAAATAAGCAGACAATAAGGGTATGTTTGTTTCACTGAAAATATTTTTAGAAAATATTTTCCGTAAAATGAATTACATATTTTAAAAGCGTTTTACGGTGTTTGAAAGAAGTTGTGTAAACCATTTTTCATTAGTTGATGAATTTTTTTAAAAAAATTATTATAAATATTAAATACAATAAATAATTTTATTTATCATAAAACTTAATGTTATTATTTTTAAAATATTAAAATAATTTTTTATATATTATTAAAATATTATTTCTATAATTTTATTAATAAAAATATTAATATTAGTACATTTTATTTAAATAAAAAACATTATAAATTATATAATTATTTATTAAAGTAATAGTATTATAATATATTTTAAAAAGTATTAATTAATATATTTTAAATATTTTATTAAAATATTATAAAATTATTATATTAATATTAAATTCATAAATAATATTATTTGTTATTAATAATTTAATAATATCATTGTAGACACCGTTTTTGTCTGGGTTCTCAATTATTATAAATTATTATTATTATTACATATTTTACATTTTTTTGCAGAGCCAAACAACAGCCCAAGCCAAATTACAACATACAAGCCCAAACCCAATTCAGACCCAACACTTAAACCCAATCCTAATAGCAAAGAAGTTGACTCGATTACAAATCCAAGCCCCAAAAAGAGGGGATTCGACCCGATTGGAGTCTAACTTAGCAACTCAGATTAATTAGGGTTTTTGAACCCTAATCCTTCAGCTGCCTCATGCCATACCGTTCGATCAGATTTGATCAAACGGTCCAAGTTGACCCAAATTAGAGTTTTCACCCTAATGATCTCATTCAGCCGTTGCTCAAGCTGAGCCTCACTCTTGTAGACGACTGCCTCTGACGCCGCAGTTTCAACCTACAGTGACAAGGAATCAACGACAACAGTAAAAAGGACAACAAATCAGTCTAAAAGTCAATAAAAAAGGAAAAACAAATCCAAAGAATCCACAGGCAAATCTGACTCTATCATAAGTCAAAAATAGGGTAATCAGACCCTATCTTCTCAGTAACAACATCAAGCATTCATCAAAGCCATCACATGCAACATAAAAAGGGGAGATAAAAAATAGGGAAACCAAAATTTCAAAGAGAGAAAAAAACGAGAGAGAGAAAATAAAGGAGATATTCGAAAAAAAGAAAGAGCATAAAAAATATATATAACAGAAAAGGAGAAGACTTACCGAATACAATGTTTGTCGGAAGAAAAAAAAGGTTACCAGATCTTTGTTTATTTCGAAAGGTAAAACCTAGACCTAGGGATTTAGGGTGAGTTTTGTGTCAAAGGGAGTTAGGATACGGTTTGAGGGCGAGGAAAGAAATCTTTTAGGGGTGTTTGGCTTTCTCTGATCATCATGAACCGCCGTGAGCCACCGTGAAACGCCACCGACGAACGGCGACCTATGTAAGATGAGAAAAAGGCCCTAAAATCAGGCTTATATACCATCTGCAAAATGGCATAGTTTTGATAGGGGTTGGTCTGTATTTTAGCGCATGGGTTATTTTGAAGATAGGTCCTCCGTGATTTGTAACCTTTATATTTTTATCATCAATGAAACTTTTAATCTCTTATGTTTTGATCTCCTATGTTGTTTTATGTTGCAACTTCGTCCTCGTTTGTCAATTTATATTTTTTATGTTTATATCCAGAGTTAGGCCATTGTATTTTATTTTATCCATGCTTAAGTAGTACAATTTATTATTGTTTCATTTTAGTCACCTTTTTCATGTTGTTGAATATTTTTGTTAATGTTTCTGTTTGTGGCATGGCAGTTTGCTTTTTTATATTTTAATCCTGCATGTTGTTTTGGATTTATTGTTATCCCAATACACTTATTATATAATATTTGTATATTGGCCATATTTTTTTATATGTTTACTATTGTGCTTATAGTTGTTATTTTTTTAACCATTTTTATTAAGCATGATTAGTTTTTATTTTAACCCATCATATTTGTAGATATGTATTTTAGTTCGAATTTGTACCTTGGTTTATTATCAGTTTTTTTACAACTTACAGTTTCATGTATATGTGTATATATGTACATATAAATTAAATGAATATTGTTAGTCATATTTACACTATAAATGTACTTTATTCGTTATATTTTTTAGTATGTATTATATAAGTTTGTTCGATATATTATGGTTCCTTTCCATATTTTAATATATATTTATTTTTAGCTATTAACTTAAACTCCTCTATTTATTATCATTCAAATGTTTTTCAAGAAGATTTATTTGTAGAATGGGCGCAGAAAGTACTGCTTGATCGAAACAGTGTGATCTGATACGACATTCAAACGAATAGTAAACTTGAATTAAATGATCTTTTAATAATGATCATGCAAATTCCGATATTATTTTTTCTAAATAATTTAATATTGTTTAGATAGAATCTTCTTTTAAAGATAAGAAATAGTTGAGATAACTTTCCCGACGGAGATCGCAAATTTCGAGATTTCTTATCAAGTCAAAGAATTTTCTTAATAAATAATTCGAAACAAATTAATTAAACTTTAATAAATGGATCATGTTTTAATTTTATATTTCATTTATAATTTCCACCATTTGTGAGAATATATAAGCGACTAAGTACTAATTTTGGGCGTTATGGGAGTGTTCATCCTTCCCCGCACGTAATCGATTCCCAGACCCATTAAATAAGATTTTTGGTAAACACATACCAATTTTTGTCTTAAAAATAATTTTTCTTAAAATTGTTTTAAAATATGTTTTTAGGTATTCGACCTACCTAGCTCAAAGGTCGATGGCGACTCTCATCCAAATTAATTCAAAATCTTTAATTTTTCAAAATAAAGTCATAATTATTTTTAAACTTAATTATTTTTCAAAAAAAATAGTTATCACAATCATTTCTATGAAATTATTAAATATTATAAAATTTATTAATAATTTATTATATATTATTAAAATAAAAATATATTATATTATATTATTATAATATAACTGAATATTTTATTATAATATTAAAAAATATTATATTATTATAAATTTTTATAGATATATTTTAAATATTTTAATAATTAATATTTTGATTAAAATGATATCAAAATATTTTATTAATATTAAATTAATAAAATAAAATCATTTTGAGTGTTTATTCTTTGAAGTGAAAAGTTCGAAAATGACTTACAAAAAATTAGACCGTAGGTCATTTTTCAAAAATACAATAAAAATTCTACATTTACCACGGAAAGATATTTTACTTTTATTAACCAATTTTTTTTATCAAATACTGAAAAAAAAACATTAAGAAGAAATGTTTTACGTGACCTTAAGAAGTAATTAGGTAACAGAAAATTCAAACTCAGGGGTCGACTAAATTGGCCCATTAGGGCAACCAAGTAATTAAATTAGCTTATTAGGGCACCCAAACAATTAATTTGTGATCTATGTCAATTTGAACATTTCACATGGAACTTGTCACGCCGGTATGACGAGTTCTATGAGATAAAATTTTTAATGGGTCGTGTCAGGTGGGCCCCACACCCGGATTAAAAAAAATTCTCAAGAGACTCCTCACGCCGACGTGACGAGTCCCAATAATTTTTTTTTTGTAATTTTTTAAAAGAAAAATAAAAAAATAAAATTTTATCTCCAAGGAACTCGTCACGCGGTGTGACGAGTTCCAATGGTAAAAAAATTCAAATTTTTGACCGTTGGATTGAATGTTGTTAAACGTCGAAATTTTAAAAAAAAATTACGAGTTCCAACGGGAAAAAATATGTCTTCCCTTAAGTTTTGCACATCATCTTCAATCTCTTACTTTAGACACTCCTTTCATCTTCAATCTCTACGCAAAAAAAAAAAAAAACTATTTCAAACAATGAGAAAAAAATTCTTTACAGTTGTCCACTATAATAGCGAAATTCTACAAATTGATGTTGGTGTTGTGTTTAAGTCAGACAGGCCGGTTAATATGATGTTCCCTGTAGATGTATCGCATCGCCAAATGAAGCAAAAAATTGAGAGAAAACTTGGAGCTCCTATTTCATGTTTAAGTTATCGGCAATCCAATGACTTCTGGAAAAGTTCAACTTGATGATGATGATGTTGTTGCTGTTATGGTTGGACTTCATCAATCATCAGATAATAATATGGTGGAGATGTACGTCGAAATGACAAATGCAACTAATATTCCGACGTCATCAGTACCAGCTCAAAGAACGGAAGAAGCATGACCCTCTCAACCACATGGACGTTATGGTGATGAGAATCTTGTTAGACGGTTCGGTGAAAGTCTTGCTGAATTTAGCGAGGATGATGAAGACATTGTTCTGTTGGTAGAAGATTGCGATACAACATTAGTTGATGAGTCCGATATTAATGAGGCTACTTCAGAGGGACACGGTTTGGATGTTGAGGCGGATGTATGGGAGGTAGTTGTTTCACGATGTAAAGGATTGCAGACTATTCCAAATGTTTGGACAAGGACAATCCCTCAACTTTAAATGCCTCACCATGATTTGCCTCGGTATCATCATGAAGTTGCAATGCATGATATTAACTACGATGCTATGCAGAATCCTGAAATATTTGATATGCTAGAGTTATGTGCTGTCCACTAGGGTTCTTCAGTCGAGTGGTCATCTGAGTTGGCTATTGGGATCTCAGTTTGAAACAAAAAAAAAGAAGCATAACTAGCAATCAAGAAGTATTGTATCAAAGATCATCTTCAATTCTATGTCATGAAGTCAGATCAAAAAACTTATTTCGTAAGGTATGTACACCATGATGGATGTAAATGGAGGATATGAGTATCACACCTACAATGAAAGATGTTGTGGGAAGTCACAAGGTTCAATGCAGAGCACGCATGTACAATGACCTCATTGACACAAGACTATAAACATTTAGATTTGGATGTTATATGCTCTTATGTTAAGATGTTGATGAAAAAAATCCAAGATTGTCGGTTTCTGTGTTAGTGGCATCCATTCAAAATACAATTGGTTATATTTCGACTTATTATAAGGCATGTATGGCTAAATGAAAAGAAATGACCTTGTTGTATGGTGATTGGGATCGGTCATATAATGAGCTACCACGTCTGCTGCAACCAATGGAATTTTTCATCCCTGTAACCATTGTTAGGTATTATACTCATCCTGCATTCACACTTGAGGGAGACGTTATCCCCAGGAAGAAAATTTTTGGTGGCTTGTTCTGGGCATTTAAGTTAGCTATCGAAGGGTTTATATTTTGCAAACAATGATTCAAGTCGATGGCACTTTTCTGTATGGACTCTACAAACATGTCTTGATGATAGCCGTTGCACAAGATGGAGACATAAATATTTTCCCCATTGCTTTCGCCTTTGTTAAAAATGAATCGGAAGAAACTTGGAATTTATTTCTCTCCAACTTGTGTTCCTATGTTGTCACTTAAGAAGGGGTTTGCATGATCTCAGATTGGTCGCCTGGGTTGTTAAGCACAATGACAGACCCGAAAATAGATGGACGCCACCTCACGCATATCCTGCATATTGTATACATCATATCGCATCGAATACAATGTGATAACTCCGTAAAAAGACTATTTAAGCCCTTTTCACTTAAGTTATTGTTTGTTTAAGGGTACATATAGGTCATTTTAGATGTAGGTAGCTGCATTTAATTGTATTTTTTGTGGTTGGGTTATTTTATTTTATTAAGGTGCTATATGAGGAGGAATGTGTGGTTTTTAGTGATGTGCAGGTAATAACAAGAAAAATAGGTGAGCTGGGACGGAATGTCGTGGCATCACACATTGCTAAAGCATACTGAAATGCCTTGGCATTTCTGGTGCAGAAAACAACAAAAAGATATAGTTGTACGAGGACAGCTAGCTCTGCACGTGAAATGATGGTTGTAACCACCTGGTATGAGACCACTGCCACCTGGAGGATAAGGTTCACACACAAGGTGTGACTCTAGGGGTATAACAATCACCCAACAACCTCATCATTACCCCTAGATATTTTTATTATATATTACACCTCACAAGAGAGAGTGTGTGTGGAAGAAAGGAGACACATACTGTAGCAGGAAAATCAGATTTTTATTTTCCTTTTCCCTTCTTCTTTCTTGGGTTTTTCTCCATTGATAAAGCTTCAAGGAGTCACGAGATAGGCGCCGAGAGGAGCTAGCGAGCTAAGGTGGTTCGTGGTGGCCGAGGAGACCTCCAGTGCGTGCGTCGAATGCTTCTTCTCACTTCCCTTTTACTATTATTTTTATATTATTTGTGGGTTGTTGGAACGAATATTTTCATGATTTATTTTGTGGATATTTCGAACCCCACCATGAACTAACTTATTTGGTGGTGGTTGGTTTTATAGTTGTTTAAACTTTATTTTAATGGTATATTTAAGTTTATCTTGGCTCTTTATTTGCTTTGCTTATGAATGATTCACCATCTAGGCTTGTAAGATGGGAGTTTCCATTTCTTAGATGAAGGTTAGGTGTTCGAGAGAAACCTAAACTAAAAATACTTGTAGTATTCGAGAGAAACACAAGACAAGATCCTCATAAGCAATGGGTTATAGTATATTCAAGGGGCTTTGAACCGGCCTAGGAATATTATAACATAATCCCTTAAATCTCGGGAGAGACTAGGATAGGATTTCAACGACTAAAAAGGGTGTATTTATCAATAGGGTAGGCTGGCCAACATTGTTGAGTGAGAGAAGATGCCTTGGCATTCTATTCTGTTAGGTTCCTTTAAGAAAACTCTAGGAAAGTCCTGTCGAGTAAGTGAAGTCCAGAAAACTTAAATATGCATGAGAAATAAGTTTATTGGTTATTTATTTTCTGTTTTTACCACTTTTCATTGCCTTGACATTTTATCATTTCCAACATTGAACATCTATTCTTGCTACTGCATTTCCACCTGCTACACCATTAGACCATCACTCCACATCCACCAGCATACACATATCCATTTATGTGACATTTGTATATATCAAGACTAACTATAATTAGATAGAATAGTGCATAAACTTCATTCAATATCCTTCCAATCCCTGTGGAGACGATACTCACTCATCACTTTATTACTTGAGCGATTATGTATACTTGCACATTATTTGCGTATAATTTTATAGTACTCACAATACGCAACAAGTTTTTGGCGTTGTTGTCGGGGATTGGAAATTGATGATGTTGAGTTTAGTTGTTGCACAATTTTATTTCTTTTCTTTGTACATAGTTACTTGTTTTTGTGTTTACCTTATTCAGGTGTTACGTTGTCGCATGACACGAAAAAGACCCAAAGAACCATTATTTCATATTGAACCTGAGGCTCATGTTGTTCAAAATCAAGTGAATGATCCTGCAATTCTAAATGCCACGACAATTTCAAATGTTGGGAATGTTGCTCAACCACAAACTATTAGAGATTACTTAGCTCCTACCTTGGATGACTTAAAACCTGCTATTATAACTCCCAAGATTCAGGCAACCCAATTCGAGCTCAAACCTGTTATGTTCGACATGTTGGACTTGATTGGAAAGTTTAGTGGTGCTCCTCATGAGGATGCAAGGAAACATGTTCGATCATTTTTGGAGGTTTGTGACTCCTTTCGACAACAAGGTGTGCATGAATATGTGCTGAAATTGAAGTTTTTTCTATATTCTTTGAAATATAATGCCAGGGCATGGCTTAATGGATTACCTTCCGGCTCGATAAGGTCTTGGGTTGACTTGTGCAAAAAAATTTGCTACCCCATAATCTGCCCAATATGAACAACCATTTTAGGAATGCCATAGCATCTTTTCACCAAGCTGATGACGAGTCAATGTATGAGTGTTGGACCACTACAAAGAATTGCTTCGCAAATGTACCAACCATGGATTCCACGACTGGACTCAAGTCGTGATGTTCTACAATGGAGCCAATGCACCCACGAGGATGATGCTAGATGCTTGAAAAAATGGCACTTTACTTGACAAATCACCTGAAGATGCTTTTGGCATTCTTGATCGAATTGCTAACCATGATTACCAATTTCCCTATTCAAGGTTTGAAACTAGAAGGAATGCATCTGGGACATTCAAGTTAGAAACTGAAGATTCAGTGCCGGCCCAACTCTCTACCATCACAATATGTTGAAGAATTTGCAACATTCTAATGAGGTGAAAGAAGTGAAGGTTGATAGCTTGGTATGTTTGTTATGCCAATGCAATCACCATGAATGTGAATGCCCGAACAATCAAAGGTCCATCAACTATGCGGGAAGCTTCAATGGATGTAATAACAACCCTTATTGCAACACCTACAACCAAGGATGGAGTCATCATCCCAATTTCTCATGGGAAAATCAAGGAGCTTGTAATGTCAGTCATCTCGCTCAGCAGCAGTATATGGATAAGCCCCCAGCCTTTCAAATGAATATGCCATGGCATACTTTTAGGAAGGGTACACCATCTTCACTTAATGCAAATTCTCTAGAGGTCACTTTGCAAGACTTTATGGAAACTACAAAGGCTCTATTACAAGATCATGACACATCTATTAAGAGTCAAGAAGAAGTATTACAAAGTCAAGGAGGATTGTTACAAAGTCATAATTTGTCTTTGAGAGCTTTGGAAATGCAAGTAGGTCATATTGCCACGGTATTAGAAGAATACCAACCAGACAGATTGCCTAGTGATACTGAAGTCACTAAGGCTAAAGGTAGTGAGCAATTTAGTACATTCACCTTAGGGAGTGACACCCAGATCTACAAAGATGCTAAGTTTAGGGGGAAAACACTCGAAGAACCCAATTATGAGATTGTGCATGAAGAATCTCAATTACAAGAGGACGCACATTTGCTAGAGAACAAAGTTGAAGGTTCAATGAGTAAACCCAATAATGGCAGGAAAAATAATGCCACGGCAAAAGAAAAACCCCTACTAGCAGAAGTGGATGACCAAAGGGAAGTTGTGGAATCATGCCACGACAATTTTACAGGCACTTATGAGTACTTGAAGCTCGATGAAGAAGAAAAGATGAGCTTAAGGATATTTCAAAGAAGACGTGTTAGTCTAGCTTACTTATAGCTAGACCAGGTACGAAAATTGAACCTTTGGATTTCATTGAATTTACTCATCCTAAACCCCAAGTTATTGCTCATTTTTCTAGCTATAAATCGTGAAAGAACTAAGGAATGAAATGAGATTAAATTCCCTGATAAGAAATTATTATTTGCCACGACATTATTGTGGTATGCTAACATTGTAAATTTTCTCGTTAGTGCTATTTTGTTTCCATACTTGAATAGCCAGGGCAAGAACAAGTTAATGTAGGATGTTCACTACTATCATTGGGATGACCCCTACTTCTTCGAAGACTTTACTGCCCAAGCAATTAAAAGATGCCATGGCAATTGGGAACGAAATGAGATTTTATTTCATCTTCAGAAGCTTTATGTAGAGAACACTCAAGAGAGAGAGGACTACTGCAAAGGTCCTACAAATCGGGTTCTATCTACTTACACCGAAGGTGGCGCTGTTATATATATGGAGCATTTTGGTCTATGCTGGTGCTCCAATCGAACGCGACAAAAATACCATAACAATTCATGATGTTTTAGAGTTTGTATCCCTGAACCCTTTTTAATTTATGTTTTAGAAGTTTTGTTTTGTCGAGAGTGTTTATTTGTTTATTTTTCTTTGTTTTCTTTATTTATTTTTATTTTTAATATTATTTCTTTTTAGGACGAAGGGTATTTTGGAGGATGAGTATGATGAAATCTCACGAGGGAACTTCACAGGATGCTGCAAACCAATATGCCACGACAAAGCTAGATGCAATCGAGGCTCTAAAAAGACGCAGTCGTGGCACTTGTTCATATGGAGATGCTCCTACATTTGGCTTATAATCTTTCAGTCATCGTGGACACAATCTTGCCAGTACTTGAGGATGCCGCGATATTTCCAAATATCACTCGGCAAGACAATTCACCCAAGCCAAATGATGTTAACCCAATCAACACGGACTAGATGACGTCTGAAGTCATCTATTGAGCGTATGGAGACCCCAACATCCAAGAACACTGAAGGCCCTAGCAAACCACCTGTTGAACCCAATTCTGACCCTGCCGTAAGCCCTACCCCATTGAGGAAGTACACCATGCGCAATACTACTAGCACTGCCAACGTGACTCCACCACCATCTTAGGAAGACAATGTACCTTGCATTGCATTTCATTGCATTGCATAACATGTAGTCTAGTTTTAACTTAGTTTTTATTCAGCATTGAGGACAATGCTTCTCTCAAGTTTGGGGGAGGTAGTGTTCTATGTAGAACATGTGCATGATAATATTAGCATAATATTATGTCATGGCATTAGTAAATGATAGGGCAGTTAGATGAAATGTTTTAATGATACCCGATGATGATGAAATTTTTTTAGGCTAGAAATTGAATGTAAATGACTGTTGAGAATGATAGAACTGTCTCTAGGGATTGATGCTTTATGAATTATTCTTACACGATTTGTATGTTCTCTATACTTAAGGAACTTAGGAAGTTTTTATGAAAGAACTCTGGTTAGCCTTGGCATTAAAATATGGTGTTATGCTTAAATGATAAATCATTGTTTAATAACTCCCTTATGTATGAATTTTGTTTAATCATGAATAAATGCTTCGGCATAACTGTAGAGGGACACTCCTCTTTGTCTTGGCATTGCCTAAAACTCTCTTTTAATAAATGGCAGTCATGTTCATACGAGTGAATGAAAGTAGTTACGAGATAACTCTACCTGACTAGCTTGGGGGTAAAAGGTATGCTCCCTTTCACCTAGAGTGTGGGATGGTAGGTGTGATGAGCTGACTCCCTTCGTAGCAGCGTAAAAAAAGAAAGAAAAAGAAAAAATGTTTTGTAAGTGAAAATGGAGTATAAATGTGCTTAATGAATGAGTAAATGTCATGGGAAAACTAGGGAACTCAATTAGAAATTGCCTAAATTCGTTAAGTATAGATTAGATACAATCAAGAACATACACAACCATAAAGAATCTTGACCTAGGGAAAAGTACTTGAATTCTTGATATGTCTAGCATGTTGAAGCCAATTTTTCTGAGGGTTGAAATTCAATTCTTATCTTGTTGTCCTACTGTTCAAAATTGCCATGACATTTTGATTGTGTTAATTGTTATCCATTGCTTGAGGACAAGCAATAGCTTAAGTTTGGGGGTGTGATAACTCCGTAAAAAGACTATTTTTAAGGCCCTTTTTACTTAAGTTATTGTTTGGTTAAGGGTACATATAGGTCATTTTAGATGTAGGTAGCTGCATTTAATTGCATTTTTTTGGTTGGGTTATTTTATTTTATTAAGGTGCTATATGAGGAGGAAGGTGTGGTTTTTAGTGATGTGCAGAAAATAACAAGAAAAATAGGTGAGCTGGGAAGGAATGTCGTGGCATCACACGTTGCTGAAGCATACTGAAATGCCTTGGCATTTCTGGCGCAGAAAACGATAAAAAGATACAGTTGTACGAGGACAGCAGGCTCTGCACGTGAAATGATGGTTGTAACCACCTGGTATGGGACCACTGCCACCTGGAGGATAAGGTTCACACACAAAGTGTGACTCTAGGGGTATGAGGGGTATTTTGCACCCAACAACCTCATCATTACCCTTAGATATTTTTATTATATATTACACCTCACAAGAGAGAGAGAGTGTGGAAGAAAGGAGACACATACTGTAGCAGAAAAATCAGATTTTTATTTTCCTTTTCCCTTCTTCGTCCTTGGGGTTTCCTCTATTGATAAAGCTTCAAGGAGTGGCGAGCTAGGCGTCGAGAGGAGCTAGCGAGCTAAGGTGGTTCGTGGTGGCCAAGGAGACCTCCGGTGGCGCGTCGAAGGCTTCTTCTCACTTCCCTTTTGCTGTTATTTTTATATTATTTGTGGGTTGTTGGAATGAATATTTTCATGATTTATTTTGTGGATATTTTGAACCCCACCATGAACTAACTTATTTGGTAGTGGTTGGTTTTATGGTTGTTTAAACTTTATTTTAATGGTATATTTAAGTTTATCTTGGCTCTTTATTTGCTTTGCTTATGAATGCTTCACCATCTAGGCTTGTAAGATGGGAGTGTCCATTTCTTAGATGAAGGTTAGGTGTTCGAGAGAAACCTAAACTAAAAATACTTGTAGTATTCGTGAGAAACACAAGACAAGATCCTCATAAGCAATGGGTTATAGTATTTTCAAGGGGCTTTGAACCGGCCTAGGAATATTATAACCTAATCCCTTAGATCTCGGGAGAGACTAGGATAGGATTTCAACGACTAAAAAGGGTGTATTTATCAATAGGGTATGCTGGCCAACATCGTTGAGTGAGAGAAGATGCCTTGGCATCCTATTCTATTAGGTTCCTTTAAGAACACTCTAGGAAATCCCTGTCGAGTAAGTGAAGTCCAGAAAACTTAAAAATGCATGAGAAATAAGTTTAGCATCATCAAATCAATCCCTACCATTCATTCTATTGGAAGCTTGTCACGTGAGGATTATCTTCTTTTCATTTTATTTGTTATTTATTTTCTGTTTTTACCATTTTTCATTGCCTTGACATTTCATCATTTCCAACATTGAACATCTGTTATTGCCACTGCATTTCCACTTGCTACACCATCAGACCATCACTCCACATCCACCAGCATACACATATCCATTTATGTGACATTTGTATATATCAAGACTAACTGTAATTAGATGGAATAGTGCATAAACTTCATTCAATATCCTTCCAATCCCTGTGGAGACGATACTCACTCATCACTTTATTACTTGAGCAATTGTGTATACTTGCACATTATTTGCGTATAATTTTATAGTACTCACAATATGCAACACAATGACGAGGTTTAAGCAGAAAAAGATAAAAAATGAGATTATCAACATGGGTAATACCTTAGCATTTTTCATTAATTATTTATACTTCATTAATTTTTTTAGTAACATATAAGTTACTTTTTTAGGGTATGCTTTACTCCAATCAAACTTTCGTGCACGACTTGAAATTTTGAGAAGATACGAAGATGATGTGTATGAGTTCGCAGCTGAAATACTAAGGGAAAAATGATCACAATCATATGATGTTGAGGGTCGACGTTACGACCATATGACTACCAATCTTGTTGAATGTATCAACTCAGTGCTGAAAGGGACTCGACATCTCCCGATAGCAATTATTGTTAGGGAGACTTACTTTAGGTTAGGTAAAGTATGAGCAGACAAAAGTGCACAAATTGATGTCATGATCAGCAATGGGAGAAATTGGGCTCCAGGTTTAGAGAAGGCAATGCAAAAGAATCAAACACATGCGACATCAATGTTTGTCCACAATTTTGACAGACTTGATTCTGATTTCGTTGTCCAAGCTCTAGTTCGACCACATGAGGGAGGTAATTCTACAATATATATTGATAATCTGAATAAAATATGGTGTGATTGTGGTCGATTTCAAGCTTTTAGGTTCTCATGCGCTCACCCTATTGCTGCATGTATGCACATCAATGTTACCTATATTTATATGCTGATGGCTGTTATAGCCTGCACACCATGCGCAACATTTACTATTTTGACTTCAATACCTCCCAAATGAAGCATATGGTCTACATGCTCAATTTCTGAGGAATGGTTGCCAAATCCTCGATTGCGTAGGAAGTTACGGGGCCGACCTGAATCTAGCCGAATTCATATCGGTATGGATGATCCTCAAAGAGAGCCAGGTCAACCAAAACTTTGTGGCCACTGCAGAGGTGAAGGTCATAATAGAAAACATTGTCCACATCTTCCAAAATATCGTGTTGGACGTTAAAATAAGCATTACAAAATGTTGAACTTTATTTTGATATAACAATTAAAGCATAATGTTTTTGGACTTGAATTGAATTTGTTCAAGGTTTCAAAGTTTTCAAAATTAATTAAAAGTTCATTTTACTTGGAATTGAGCACAAAATACGTTTTTGTACACGTAGTACCGATATTGTTCATATGGTACCGATATTGTTCATATGATACTGATACCACATGTATCAGAAGTATCGATACTCACAAGGTAGTATTGATACTACCATCATTGCTCAAATTCCAGAATGCAAAAATGATACCATTACCCAAAAGAATACCGATACCAAAAGTAATAGAAGTATCGATACTCACAAGGTAGTATCGATACTACCAGCATTGCTCAAATTTCATAATAAAATATTATTTTTATTTTATTTTAAAAATTACAAAAAATTATTTTTAATTGGGACCTTGAGAATTTTTTAATCCGGGTGTGAGACCCACCTAACACGACCCATTTAAAAAATTATATCCGATGGAACTCGTCACATCGGCGTGACGAGTTCCATGGGAACTGTTCAAATTACCGTATATTCCAAATTAATTGTTTGGGTGCCCTAATGGGCTAATTTAATTATCCGATTGCCCTAATGGGCCAATTTGGCCCGGCGGATCCCAATCAAAAGCCCACGGAATCAATTGGGCCACCACCCATTTCATCACTCTCATCATGACCGTTGTTCTTATGGGTCCCATCGTCAACGTTCCAGATGCATTCACAAGTTTTATATCAACCAACGTAGATCCCGGGCCGGCCAATATCACTGCAATATCTGTATTTTATATAACTTGGTTGCAAAGCAATGAATTTTGAATCATATCTCCAATTTACCTTTTATTCGTCAAACAATGACCAATCTCGTCACCGGTGTAGTCCTTCTCCTGTTATCGGTCGCCGGCATCGTCTCTTCCACTAGAAATGTTATCGGAGACGTTCTCCGGTTGCCGTCGGAAGCTTCAAGGTTCTTCCACCGGAGCGACGATGATGAAGTTGGTGGCACTAAATGGGCGATCCTAATAGCAGGATCTAATGGTTATTGGAATTACAGGCATCAGGTCAGAAAACTTTCACTGAATTAACTTCTTTTTCCTCGTTGACATGATTTTTGAAAATATTGATCATCGTCAACCTCCACTTGAGGTCCTGAAGTCAAACTAGTTTAATTTTTCGGCAATTTTTTTTATCTATCTTATCATTTTACTGTGAATTTGTTTGTTGTTTGAACGGTCTTAAATTTGTTAAAATGTATTGATAATTATTTCAGGCTGATGTTTGTCATGCTTATCAACTCCTAAGGAACGGTGGTTTGAATGATGAGAATATCGTCGTCTTTATGTACGATGATATAGCTTTCAATGTAGAAAACCCTAGGCCTGGTGTTATCATTAACAATCCTCAGGGACCTGATGTTTATAAGGGAGTTCCAAAGGTTTGCTTTATTTTAAAAAAAAGTTGTTGTTTCTAATTTTACATTTTCTGATTATGATCGTTGCCTTGTTGTTGCTCTGTAGGATTATACTGGAATAGATGTTAATGTTAACAACTTTTTTGCGGCTATCCTCGGAAACAAATCTGCAATCACCGGGGGTAGTGGAAAGGTTGTAAATAGTGGCCCTAATGATCATATCTTCATATACTACACTGACCATGGGGGTCCTGGTATTCTTGGTCAGTAATATCAAATTAGCTATTACTTTCGTGTTGCTTTCTGATCATGTCTTAGCTTTGTATCTATTACTTGCATATTCTAGTATGGTCTTCAGTTTGCAATTTGGTACTTGTTTCTAAAGATGCTAATGGTTCCTTTTGTGTTAATACAGGGATGCCCACCTGGCCTTATCTCTTTGCTGATGACTTGATTGATGTTTTAAAGAAAAAACATGCTTTAGGGACCTATAAAAGCTTGGTAAATCGATGTCTTAATAATTATCGATTTTGAATGAGATTTCTTGTTGCTTTTCTGCCGTTCTAAAGTTCTTGTCCACATGTAACTTTGTAGGTATTCTATCTTGAAGCTTGTGAATCAGGAAGTATCTTTGAGGGTCTCCTTCCCGAGGGTTTGAATATCTATGCTACTACAGCATCGAATGCCGAAGAGAATAGCTGGGGAACCTATTGTCCTGGAGAGTACCCAAGTCCTCCCCCAGAATATGATACATGCTTGGGAGACTTATACAGTGTTGCTTGGATGGAGGACAGGTTGGTATTCAAGTATTCTCATTAGATACGTCTTTTCATTTATCCTTGGCAATATTGAATATGCAATCATTTCAGAGTTGAATCTGATTGTCTAGATCTGTTTTCTTCATATTTAAGCAAGTTTTGCAGATATGAACTTCATTTTGTTTCTTGGCTGCACCTTGTTGAACTAAAGTGTTAGTAGACAAATGTAAAAAGTCCGAGGCAAAGTGGGTGTTATACATGTAAATTTGATTCTTTAGTATGATCTTGACTAAATATCTTTCAAAACTGAATCGGCTTTTGTTTTATTTTTGTTGTCCCTTGGTGTGAATCCTAATATCTTGTTTCTGTTGAGCAGTGACGCATATAATTTGCGGACAGAGAGTTTGCACCAGCAATACGAAGTTGTAAGGCTTTTACAAAGTGTTTTTGCATGAACTCTTTTCTTTTCTTTTATCAGGAAAATATAAAGATTTCAATTTCAGTTGTGGTAGTTATTGATTACTGTTTAGATCGAAAAAGTATGAAGATATATGCAAAAAGAAGGGAGATTTACAATTTCCATTTTTTGGGATTTTTGCAGGTGAAAAAGAGGACTATCGGTGACAATTATGTTTATGGCTCTCATGTCATGCAATATGGTGATATAGGGCTTAGCAAGGACAGTCTCTTTGCATACTTGGGCACAAATCCGGAAAATGATAACTTCACCTTTGTTGATGAGAACTTCCAACCACCTAAAAAAGCTGTTAACCAGCGTGACGCTGATCTTGTCCATTTTTGGTCCAAGGTTTGTGCCTTGTTTCTTCTTGAGATAAATATATATTAAACACAACACTCCTTCGCATCAATTTCTTTAAAAGGCCTTCGTTTTTATTGATTTCATACATTTGAAAGTTGTCACTATGCTTGTTTTAGAACCTATCTAATTTGGAGCTTTCTCTCCGATCTACTTTACAGTATCGCAAGGCACTCGAGGGCTCTGTTAGGAAGGCTGAAGCCCAGAAGCAATTTGTTGAAGTCATGTCTCATAGAATGCTTGTAGACAACAGTATGAAACTCATCGGAAAACTTTTATTTGGAATAGAAAGAGGCCCGGAAATTTTGAGTGCGGTTCGACCGGCTGGCCAACCACTCGTAGACGACTGGAAATGCCTCAAGAAAATGGTAAAATACTCTCTGATTCTCAGCCGCTCTTGTTTTCTTTTCTCGTGCTAGTTTAAAACACATGTTGTTAATCTAAAACAGGTGAGAACTTTCGAGACTCATTGCGGATCGCTAGCCCAGTATGGGATGAAACACATGCGATCGCTTGCAAACATCTGCAATGCCGGAATTCAGACGGAACAGATGGCCGAGGCCTCGGCACAAGCTTGTGTTAGCATTCCTAACAATCGTTGGAGCTCTGTTCAGAAAGGGTTCACTGCATAACAACACAGTTAGCGTAACCGGCAAAAATATTATCGGCCGAAGCTAGGATTATGGTTATATTTTCGGATTGTGATTTCTTGTATTCCGAATAATCCGAATGCTGCTGCATTTTGATGAATATCTATGTGATTTGCTTATTTGTATAATTATGTACAAGCAACCATGTACCAGAACTCCTAATGTAAATACCGGTAGGATGTGTTGTATCAGAAAATAATGTTTGTATATAACTGATGTATGATGCAATTATCTTATTGTAAATGAAAAAAAAAATACAAATACTTGTTTTAAATATCATTATAATTGCGATCTAAATTGTTTATTTTACTAATTTAAATACAAGGTGAACGAAGATTATCAATTTTATACGGCAGTTTAATTGATTAAATTGGTTATATACTAATTAATATTAGAGTTAATTGCTTTACCCATCCTCAAACTATGATCTATCATTCTAATTGATTTCTAGCCTTTTGAATGTTCCAATTTCATCCTTAAACTATGATCATTTGTTCTCCAAACTTTTAACCATCTCAATTTCATTCCAGACTATTGATATATGCTAATCCCATCACTTGTTACTAAAAAAGTTAGGCTAAACCATGCCATTACAAGTTTGATAAAAATTAAGTTGAACCATGGATAGAACTAATTGCACATTTGGATGGATTTGAGGAAGAAATTGGAAGATTAAAAAATTTTGATTAGAAAGAGGGTTACAATTTAGAGATAAAATTGAAAAAAAATAATTTAAAATGTGATTTATAATTTAAAGATGAAATTAAAAATTTTAAAATTAATTTAAAATAAAATGATAATTTAAAAATGTGTACAATTAATTCTTAATATCATACTAATTATAAAATTCAAATCTCAACAATAATCTCTTTTAATAACAAGTCTAAGTAGAAATCTAAAAGGGCAAATTATGCGCTTAGTACCTAAACTCTCAGTTTTGATCTGCTTTAGTATCTAAACTTTTAAAATTCTCAAAATCATACCTAAAGTTTAGTTTTGTTTTATTTTAGTACTCATGTTCAAAATTTAACGATAAATTTTTATTGTTTTTAAAGTTTAGGTACTAAACAAATCAAAATTGATAGTTTAGATACTACGCATTAAGTTTTTAACAGTTGGGTACTAAAATGAAATAAAAATTAAACATTAGTTATGATTTTGAAAAAAATTAAAAGTTTAGGTACTAAAATGGACTAAAATTGATAATTTATATACTAAATGCGTAATTTACCCAATCTGAGAGAAAAAACAATTACCGCTGTTTTTCACTGACTCGATGACTTGTGAGTCACGGCTGGATAAGAGCGAATGCTAGTTTTGTAGCCAAAAAAGAGAGAGAGATTTCACGCCTTCACCGCTTGACGTGACTCCATAAGGTTGGAAGACTTGAAATTTCCTTCACAAGGAAGAATGCAAATGTTTTTTACTTTTTTTTTTTAAAGAAAAGGAAGAATGCAATTGATTAAGGCATTAAAAAGGTGTTGGTGTTGTCCACCAAAGAGTCCGCATGTCATCGTCAATTTGTGAGAATTTGATGGCTTTGGTTGCTCCGCCGGATCTCGTTATCTAAGAAAATGACGTTATATATTCCCGCCTATACTTGACGGACCAATGAAATCAAAACACATTTCAATTATTTTTACATATGAACATGACTCCTGTGTTTTCTTCTTTGCCTTAAGAAACTGACCATACACTTAAAATGTGACAGAACCCAAGTTTATGGACTGTATTAAAAATGTTACCAATATCCGGGGACCAAATGAAGGAGAATTGTGAGACGATGTTTTATTCTTCACCTCTTTTCCCCATAATTTAGAAGATTTCGAGACCCTGATTTATTTAAAGCCCACAAAAATGGGTTGATGGATTTTTTTTTCTTAGTATTACTAATGTGGACTAAACATGACAATGATGTAAATGTGTGACAAAGATGTCCAATTAAAATACAAAGACTAAACTTGAAATTTAGAACACCAAGTACGAAAACCAGAATTTAACTATTTACATAAAATAAGGCCAATTGCA
This sequence comes from Hibiscus syriacus, assembly GCF_006381635.1. Taxonomy (NCBI): domain Eukaryota; kingdom Viridiplantae; phylum Streptophyta; class Magnoliopsida; order Malvales; family Malvaceae; genus Hibiscus; species Hibiscus syriacus. The sequence continues at coordinate 170,309 of NW_024062926.1, forward strand.
GCACCGGATTTCACTAAAACCGACTAAAATCAACAACGAGTCAACATTCAACACTGAGAAATTTACATCGACTTTCTTAACCACACAAGACATCTGTCAAACAAGACAAGGAAAACGACATCGATCTTTTCTGTAAGAATTTATCTCCTGGCTATTAATAATAATCTTCATGTTATTTCACAACGTGGCAAACTGACAATTACATATGGGTCCAAATTTGAGTTTATCTTAATTTAGTTACAATATCCTGAAAGTACTCGAGGTTTAATCACGTAATCTAGAATTTTGGAATTATGATCTGTTCAACCAACATTCATTATTTGGCGTCTATCGTCTTTTTATAGCTGTATTGGATTATAATCTAAAGAAAAGAGAATTAAAAAATTAAGGGTAAAGTGCACAATTGTTCCCCAATTATAAGGTGATGCTTTCTTGAGTTTCTCGACGATTAAAATTACAAAATGACACAAATGAATTATTTGTTGAATCATATAACTATTAAAAATTATAAAATAGTTATCCGACTATTTAATACATTACAAACTCATCATTTTTCGTTGAAGATTTGATGTCAGTCTAAAATTAATGTTAATTTATTGATTTGAGATATGATAAAATTTGATCTCATAATCTAAAAAATATCATATATCAATCAACAATTAACATCCAGCTCAACTGTTATCAATTTTTAACGAAAAAAATAAGTTTAAAATATAATAAATAAGAGATCATTTATAATTTTTAATAGTCGAGACTCCACAAAACATCTTATAGTAGATAAACAATTTTGTAATTTTTAATAATCTTGAAACTCAACAAAATATCACATTAGTCAAAAGACTATTCTGTAATTATCCAAAATTAAAGGAACCCAATTAATTATTAGAGCAAATAGAAAGAATTGTGAAAGATATTTTTCAATTTGTACGAGTAATAATAATACTATTATATATTTGGTCATATTTACGTTTATAGATGGATTACACTTCACTATTTTTTTATTAAGTTAAATAATATAAATAATATTTATTTTAAATACTATCAATCATTTAAATAACAATCATATTATTATAATTATTAATGTTTAAATTCATGACTTCAAAAAAAAATCTTACCTCATTTTTAGATAATCATATCAATTATTAAATTATCATCAATTAATTAATGCTGAATGCTCAATTAACGACTACATACACTAATATTAATATTCGAAGACTTCTTATACTTTACTTAATAGACACTAAAAATTTGAAAAGAAACTAGTAAAACCTTTAATTTGTTAAGAGGAAATGGAAAGAATTATATGATATTTCCAAATCCATGAGATGAATGAATATAAACTGTTTGGAGGCAGAGAGCGCAAGAAAATGCTAAACATCAAAGGAAAGAAACTAGAAAACAAATGAAATATATAGTAAAAAATATACTTCACTATACTAATAGAAATGACATCAATCAATGATAATAGTGAAAACAATCCATGTCCAAAATCGATAATCAATAAATCTGCATCAAATAGCATACCTAACACTCTAGTAAAATACTCCCCAGATCTACTACTCCGATCTAAAATACCAAAAAAACTCAAATATATCACTGAAAAACAGAGAATCATCTCTACACCACACAACCATATCCCCGCCAGCACGAGATATTACATCCTTCAGATCCTGAGAGTTGAGCCGAAAACCAGGGCCGTAGCGGCGGCAGAAACGGCGGCGACAAATGACGGGGAGAGAGCCAGTTCAGAGGTGGGACTCGGAGCTGGAGCTTCAGCAGCGATGGCGGAACCCATGAGTGCGCAAAAGCGACGAAAGAAAGAATTAGAGAAGCCTTTGTGAGAGCCATCGTTGATGAGAGTACTTAAACGTTAAACAATAAAATTGAAGGATTTTTTCCCTGTTGTTGAAGAACAGAGAAAATTTGCAAGGGTTTTTGATAGTGAGGGAAGAAGGTGGGTCTGCTATATAAAGAGTGAAAGACGAGAAGGTCGGTCAAGCTGCCCGTATTTTCAGCCTGGGGATTGTTACATAACCGGGCCCACCTTTTTATGAGTTTCCTTAATTTTATTAATTTTGATTATACGCGTGTAATATACAAGGTCTATTTCTATTTAGTCCCCTTATATGTTAAAATATGAGATTTATCCTTTTGATTTAATATGGTATAATTTAATATTTTAATTTATATTAGTATATTTAAATTGGTGATACTATATTTTTTTACCTTCAAGTATCGATGTGGATTTTTTATTGTAATTAGATCACATAGAGAAAAGCCAATCAACTTGAACACTTAAGGTTTTTTCAAGATTTATTGTTGAATGGAGTAATTCAGCGCGTGTTTAATTCTCACCTCGGAATAAATACTATATTGAATGAAGACTATGCTAAATAAAACAACAAAACACTGATGAATGATTCAGTATTAAAGTACATTCTGAATCATTAAGCACCCGATATTTTACCATAATACATATTTTTTCACATGTTGTCTTATTAAACAATCATATCTTATAATATAATAAATCAATATAAAAGTAAAAATGAAAATATTCATAATTCAAATTGTACATTCAGAATCATTATTAAACAACATGTTATATTTAGAAAATTCATATAACCTTTAAATATTCAGATCATTGAATCATTCAAATTATTTTATTTATCAAACCGTCCCTAAATCTTAATTACCTGCCCGATATTTTGTTATAAAGGCGATGTGTGAAATGGATTTTCTTTTATGGATTTCGAGATTTATGTGGAACATTGAACTACAGAGCGTGTTGTCCACACGCGAATCCAATTATATTCGATAAAGGTTACTGTACCTATCGATGTCTGATATTCACTCGTGTTAACAACGCGCAAAAGATGGAGAACAATAAAAGAGAAGAGGAAAGGTGAAAACGGGCGGGGTCACCCAGCTTACCCGGCCGCAATTGAGGAAATAATTCCGCCGGGAAACAACTTCAAAGGCGCCGAATCATTGAGGGAGCCAAGTCCACAAAACAGACACATGGTGTAGCGGAAAGTAGGCCAACCAAGGGAGAACACGTGGAAGAACAAAAGGCTTCATGTATTTTTTAAAAATATGTTTAAAGCAAAGAGCCAAAGACAAGTGTATTTATACGAAATCCAGAAACTTCCGCTGTGACCTGCAGCTTTTAAAGGTGAAAGGGCAAAGGTGTTTAACAGTGAATTAAAGACACGCGTATGAGTTACTTAACGCTGGTTATTCTTTGTCATCAGTTAATTAAGCCAGCAATTTAGCATTCTTTTTTAATTTGGCGTGTACGTGGTGGGTAGGGTGTATTCAGTTTGATTCGGTTCAATGTTTTATCAAAAATTGAATTGAATCGAGATAAACGGTTTTTTAAAATTTAAATCGAAATCGAATGGTTAAAAAACAAAAAAAATTAAAATCGATTTTTTTGGTTCGGTTCGATTTATCGGTTTTTCAATGAAAAAATCACTTGAAATTATAATTTTTTTTAAAAAAAATTACCTATTCGGTTCAATATGGAACAAATGGATTTCATATGGAAAACCTGAACCGAATCGAATAAAAAGAATTAAGACTTTAAACCGAACCGAAAACTGAACCGTATAATGTCAAACCGAACAAACAACCGTTTTACTCGGTTCGTGTCAGTTTTTTTGATTTTCTCAGTTTCGTTGCTAGCCTTGGTGGGTTGAGCACGTATTGCGTTAATCTCGGCAATTTCCCAAAAAAAATCACCCTAACGATTTTTATTTTCCTGTCAGATACCTATGCAGATTTATTTTTTGATATAACACCCTTTATAAAAAGGCAACTGCGCCTTACGCTGATGTGACGTCACGTGTAAAAATCAGGTGTTAGTTTTGTAAATATTTTTAAAATTACGTAATATGTAATTAATTTATGTTATGGTGATTTTTGTGTAAAAATGTCAACTTTATTTATTTATTTTTTGTGTGTGAAAAAAAAATCTACACTAAAATCTTTAAGTATTCTTTTACAAATTATTTTATAAATCAATAATTTTTGATTTTTTTGTATGAAATTACAATACATATAATCTAGTATATGAAAACTTTGAGGGTAAGTAATTTAAAATGAAAATTTTATAAAAATATTATAACTAGTATTTCTTTTACAAAATGATGATAATGATGATAAGAAATATTTTATAATTTAAAAAAATTATAAATTTCATATATTTTTAAAAAATTTAGTTACTTTTAAAATTAATTATTTAAAAATATAAAAAATATTAAAATAATTGATTCTTTAGCTTTACATTCTTTTTTATTATTAATTTTTGTTCACTTTTAATTCTTTTTTATTGTATTTTATTGATTTTTAAATATATGAGTTATAATTCAAATTAATTATTTATTCTATTATTATTCATAAAAAATTATGGTAAAATGTTTCTAAAAGAAAAGTATAAATACATACATGAAAATCTAAAGATTTTCCTTTCTTTTGTGTTACTCTCTAAACTCGTAACAAAATTCAGTAAAAAATAATGTAAAACTAAAAAATATCACCTATATATTTAAAATATTCTTTTAATATTAATTTTTAAAAATTTAAAATAATATTAAATTCTAATTTTATTAAAAATAAATAAAAATTAACTTTTGTTCAAAAAAATAATTAATGAATAATAATTATTTTATCATTCAATTGTAATTAAAAGCTTGTTTTAATATTTTTATATTTTTAAAGAATTAATTTTAAAAGTCAATAAAATTTTTAAAAATATATGAAATTTATAATTTTTAAATTATAAAATATTTCTTATCATCATCATTTTGTAAAATAAATATTAGTTATAAAACTTTTATAAAATTATTCATATTTTAAACTACTTATACTCAAAGTTTTCCTACACTAAATTATACATATTATATAATTTAACAAAAAAATCAAAATTTGTCGAGTTTTAAAATAATTTGTAAAAGAATATTTAAGATTTTAATGCAGAATGTTTTTTTGCACACACAAAAAATAAATAAATAAAAGTTGATGTGTTTACACAAAAATCATCTTAATGAAAATTAATTATATATTTGACACCATTTTAAAAAAGATTTATGAAATTAGCACTTAATTTTTAGATGTGCCGTAAGGCGCGGTGCATGAGCCGCGCCTCGCATGCATAGACGCGTCTTTCTGTAAAGGGTGTTAGATCAAAAAAAAATAAAATATATAGTTGTCTGACAGGAAATAAAACCATTAGGATGATTTTTTTGGAAAATTAGCCTTTAACCTCAGCTATATGCGGAGAAAATTTATTCCCTTCCTAAGGACCAACCCAATGAAAGTACGTATATATTTCATTAATTCACATTATATTGTACAATTTATTATAATAATTGATTTATTCAATTTAATTAATTTATTAAATTTACATCCTAATTTAAAATTTTAATTTCTTTTAGATTTATATCAATTTCGGAATTGAATTATTCTAAATTCAACCTAATTTTACCCTGTCATTTAGGTTTTCCGTCATTTTACACATATAGAGTTTGGTTTATTCTGAGTTATAATAATTTAAATTGTTAATTTAATGATCAAATTAAGTTTAAATTTAAATTAATTGAATTAATTTCCAGATTCAAATAAAAATTGTCTGGTATAGATAGAGTCAATAACTAGTTACAATTTTTTTTCTTGTCCTCAACAAGCGTGGTCCGGTGAAACAAGTTTTTGGAGAGGAAGAACGCGTGGTCCAGTTGAAACAAACACATACGATAGAGAAACTAACGCATTTATATTTATAAACTATGCCAACATCAAGAAGATTTAATGGACTTGGTTTTGCAAAACTACGAATCAATGGGTTTCAGGACTGTTTTCCCAGTTCCCTCTCATTTCCTTGCCAATTCACCTTCCAGGCGAGTTCGATGGATTCCAAATCCTCTATCCTTGTTGTTTTACTTAAAATGAAGGTTTAATAAGCTTTTAGAATTTCTCAGTTGGGTTAGATTGAGGTGATAGTGTAAGTGTTGTTAGTTAACTACCAAGTTGAATGTGGAGTGCTGCATTGTTTTAATGTTAATTGAAGCTAAGATGGAGGTTTTGCCTAATGACCACTCCCTATTCTTTGGTGAAGCTCGAGATTCAGTCTGTGTACTTAAAAATTAAAAGTTAAATCGCTTTTTCGATTTAAGTATAACCTCAAGTGTTGTACCAATACTGTTTTCGATTTAAGCAGGGCAATAGGACAGATACAGAAAGCTCGGAAGGCCCTTGGCATAAGTCACGGGAAATACCCCGAAGAGGAAGAAATCGCCTAGATGACGGGTCTCTGTCTAAAATCAGGTCGGCTGATACATGCTTCAGAGTTGTGGGTTCAATTGACCAGAAAATCGGAGATTGAATCAATGCAAAATATTTGGTATCGTTATTTCTTTCTGTTTCCTCTCCTGCATTCTAAGAGCAAGACATTGAAGTTTAAGGTCAGTCTCACGGACAAAGGGTTCATGTCTCTCGAGAGTCCAGTCCCTTTTCTCGATTACTTAGGTCAGATCTCAGCTCTTAAAACTATTCTTCCATATAGTGGCAGTTATTGTGAATGCCTGTGTGCAAGTGGTGGTGAAACTGCGATATTTGTTAATGTGAGGGGGAAAATATAAGAAACTTGATCTCTTGTTGCTCTGAAACTGCGATAATTTTACATGAAAATTATCTTCAAGTCTTTACTGGCCATTTGTTCCTCTGAACTGCTGCGTTCCCACCTGCAAATTTAGTATTTAATGTCATCTTTTGTAAGTGAACTGGAAGATTCGGGTCTGTCATACCATATGGGACGACGATAATGGCAGACGTAAGTAATTGCACAACAAAAAGGACACAAAAAAAATTCGAAATGATTTTTAGAAAAACCACATATAACTCACTCTAATGTCAAAATTATAAAGATTTGTAGCTTTTCTTGATACAATAATTATGTAAGGGTTAGATGTGCGGTAAGATCCGAGTTGGGTTCTCTCCTAATTTTATCTCGTCTCTGTTTCTCCTAATTTATGTCGTGAATTGAAGGACATGAACTTTTCGAATCAAATCAATTTTAGCACTTGTGTATTGCCTTGCAAGTTGAAACTCTGCCGCAGCTAAAGCCAAGCATAAATGATGAAAAACTTGTAACATTTTTGGTAACTCCAAATCTCAGACAAATTACAAAGATAATTAAAATAACAGTGAATCAACGTTCATATGAATGAAGCACAACTAGATTAACTTGTAAATTTTTAAAAACATGAAGATCAAATTCCATAACATTAAAAGATGAATACTTGAGTCCTTATGGTTGATAGCATTCCTGCAATGCCAATGCCAATGCCGGTAAACCTAGATTCTAAGCTGTGAGCAAATAACGGAACCCGTCATTTTCACCATGAAACTCAACTGTGTTGACCAAAAGAGAAATTTTTATCAAGAAAGAAAACCAGAGATCCTAAGCTACACAGAGAACCGTCCCTGCAGCTCAAAACCAACTGTTCCAAATTATAAAAGAAGGCATAATCTACGAATGCATGCATGCAATTCGATCAAAGAAACGCAAACCAACAAAACAAAACACACAACATTTTTAAACCCTAAACTCCACAGTTTTTCTTTCAACTCTTACGATCCCTGGCCTTGTAACCTCTTGAGCTTTATTCTGCACATATTGTCCATATTCCTTAGCCTTCTCGGTCATATCTCTTGCCGTAGTCGCGAGCTTATTCTTTGCGTAATCAAGTTGATCAGCCCCTAGCGGACGTTTCCCTTGCACGTAATTGTCATCCACGATAACGACGTTATCGCCGCCACCCCGCACCCACCGGAAAACAAGAACCCAGTTACCCCAACAATATGGTTATCCCCGCCGGGACTAGAACGGGGCTGAAGATAACGATCAACGGCGTTGCCATTATCAAGGCAAGCACCGTACCAGTCAAGGTTAACCGGCCAAGAATAGCAGAGTCGCACCCAATGCGGAAGCGGTCGTGAACTTTGCTACTTGACGAGACGACGGGCTGACTCGTAAAGCTTCTGAGTCATGGGCGTATTTTGATCGTTGACGGACATGATGAACGTCTCTGATTGTTTTGATGGATGGATAAAGAAGGGCAGGGAAAGGGTGTTGGAGAGTGAAAGATGAGATGGAAGTGGGAGGGTGCTGGCGGTGATATAAGGTGGTGGGTGAGAACTGCGAACTGAGGAGAGGGGGGGGTACTTGTCGGACGGTGAGGGGGTCCTTGTGGTGAGTGTATAAAAAATACGTTTCGCTTGTCTGAAGAGAGTGTTAATGTGGTTGGGGTGTGGCGCGTGTTGGTTTGAGCTACTTTGCATGGTTGTTGGTTTACGTGGAGGCGACACGTGGCTTATTAGGCTGGATTTTGGCCTTGTGGGGGCCAATGCAGTGGCTTTGGTTAGTAACGGCTTTCTCGTAAAAAAAAAAAAGAGATCTTCATTGGTTCATTGACCTTAAGAAGACGTATAATCGTTTCTCGCGATACGATTTGAAAGACTTTGGAAACGAGATAGATCTCAACTGCTTATATTCGAGCAATTCAAGATATGTAGTGTAGATCTACTAATACGTCAGGAATAGTTGGCGACACCGAGGCTTTCCGGTGGAAATAGTAGACTGGCTACCTGGAAGGCTGCTTTGGAAGAAAAAGGTATAAGGATCAATATTGAAAAGATAGAGTATTTATGTTCAAACTTCAGTGGGAACCAAAACGATGGAGATGTAGAAGTATGCATAGAATGACACGCTTTCCCCTCAAAGGATTGTTTCAAGTACTTGGTGTCTATGATACATAAAGATGGGGGTGTAGATGATGATGTTACACACCGTATAAAGGAGGGATGGTTAAAGTGGAGGGCTGCTACTGGAGTTTTGTGTGACAAGAAGGTGCCTATAAAACTTAAGGGAAAATTTTATAGAATAACAATAAGACCAGCGCTGCTGTATAGATCAGAATGTTGGGCAATCAAGAAGGATCACGTAAGGAGGATGAAGGCCGTAGAAATGAGAATGCTTCGATGGTGGGTGGACTTGTGGGACATGACACAAACTCTGCAATTAGGATGTCCTTGGGGTGGTGTCTGTATCCAAAAAATTGAGGGAGGGAGACTGCGGTGGTTGGGCATGTCTTTAGGCGACAACCGTCGGATGCGGTCAGGAGGGTAGAGTCGATTACAGTCGACGGTGCCAGAAGGAGAGGACGACCAATGAAGAAGTGGGTAGACTGCTTGAGATATGATTTGAATGATTTATCTCTTACCGTGGACATGACCTCTAATAAGAAAATATGGAGACTTAAGACCAGGGTAGGCGAGTAGTGTGGGTCACAGCCATAGGGTGTAGCATATCTGTCTTCTTTTTTATGCATTTGTAGTAATTTCCATGACTCCTATTTTATATGTTTCTGTCATTGAAATATGAAGGATTAGAACTAGGTAGGGAGTAGTGTTGCCTTAGTTTAGGTTTTAACCCATTTGAATTTATTCCTTCTCGTAGCTTGCTATCGCTGACTTCTGTGTATCATTCTCTTCCTGTTTCCTCTTTTTAAATTTAGCCAGGTCTTACGTTTCTCTCTATATGCAGAGATTTATTTGCGGGTTTAATTCAATTACATACGCGCATATGAAGACTGCATAAGAAGACTGTTCAACTATGTATTTATTATTTATACATGCATTGTATTTATCTTTATTTTTTTTTCTGACTGTCGGAGGTCTTCCACGGAAGTTACTCTCAACCTGGCGTTGGGGGCAACATACTATCCTACCTCCCCTTATCCCATTACATATGGGAATAGGGTTTTGTTGTTGTTGTTCCTCGTAAAAGGCATTTTCCAGGAAATTTAAATGTCTTGTTCTAATATTGTACATTTTAATTTTCATATCATTAAAATTGAATCGAATCAACTTGTAACTCACATTTGTTTCATATTCAAACTATTTTTTTAATTTTAATATTATTCAAAAAAATATTATTTGTATACAACCACATCTTTTCATCATGGGCTTATCCTGAAACATTTAAATTTACTTACAGGTGCTTGCATCGTGGCATATGGAGAACGATACCAAGTTTCAACACGCAGATTTATGGACGTCTAGTGATTATCGTCGTCAGAATTTTTTTACGGAGGAGGATGCAACTGACAATTAGGTTATAGTAGGATGATAGTAGGAAGCGTTTGGATTCTTTAAGGATATGTCTACTGAAATGATTAAGTTGTTTACTGGTCTTGTGGGCTCTCCAGATCCTAGAGTAGACTGTCCTAAGGTTGAGCAGTTGAGGGAATTAATTCATTATGAGCTGTCTGCTAGTGCTGATGATGGCCCGGTTAGGGAGGTTTCTAAGCAAGAAATTAAGGATGTCTTGTTTATGCAAGTAATGAAAAGGGCCCGACCCGGATGGTTACACAGCTTAGTTTTTCAAAGCTGCTTGAGAAATTGTTAAAATGGACTTCATTGTTGCTGTGAGGTTCTTTTTCCAATCCTCTTCTTTGTTGCTTGCTTTTAATGCTAATGCGTTAGTTCTTGTTCGTAAAGTTCCTGGGACTTGCTTGGCGAAAAAGTTTAGACCAATTTCTTATTGCTCTGTTGTTTATAAAACAATTACCAAGATCTTGGTTGCGAGACTTCTTGTTTACTTTCCTGAAATGACCACTCTAAATCAGTCTGCATTTATAAAGGGAGGAGCATTGTTGATAATACTTTATTAACTCAAGAACTTGTAAGAGGTTACTTTAGGAAGTCTATGTCTTTTAGATGCACTATTAAAGTTGATTTGTAAAATGCATTTGACTCAATTGATTGGAGATTCTTCTTTTTGTTCTTGAGGCTATGGGTTACCCTCTATTTTTAGGAGATGGACTGAATTTTCACTAATACTTCTCGATTCTCAATCTCTTTTAATGGCACTGGTGGGTTTTTTTCAAGGGTGCTACGAGTGTGAGGCAAGGGGATCTCTTGTCCCCTTACCTCTTTGTTCTTGTTATGAATATTCTTTCTCATTTGCTTAATGTTGCTGCCCAGAATGGTGTATTTAGATTTTATCCTAATTGTAGAATGATTCCCTTACTTATCTTTGCTTCGCGGGTGACTTGTTTGTTTTGCCATAATTGATTTGTTATGGGCGTCTTAGTGTTCTTGATATTTTTTACAAAATGTATGGGCTGAATCTTAATACTAGTAAGACGAAGTTCTTTTCTTGTAATGTTGGAGCAATGTCTTTAGTAAAATACAAAGCATGATAGGTTTTAAGCATGGCTGGCTACCTGTGAGGTATTTGGGTATACCACTGGTAACTAGAAAGTTTGCCGAGAAATACTGTTATCCCTTGATTGTTAAGATTAGAGAAACTTGTGTTTGATCGAGAAAAGTTTTCAACTATAGCAACAGGCTGCAACTTATTAGAGCTGTTTTTGGCATTCTAACTTGGTGCAGACAAGTTATTCTTCATAAGGGGGTATTAGAGGGATCAAGCAGATGTGTATTTGTTTCTTCTGGAAGGGTCAAGATGATCATACCCAGGGTGGTGCTTGAATTGGTTGGCAGCAAATTTGCTCGTTAAAAGTCGAGGGGCTAGGGCTTAGGGATTTACTGTGTTGGAATCGTACCTGTAGTTTTCAACTCATTAAATGTATCATTGCTGGGGAAGACACTTTTTGGGTGGCATGTATCAATGTGTATATTTTTAAAAGTGTTGATCATTGGAAGGTTGAGAGTCGGTCTCATTTTAGTTGGACCTTGAGGAGACCGCTGAAGATGAGAGATGAGGCTAGAGTTTTTTTTGGAGGTAGTGTGAGTTGGGCGATGGTTTCTAATAGGTGGATTTGGATAGTATTAGAAGAAGAGGCCTACGTGCAATGGCGTAGGGTTGTTTGGTTTCACCTCCATATTCCTAAGCACTCGATTATGGCTTGGATGATCATCTTGGATAGGGTTCCTACCAAGGAGAGACTTGCAAGAATAGGGGGTGACAATGGATGGAATATGTAATCTGCGTGGGGTTCATGTTAAGACTCGGGATTAACTTTTCATGGAATGCCAGTTCTTTTGTGAAATTTGGACCTAGATCTTGCAGCTTTGTGGTCTGCAGTAAAACATTACTGATTGGAGCAGTGCTTTGCAATGGATTGTTGAAAAACTCAAAGGTAAGTAGCTTATAGTTTGTATCCTTAAATTGGCTTGGGTGGGGTTTTTGTATTTTGTATAGGAAGAACGTAACTTTAGGCAGCTTCGAGGATTTTAGATCTATTGAGAAAATTGTTGAATGTGTTAGGGGGATTGTGAAAATTCATTTGCATGTTTGTTCCATCGTTAGGCTTGATGGGGGTGAAGTTTGTTTTATGTAATAGGTGGGGAATTTGATTTGGATCTACTTAACTATGCTGTTGTAGCAGCTTTGCTGCTTCTTTAGATTAATCTACAATTGAATTATCCAAAAAAAAAAAAACTTGACAATCAGCTTAAATGCTGAAGAAACAGCATGGATTAAATTTCAAATTTACTAAATATTATGGAATCTACACCGGAGATCGAAACCATTGAGTGAAGAAAGTAGCACAAAAAGAAACGCACCAACATATTGATGAACCAAGGCATCATGAACCACTCGTGTTCAAGACGTGCTGCCGGAATGCAAACCTTCCGCCAAACGAAAATGAGATGATGAAGAAGAAGATTAACAGAACCGGGAAGAGTGAAACGAGTAGTTGGAAGTTGATGGTGTAGCTATAATCGGCCTTGTAATCAGCATATCGAGAGACAAAGCAAGAGAATGACGATCCCAATATGGTAAGCAAGGGAGAGGCGGTGCTGAAACGGAAGACAGGCTCTGGCTTGTCCACCCTTTTCCACTGAAGACCCCTTCGTTTAGGATACAACCACTCCATTCCTCTGCTTGGTGGCTGGGATGGATAATCAGTATATGTACTTCATAGGTTTGTTTGGCATAATTCTTTGAGTGTGGATTAATGCCTTCTCAACAGCTTGCCTTGTTTTGTTTTTTTTCCCATTAGATTTAGGGACACTCAAGTGTCTGATAAAATTTATTTTGTTTTAAGGTGTCGGAATTGTCAGTTTTATACACAATAAAGACACTGCCATTGTAATGGAAACAACTCAAGGCCTATTGAACTTTCATCGCATACAGATGCTTGGTCGTGGCATATGAAGAACGATACCAAGCTTCAACATGAAGAATATGGACGTCTAGTGATAATCCTTGTCAGCAGTTTCTATGTTTCTTGTGTTTCCAACATCGTAGAAAAGAAAACATAGCACCAAGTAAACTCTCTAATTTTGATTAGTACTTAAAAACCAAGCTCAATTAACTCAAAATTCAAATCTGACACAATCTAATTTGATCTTGAAAAGTCGGCAACTCAAAATAAACTTGAACCAAGTAGAACAAATAACACAAATGACAAAAGCTTAAACGGGCAGAAATTCGAATTGATCTAAATCTGTGCTGACCTTACCCAAAAAAACATGAACCTCAAACCTAAAATTAAACTTCACCCTAAACTGACCCCAATATTATAAAATTTAAATTAATTCGACCCAAAGCTGACCCGGATATTATAAATTTAAATCAATTCTAACCTGAACCAAGTATTATGAATTTAAATTAATTTGACCCAAAACTAGCCCAATACAAGCGGTTAACAAGTACAACAAAAGTTAATTACAAGAAATACAAATATTGTGTAGGCAGATCACACATTTCCAGATCCGTGTAAGCAAACTATGAAGTTCTCAAAGTCAAAGCACCACCACCAAAATTTCAAACTACTAAGTAATGAATACAACTACAGAAATTGAGGGACCGAGTTACTATTCAATTGATTATTTAAGGATAGTAGAGTCAAGAGTGCTATCTCTCTAAGTGATGGCAAATTTGACTGACCATAAAAGATGGGAGAGGGAACTTTCATGGCATACAAGGATTGTCTTCGGTCACCGATATTCCGTCTTTGCAATTTTCCACATCCAACAAACCATTTACTGACACACAAAGATAGTCTTCGGTCACATATGTTCTGTCTTGGCAATTTTCCCTATCCAAAATGTCAGTTGTTGGTTGTTTTTCTTCCTTGGATTTGGCAATATCTCGGGGGTTCAGGAAGCTAGGCTGGTTGGTTGAAGAGAGCAGTCTCGCCCACATCCTATCGGTAATGACGACCTTGTTCTGCTTCTCGTGATGCACTGCATGTTAAAGTAAAACCGAAGATATTAACTGTAAGCCTTTTGTAAAATCATGAGAAAAATTTTGATTCTCATAAATTCAGTCAGGAAGTTTTGAATATTGGTGGGAGACAAAATGCAGCTATCTATTATATGACAATCCTTTCAGAAGTAAATCAAAAGACAAAAACCCAATGACTAAACCTATACATATGCCATTCCATGCAACTGGAACTGTCTATTGGGCGGCTGGGTTGGTTTTAGGTCAGGGAGTCAGACCAATCTAGATTGATAATTATGATCAAATCGAGCTGGTTCAAGTTCTTATTTTTCGGGATTGTGTCAAAATTGATAGGTCTACCATGCAACCTACAACAGTTCTTTCTTCCCATTCTTGTATTTAGCTTGTGTTATAGGTTTCTGTCTCAAAGCAACGCCAGAATAACAAACAGAAATGGAGTTGACAGCATTCAAGGTCGATGTGTCAGCGGACATTTGGACAATAACTTTAACTACGTTTACAACAGAGAAGTTATGAAAGGGTGTTGTGGAACTTACTTAAACGGAATGTAAGCATGTCGCCATTGACAGGCCAACAGTGAAGCCTGTATACCAGCCATTGCTCCATGTACGGCACTGTGAGCAAGTAGGGTGCAGTAGACATTATCAGAAGCAATGCTAGGAATAGCCCGAATCATGTACATAGGATCTGAAAGCCAATATTTTGATGTCAAATATTGTGCTCATTACTAAAAGGTTGAATTTGGTAGGGGCAAAGTAAATAAAGAGAGAGATATTAACCTATATATTTAAGATTAATGGGCATCTTTTTTGCAAAATGGTCCTACACAAAGTGATAATAGACGGTTAAAGATTTCAGTGTAGATGTTAAATAGATCTAGTCAGTAGCCATGTATTATTGAAGTTTATACCTTTATCCTGTGAGAGATCCACAGCCCGACATCTTGAAGAAGCTTGTTTGCAGAAGCATCTTGCTGGTCCAAGGACTGCAAGCTCTCTGAAAGAAGATCCTGTCCTGCTCCTTCAGCTATAACAATAACCATATGTCCATTTCTTTGAGTCGTTTTTCGATATATTCATAAAGTCCACCACTTCTTCAAGATAGAATGGTGACTCCGGAATCAAGCAACAATCAACATCACGGCTGGCAAGAGTAGCATACATTGCAATGAAACCTGCAGCAGCGGTTAAGTAAGATAAAGAAGGGATCCAAAAACACCGATTCCACAAAAGCTAGACACTAGGCGGTAGCAATTACGTAATTGCAAAGAGTCAATCTATTTGATCATAACTAAGCATACCACTATAGCGCCCCATTAGCTTCACAAGTCCAATGCCATTCTCAATACTTGTAGCTTCAACATGTGCTGCATTAATGGCACGTTGGGCCTCCTCTCCACCGTATCAAAACCAAATGATTTGTCAATACCTGAACCAAAATCAGCAACCCAGCACAATGCCTTCTCATGGATTGATCAACAGTCTTTCAAGTGGTGACAATAACAACATTTATAGAGAATTACAACTTTGAAGATGAGAATACCGGCATATCATTATCAATAGTTTTCGGAATTCCAGCAACAGCTACTTTGAGGCCACGTCGCCTAATTTCCTAACAAGATCATTAAACATAAGTGAATTACAATTAGTTGCATTGTTGGTATTCAAATTAATGCCAATAATTGCATAGAGGGATTGTGGCAGTACTTTGTAGATTCATCCTCCTAACTCTTGTTTTATTGATCAACCACTATGCAACATATTTCTATTGACACTTAAAAGAAATAAGAAATGGCCAAATGCTAATACCTCAAAAAACTGCTGCTCCTCTTTGTGTCCCGTCACCTCCAATTATATAAACTGAACCGCTAAATGAGACAATTAGAAGCTATGCAGTAGCAGCCATTTGAAAAGTGTTTGATGCATAAATTCAAACAAACAGAGAGGAGGCTCAGACAGAACCTCTACCCATGCACCTCAATGTACCTGATTGATTCCACGATCCTGAATGCTGCCAAATCTTGGATTGACATGACCCCTCTTGATGTCCCAAGTATGTACCACCGCGTTATGATATCGTTGACAAACTTGGGCGTTAAGGTGATGTGTTCTTTGCATAAAACCCTATATCCTCCCTAAAGGTGTCCCAAGTATATGTTGAAGGTAAAGTTACCAAGTGATGGTGTTTATCATACAGATCAGAAACCAAGTAATCGAATAGTATTAAAACTAGGGTTACTTACATCTATTCCAAGAACTTTTCGGACACCATACATGTGATAGAGGCCACAAAAATTTCTGATCACTGTGTTGAGCCGGGGCATAAACCACCGCATGTTACAATGCTGCATGCACTTCATCTGATCGAAAATACACCTGATGAGTGTAACAACTCCAGTCAGTGAACTGTCTATAGCTTATCATTTCGTAACTTCGACTCAATACCATGGGGACAAGGTGAGAATTTACCTTTGGCGAGTCCTGCACGTCGAAAATGCACCCCTCTTGGACCGTCCTTGTGAACAACAATCTGTAATAAAACTAGTGTATCACTTAACCGTATTAGTTAAGAAGTATATCGGCAAGGATTTATAACTTGGATTGCAATACAAAAAATGATAAAACAATATTAAAGGTTTTAAGTTAGAATGTATGAAGAAAGTTTCCATGGAGGAAGTATACAACAGATTATTGTGACATTTCGTGTTTAGAACTCAGTCATCTGCAAGTATTAGAGTAGCATGGAACCTTTGGAATCAGTTTATCCATTTCTGGAATGTGTCTACAGTCCTCCCCAAGGAATTATATAACCTATTGTCAGCCTGGAAGTATCTAGTTCCGGATTCAAGTATTTGGCCTTTTATTCCAGGTGTTACGGTTTGGTCAATCTGGAAATTTAGAGATTCTGTTGTTTTTGAGAAAGGGTCTGTTGATGCTGCACACCTCTTTTTCCTTTCGAGATTTCGCCTTGCATCCTGGTTTTCAGCTAAGTACCCTCATTCTATGATTGCTATAGACTCCTTGATTGGTGACCCATCGCTAACAGACTCCTATACTGTTTCGAGGAGGTTAAATCAATCCTTAGTGGCATCGTGGTCCTGGTCACCTCCACCGGCTGGTTTCCTAAAGATGAACGTGGAGCGGTGAATAGGGATTGGAATAAGGGTGCCACTGGGAGTTTGTTAAGGGACTCAAGTGGTAGGGTAATCGAATCTTTCTCAGAACCCATTGGACCAGGCCCTCCGGCTTTGGCTGAACTTAATGCAGTCAAAGCTGGTCTCTCTCTTATATCGAGGTCGAACTGGTGCGAGAAGGGGAGGTTGATATTGGAATGTGACAGCAGGAACGTTGAAGAGTGGATTAAGAATCTTTGGGTGTGCCTTCCTCTTTATGAATCAATTGTTAATGAGGTTGATTTAGCAGTTAATAGGGTTGGAATACTTCTAAGGGTCATTAATAGGAGCGCAAATTGGGCAGCGGATGAATTAGCTAAAAGGGGACAGGGTAACTATAGGGGAGTTTTGTGATGTATCCTGATTTGTAATAGGTTATGGTTGTAAAGGTTTTGATAAATTGGTGTCTGTAATTTTCGGGTAATTTTAGTCCTATTATTAATAAAACTATGAATTACTCTTATCCTCCTACCACTTTTTGCCTAATACCTTTTTTGGTGTTCGGTAATTATGACGAGAGTTTTTAACGGGACTTTCAATTTTTAATAAAAAAAAACTGCAACTATTAGGGTCTTATGACACTGTCATAGTAGTCATCTGGTGTACATAATACATTCATATATTCTTCATTATTTTTGTGTGTATAGTAGGTATGGTCTTGTATCTTGTAAATTCTAATCTTTGAATCAAAAAAAAAGTTATTCTTACTTGACCCTGCCCCGCATCAAGAAAATGCAAGTCTTAGACAACAAAGTATAACTTCAAATAATTTTTGCATAAAACGTAAAACCCAAGCAAGTAAACAAGTATTGACCTTCTTAGTGACAGTATCATCTGCATTAACAAAATATTGCCTGCGATTAAAAAGCCATACACCATTAATGGTTTAACCACAATCCAAAACCAATGAATTATCTGAAGAAAATTTTCAGGTTTACTTTTACTCACTTGACCACTGAATAAGCTGGATTGTCTTGTAATGGGTTGGGATAGCTCTGCCACACAAAGATATACCAATAAAACAAAATGCTACATACATATATATATGTAAAAATGTAAATATAAACAGAGTCACAAAAGGAAAGGAAGTGAAAAGGAAAATCAGTAACCTAGAGATATCGAAATGAAAAAACAAATAATAATAATAAAAAAGAAATATGAGCTCCCGGCAATAAAAAAAAGCAATGAAATCCAAAGTTGATGAAATTACTATCCCTAAAAAAGGCTTAATATAAAATTAAGTTACTAAATTATACTCAAAATTAACGGTATCTAAAGAATTTTTCATTAAAAATAAATGCCAAAAAATATAACTATTTTTTTAACTATATAACCTAAAAATATAACATAAAAACTTTTATACAATTATTTTTAATGAAAAATTATTTAGATACTAAAACGTATTTCGAGTCACTCTTTGCTCTTGTTTGTGTATTAAGCCAAAGAAAAATCTCAACAAGGTGCACCTCATCTCCCTCTTGATCTAAAGTGAAAGACAAACCAATAACTTAAAGGTACTAAAATTAAAATTGAGCTCTCGCCTCTCAGCAGTGATCAAGTATCTATCGCTACACAAAAATCTCAACAATCTGCAACTCGTTTCTCTCTGATTTGTCAACGCTGAACAGAGCAATGAAATCCAAAGCTGATAAAATCGCTAAAACTTCACAAAAAATGCACCTCGCCTCGTCTCTCCTGATCTAAAGTAACCGGACCAGTTGGAAGCAAGTAAATACATAAACACATTCAAAGAGGAAAAAGAAGAGAGCGTACCGGTATATCAGGAAGGTAATCAGTGAAGTGAGGAACATCTTCGAGCACGTAACCGCCGGGGCCAGTGACTAACTTCATCTGCGTATCACCGGGATTTTCCATCGCTAGCTTTCTCAAAACGGGACTGTTCGACTCTATGTTCTCTGTTCTCAGCGAATAGCTTATATAGTTCTTTTTTTCTTTAGAATAAACTGGATAGAATCAGTCGCCAATCTTAAATGCTTATATACACGAGAAGTGTCTTTCAAGGAGAGAATATTTTGGATTAATGATCACTTTCACCGCATGGAGCGCCGTCGTTTTGGCTTGAACCTAGTCCCAGGTTTTTGGTTTTGCTTCGCGGAAAACGGATGGCGCCGTTTCTATGTATGTTTTATGCACCTTTCCCTATCCCACATTCCCACTGATTTTCTACGTGTCGACGGCTCGTATTTTTTTATCTGTACTTAAAATTTTGATTTGATTCCTGTAAATTAAAGTTAATTTAATTAAAACATTAATAATTTAAAAAAATCAGAGATTATTAAATTATATTAAAATTATTTTAAATATCAAATTATAATTATTGAATTTCTCAATTTATTATAAATACTTTTTTTAACCAAATCCTTTTACAATAGTAACACTCCGTAAATAAAAATTTAACTTATTAGCTCAACAGATTAATTCAAATAATAAACAGATTTATATCAATTAAGTAATTTCTTAAGTTCAAATCATTATATATATAAAAAATCTTTGTTGAGTGATTTATTCATCAAACCTAAGTATATGATGTAGATCAATCCGAATTAATCATGATGAAATCTTAAAATTGAGAGAGAAATAAAAGTCAACCTATAAGAAGCGTGTCTAACTAACAATACTTTTATCATCATATATAATATAAAAAGTGTTAATTCAAAAAAAATTAGAAATTATTATTTTAAAAAATTCAAAATTGATATTTGGATAAAAATCCATATATGACAGTAAATTTAAAATTAAATGATTATAGCTTTAAAGTGAAACATGTATTTAATTCATAAATTCAATATTAGGAAAGAAATACTCACAGCATTATGTGGATCAAATGATTTTTATCCAATTTTATCAGAACTGACAAATCAATGGACGGTTGTAATGGAAAGATGAAAATGATAAGCTGTACTTAATTGCGGCTTAACTTTCTATTCCCTTCTAGGGCCATTGGTTCGGATATATGATATTATCGGGAGAATATTTTTTTCGGAATATGATTCTCTCGTTTCGATTGTAAAAATTTTCAATACCGGTAATAAGTTATTCCTAACGGTGAAATTTTGGGGGTTTATTATCGGGAATGTGATTCCCCTACTCACATAGGTATTATTACATTTTCGACGTTTTGGATTAAAATGGCCTTAAAATAATTTTTTTTAAAAATTATCCTTCTTCTTGCAATGAATAAAAAAATTATACGAAGGTTAAATTACAAATTTATCCTTACACTATTTTAGATTTACAAAAAAAATCCATAATTAAAATTTTATATGAAGTTCAGGGGTTAAAATAAAATTAAACTCTTCCGTTAAACCTATTTATCTTTTAAATTTTGTAAAAAAATTATATAAATTTTATGAATTTAAAATTTTTAAAGAAAATATATAAATTAATTATAATAAAATTATATATTTTCACTGATCTTACATTCCAATATTTTTCATTTGAATATTTAAAATTCAACTTGTTAAAAAAATATATATAATAAGAACAATTTGGTAAAATATACATTTCAATAATTTTTTATTCATTTAACCAAACACTGTAATCTTCCTGCTAAACGAACCAAACACAAAAATACAACATTTTTAGTAATGTGTTACGTAATATTACATTTCGATAATCATATTCTCGGAGGTACTACTATATTTCATAAACCAAACTCACATCAAAGCTCTCTTTGTTATCAAAACTATCACGAAAAAAGAAAACTCTTTCGGTGCTTGAAGTTGCGGATTAGAGAATGCAAATTCCATCAGAAATAAGGGATGTTTAGATAAAGAGAAACAAAATCCTTCCTGATTCCTACACCTGCTGAAGACGAGAAGAAGCTAAGAGCCCATTAATTCTCTCAAGATTGGATTTTTTATTCTTTCATTTCATTTTTTTTGCAGCTGAAAATCGCAGGGAAATTTCTTCTCCTTTTTTCCCAAAAAAAATCTTATAATTTAACCTAATATTAATTCGGATATCCAGAATCAATCACATAAGAATGCTTTTTTTCTCCCTTGAAATGAATGTTTTTTCGTCAAATGCAATTGTTAATGTCTTTGATTTCTGTTCAATCCGCAGGAGTTCGTGCCGGTATCATGGCGGCTGCGATTATCGTCGTCATCAATGCCGTGCCTACAGTAAGTTAACGTTAACCCTGTTGTTATCGATTTGATTTTTACAATGAATGAAATTAAATTATCCAAAATAGAAAGAAAGAGCAGTATCATGAAAAATTTAATTCTTTGAGTTTAACTTAGAACTATCGTCTCTTGCTCACTGAGCCTTAGCTTAATTAGCGGTGGGGGTGTTCCAACTTCAAATCCTGTCCATGTGGCCATGGATACAAACTCGCTTAAGAGAACAATAGCATTCGAATTAAGGGTTTAGGGCTTATGGTTATGACATTTTATGAAACGTTAATTATTCCATTCATATATGAACTATACTCGATTCTCAGTTTCATAAATAAAGTTTAAAATTCTCGATTAATTACATAATATTTTCTGCTGTTAACATATTCACCCATTTCAGTCACTGAAAAATAACGTGAAACCCTATAACCATGACATGTGACACATTAAAAAACATGTTATTTAATTTTTTAGATAAATTACACTATTTATCACTCAACTATCTTCTAACTCTTATTTTAGTCATTAAAATTTAAATTTTTTAATTTAATTATTAAACTATAGAATTACTCTTATTTTAATAACTCAAATTTATTTTATTAAATTTTTATGACATGTCATCTATTAATAACTCGAATTTATTTTTATTAATATTTTAATAACTCAAAGTTTAAATTACTTTTTATTTTAATGTATTTGCTTTAATATGTAACTAATATGTATTAGTTTCTTGATCGCAACAACACTTCCGTCCTTCAGATGTGCCTTGTATACATCACCAAAGCCTCCAGAACCGACGAGGCTATCGTTATGGAAGCCATTAGTGGCTTCAAGCAGATCAGAAAAAGGTGAGTCGTCGTAGGGGCTTCTCGAATGTCGCAAGGTTTATGCTCAATGCTTCTCGAAAACTAGTTAGCTTCTAGTTAGTTTGCAATACCAGAATGGGAAAGACCACCGTAGGGGGTTCCTTGTTGAAATTATATCCAACTATTCCGATCGAATTCCGGCAAATTCGAGTAATTTTCCAGATCCATGGCACTCTGCGCTTCCATCATTCTTGATATACATGTACCTTTTCCCTGCAATGAAATTGACAGCAATTTTACATGATTGTTTAAACAACAAGTTAGGGACATTCCCATTCAAGTTATTGGAATTAAGATCCAACCATATCAAGCTTTTACAATCCCCAAGCTCTGGTGGGATTCTTCCATAGAAGGAGTTATTGCTAAGCTTGAGAATCGCAAGCCGGAATCTCGCCGGTCAACCAGTGAAATTATTGCTAGACACATCGAATGATTCCAAAGAACTGTAAGAACCAAAGCTACTAGGAATCAACCCAGAGAAATTATTATAAGAGATATCAAGCTCAACGAGATTTGAACAAACTTAAGTGAGATACAAAGGAATCTCCCCTTAGAAATTGTTTTCAGCTAAATAAAGATACTACAAATTAGAAGTTGGCAAAGCTGGACTCTGACCTGAAAGCTGATTGCTCGATAGATTCAAGAAATTAATGTTCACATATGAAGAAATCACACGAGCTATATCGCTGGAGAACTTGTTACCGGAGATATCAATATGTTCCAAGGCGGAGCAGTCTCCGAATGAAGAAAAATCAGCCGAAAAATTGTTCGCTGAAAGATCCAAAAACTTAAAATTCTTGCAGTTCGAGTCGTTTACTTCACCCTCAATCTTGTTTCCTTTCAAAGCCAAGCCTTGGAGGATCCAAGGAACCACGTTATCACCAGAAATCTTGTTGAAAGAAACATCAAGAACTCGCAAACTCAGCTGCTAACCCCTGCTGGATTCATCACCAGAAAAACCGAGGCTATTGCTTGATAAATTGAGAAGCTTTAAGTTCGAGCAATAACCCAAGCTGGAAACAACTGAAGGGGGACCGTGACCTTAATGAAGATGAAGAAAAAGGACTGTTGAGGTCGGTGGGTTGATAATAATTAAATTAAAAAAATTGTAAATTTTAGTGACTAAATTAAGAGTGTGAAGGTAATTGAATGATGAATGATGTTATTTACCTAAAAAATAAAAACATGTTTTTTAAGTGCTATGTGTCATTTTATTATAGATCAGAGGATTCCATATCATCTTCCGTCACAAAAATGAGTATATCAATTGATGGCAAAAAACATTATGTAGTTAATCGATAATTTTTAAACTTTTTGTATGAAACTGAAAATCGTGTATAATTTATATATAAATGAGGTAATTAACCCTTTTAAAAATAGAAAGTTGCATCATTGCATTCTAGTTTGAACTTTCATGTATTTTGAGATTAGAACTCAACTAACTGGTTGCCTGCATAAGTTTTACTGTTATACATAATAAAATGGTTTTACCAAAAATATATTTCTTCCGTTATCATGAACTCAAACTCAATTGGTAAAAGTTCAGTACTCGTATTATCATAACCATTTTTTAAATTATTAAAAAAATAATTATGACTTTTTTATTTGAAAATTTTGAATTAATTTGTATTAAATTGAAAGGGAGTCGCCATCGACCTTTGAGATAGGTAGGTTGAATACCTAAAATGTATTTTAAAACAATTTTAAGAAAAAATATTTTTTTAAGACAACAATTGGTCTGAATTTTAAAAAATTCAATTTAATGGGTCCGGAAGTCAATTACGCGTGGAGAATGATAAGCACCCCCACAACGCAAAAAAATCGGTATTTAATCGCTTACATGTTGTCTTAATGGCAGAAATCATGAATTCACATTGATAATTAAAGTATGATCCATTTATTAAAGTTAATTAATTCGCTTTGTATTATTTATTATGGAACATTCCTTAATTCGAGAAGAAATCACGAGATTTGCATATCCTCCAATGAGAAGATTATCTCTTCTATTTCTTCTTTATACAAGAAATATTCCCCTTCACCAATGTTATAAAAAAAATGCAACTCGAATATAAATTGAAAATGGGCATGCATAAAAATGAAATAATTAGCAAAATAAAAATCGATTTATTTCAAGTTCACATTTTGTCTGAATGTCGTATCGGATCGCACTACTTCGATCAAACAATTCTTTCCACGCCCATTCTACAAATTGGTGTTCTTGAAAATATTTGAGTAAATACCATTTAACAAATTCTTATATAAATAAGCATAAAAAATACATAAATATACAATACTAAAAACAAACAGGAAGACATGCAAGTATAAATATTTAATATAACATCGCATACATATATTTACAGCAAAAATACACTGTTGAGTTAATCGATCGATGGAATTGGCCGAGAGGGAGGTGAATTGGTAATTAAAATTTTGGTGGAAGCTTTTGCAGAAAATTGAAAAGATTTGCACAACAATTTAGAGTGGTTCGACTTTCTCAACCAAAGTCTACGTCCACTACCTTAGCTATCCACACTAAGGATTTTCCAACACTTTCACTAATTTGTTCTTTCTTTTGAGGCGAAAGAGATAACCTTACAACACCCTCAAGAATATACTTCAATTCTTGAAAACACTCTTTCTCAAAAAGAAGATTACAAATTTGCAAACTTACAAGGAAATCCTCACAAGGTAGATTGTTTGCACAATTCTAGAACAGAGAAAAGAACACTAAAAAATGAATACAATTGAGTACAAGTAGTGTTCTTGAAAGCAAAATGAATATTGAATGAAAAATAGGCTTGAAATGCTCAAACTTGAGGTTTGATGCTTTCTCTTTGATTCTCTTTTGATTCTTGTTTCTTGTGTTTTCTTGTTATTGATTAATGGCTTCTAAGCTTGTTTAAATACACCTTTAAATGATTCTGAACTTTGGGGATGATTAGTGGAGTCAATAGAGCCGTTTAAGTGTGAAAACAATTAATAAAATCAGTTGGGAGCGTCAGTGCATCGATGCATACCCAAGGTGCATCGGTGCATCAAGTGGAAAATTCAAATATTTTGACCGTTGGACCCTTAGTGAATCGGTGCACTAAGAGTGCATCGATGCATTCGATGTTTCAAAATAGCCAGAGTGCATCGATGCATGGCTGGTGCATCGATGCATCAAATGCATTCGATGTTTTTCATAAAACTCTGAGTGCATCGATGCATAGTATGTGCATCGATGCATGAAATGCATTCGATGTTCAATTTATTCCATGGTGCATCGATGCATCACTTTGAAAAATTGATTTTAGGCTTGATTTTGGTTCAAAATACTTTGTGAAAATTGTTTCAAAAATATATTAAGTATAAAACACAATTTTACACATTTAGTAAGGTTTGAAATTGATCTTGAAGACTTGGAGTAATAATTTGATATTCCAGTAATTAAATCGATTATACTTAGAAAATCATTTGTAAAATCTTAAAATTTATTTATATACTTAATTTGTTATATCGAAACATCAAAATGTTTTCAACAATCTCCCCCTTTTTGATATAACAAAACATGTGTGTAATTTTAAGATTTTCTTTGAAAATAAATTTTGGAAAATTAAGTTTGAAATTACTCCCCCTTACTTTAACACTTCTCCCCTTTAAAACATTTTAACAGTTTAACATTTCTCCCCTTTTTTGTTAAATCAAAAAGACTTAAAAATCGATTTAAACAAGGTCTTGAAAAACATAGCCAATTGATATATATATATATAGCTTAAGCTGCTAAGATCAAAGATCAAAAGAGAGATTAACCATTAGTTTCATAATCAATATTCACAATCAAATGTGAAATGACATAATTGGTCATAATGAACTAAACATTAAGCTCAAAATAATAAAGTTAAAATCAAACCAAATATATATAAATATTAAGTTCAAAAATCCATAAAACAACAAATAAGTTCAAAACATCCAACAACCATCAAATTTAAACATCCAGAAACATCAAAATCAATCCAAGTTTGAAAATCCAAGAAAACATAACAAGGAAAACAAATTCACTCCATCGGAAGATCGAGAGGAGGAGGATAATGAGCTCGAACTTCAAGAGTGAGAGCGTCCATACGTTCATGCATCTCCCACTGAAACTCAGTAATCTGAGACTCCATAGAGGCAAACCTCAGATCAAACGACTCCAAGAAAGATCGAAAATAGGGTGGCGTTTGATCTTCTTGTTGTGCTGGTTCCGGTGCAGGCTCATCGTCTGGTACATGATCGTCGATATCTTGCATAAGTTGTTGAAACTCGGGATCATCGTCAGCAGCTGATGCCGGAGGTGGAGGAGCACGAGAAGAGCTAGGAGCAGCTCGTGAAGAACTAGCTCCCGGAGTTTGCTTACCGGGTCGAAAAACCCAATGACTGGTTTCCTCGTTATTCTTAATACAGTGCATCCACCATAATTCCCTAGTACGAAGAGTGGAGTACCTACCTCCGGATGGTCTAAACCACCAAGAGATCATCAAATGAAGAAAACGATCATGAGGAGATCGTAGAGTACTAACACTAGAGTTTGTAACATAGAGATATTCCACATTTTCATTCTCATTATATAACCCATCATCATCTAACCCAAAACGGAAAGCTATAGTCTCGGGGTCAATATTAGTATATTGGCCTAAAAGATAGGATCTAATGGCTATAGTCCCACATTGAGTTTGGTTTTGAATGCAAACCGCATTGGAGTAGAAGATGCAGACTAACTGTTGATAGAAAATAGGTTTGAGGTGAAACAATTTATCAAACTTCCAAGTTTTAAGAAACGGAAGGTATTCGAAGTCAATATCAATCATGGCTTGAAGAAAAGGAATACGCTCTTCCCGGATTCTATAGGATTGGAAAGAATTTCTGTACCTAGAGTACAATTCGTCTCTACGACGTTCAGGCATATAAAAACAGGATCCTATTAGACTATTAGGTGGAGGAGGAACGGGATTTGGAGGTTGGTTTGAACGAGAACGACTCAATGACGTTCTAGGGCGTTTGGGATTAGACATGGTTTAGGAATCAGAAAAATGAATATAAAATGCAAATTGAAACACATGTATGCAATTTAATCAATCCCAAAACTCAATTGAGTCTCAATAATTCAAGGTTCTCTAAATCAAATCCTAATGGGCAAGGTTTTGAAAACTATTTGAAAATAATTTTTGAAAAATCATAATATGTATATGAAAACAACATAATTAAATCAAAAACATCAAATTTAAAAATTAAATTCATATTTTCGAATAATTTTTTTATTTCGAAAATTCAAAAATTTATTGAAAATTTGTGAGTTTTTTGATGAAATTAGTTGTAAAATCTAGTTTGTAATCATCAAACAATCATTGCCCGATATAATGTTCATCCTAGAACTAATTAAAACTAGTCCTAAGATCAAGATTCAATAAAATAGGGGTTTTTAGAAAAATACCTTGAAATTTTTGGATTTTGCGAGAATAAGAAGTTGTGTTGCACGATTTGATGATAAGAGCAGGATAAGGAGTTGAAAAGCTCAAAGATTTTGATAAAAAAAACAAGGATTTGGAGCAATTTTGATAGTAAGGAGAGAGGGAGGAGCGACGACCAAGAGAGAGTTTTAAGAGTGTTTTGAGAAAATGAGGAAGAAATAGGGTTTTTATCCAAAAACCCGATTGATGCATCGAAGCATGGCCTTGTGCATCGATGCACATTCAAGGCTTGCATCGGTGCACCTTCATGGTGTATCGATGCACATTTAAAGGGATGCATCGATGCACTGTTAAGTGTATCGATGCATGAAGCACAAAAATGACAAAAATCCATTTTAAACACTCAAAAATGCTAAATTAATTAGCTCTAGTGGTATTGAAAACCCATATATTGAAAATTAATCATGTTCAATCAATGAAATTAATCCTTAAACAACATTTGAACATAAAATTAATTTTCACCAAAGAACATAAACTCCCCTAACTAATAGCAATAAATTCAATCAAAAATTAATATTATAAGCATTTTTCATTTATTCTTAAAAATGTTAAAATTATTTTAAACACTAAGTGATGATAGGTCAGTTAAACCTAATTCTCTCCTAAGTGTCCAAAATCTTTCTTTGTCTAAAGGTTTTGTAAAGATATCCGCTAATTGGTACAAAGTATCAAAAAATTCTAGAACTACATCTTCCTTAGCGACATGGTCTCTAATGAAGTGATGTCTAATTTCAATATGCTTAGTTCTAGAGTGTTGGATGAGATTTTTAGTGAGACAAATAGCACTAGTATTGCCACACTTGATAGGAATGGTACATACTTCAATTCCATAATCAAAAAGTTGTTGTTTCATCCATAAAACTTGTGCACAATAACTACCGGCTGAAATGTATTCCGCTTCAGTGGTAGATAATGCAACATAATTTTGTTTCTTTGAAAACCAAGAAATCAGCATATTTCCAAGGAATTGGCAAGTACCAGAGGTGTTTTTCCTATCTAATTTGCATCCTCCATAATCCGCATTAGAGAAGGCATGCAATCTAAAGCTAGAGTCTCTAGGATACCAAAGTCCTAAACTAGGAGAATCCTTAAGGTATCTAAAGATCCTCTTAACATTTAGTAAATGTGATTCCTTAGGGCATGATTGAAATCTAGCACATAAGCAAACACTAAACATAATGTCCGGTCTACTTGTAGTTAGATAAAGCAAAGAACCAATCATTGACCTATATAATTTAACATCTACACATTTACCTCCTTCATTTATGTCAAGCTTTGTTGATGAGCTCATTGGAGTGTCATGCGGTTTCCCATTTTCCAATCCAAACTTCTTGAGCATGTCTTTGACGTACTTATCTTGATTTATGAAGATGCCATCTTTTCTTTGCTTGATTTGGAGTCCCAAGAAAAATGAGAGCTCCCCCATCATGCTCATCTCGAATTGACTTTGCATTAGCATTGAAAATTCTTGGCAAATAACATCATTAGTAGAACCAAATATTCTATCATCAACATAAATTTGAACTACTAATAAATCTTTACCTTTATGCTTTAAAAACAATGTAGTGTCAACCTTCCCTTTTGAAAAATCTTTTTCAATTAAAAAGTTTGACAATCTTTCATACCAAGCTCTAGGAGCTTGTTTTAACCATAAAGCGCTTTTCAATTTAAGAACATGATTTGGAAATTTTAATCTTCAAAACCTGGTTTCTTCCACATACACTTCTTCCTTTATAAAACCATTTAAAAATGCACTTTTAATATACATTTGGTATAATTTAAATTCATGAAAACATGCAAATGCTAATAACATTCTAATTGATTCTATCCTAGCTACGGGAGTATATGTTTCATCATAGTCTATGCCCTCTTCTTGAGTATACCCTTGAGCAACAAGTCTAGCCTTGTTTCTCACTATAATACCACTTTCATCAAGCTTATTCCTAAATACCCATCTAGTACCTACAGTAGATTTATTACTAGGCCTTTCAACTAATGTCCATATTTTACTTCTCTCAAATTGATTTAACTCTTCTTGCATAGCCATAATCCAATGTTCATCATTTAATGCTTCTTTAATATTCTTAGGCTCTATGCATGAGATAAATGCAACATAATTACAAATATTTCTAAGAGAAGATCGAGTTGTTACCCCTTTGGATGGATCACCTATAATCTTACCATCCTTGACATAGTTGTATTCCCTTGGGAAAGATACTTCCCTTTCTTAAATGGTTGGCTTCTTGAGAGGATCTTGAGTTTCCTCATCTTTCGTTTTTTCCTTTGATGATGGTTCTTCAACGTCATGTCTAACGTCATTTGTATTTATAACACCTACATCATTATTCAAACAAGAATCCTTCATCGAAAGAAGATTATCATCGAAAAAAACATGTATAGACTCTTCTACAACCAAAGTTCTTTTAACTCAATAAGCTTTAGAATTTAAGGAATATCCCAGAAAAATTCCTTCATCACTTTTAGCATCAAATTTGCCAAGGTTGTCTTTACCGTTGTTTAAAACAAAACATTTACATCCAAAAGAATGAAAATAGTTAATGTTAGGCTTTTTATTTTTAAAAAGATCTTATGGAGTTTTCTTTAAAATAAGCCTAATCATTACTCGATTAATAACATAACAAGCGGTATTTATAGCCTCCGCCCAAAAATATTTTGGTAAATTGTTTTCACAAAGCATGGTTCTAGCCATTTCTTCTAAAGTTTGATTTTTCCTCTCAACAACTCCATTTTGTTGAGGGGTTCTAGGTGCTGAAAAATTATGGCTAATGCCATTTGAATTACAAAATTCAGTAAATCCAAGATTTTTAAATTCAGTTCCATGATCACTTCTAACACTAGTTATAGAGTAACCTTTTTCGTTTTGGATTACTTTTGAGTGATGAATTTTTCTAATGCTTCATCTTTAGTACTTAAGAATAGAACCCAAGTATATCTAGAATAGTCATCTACCAAGACAAATGCATATTGTTTTCCACCCAAGCTAGTAGTTCTAGATGGCCCAAAAAGATCTAAGTGGATCAATTGTAATACTCTACTAGTTGATACATCGTTAATGGATTTAAAAGAAACTCGCTTCTGTTTTCCTTTAGCACAAGCATCACAGATTTTATCATTATCAAATTTTAGTTTAGGTAACCCTCGAACTAAATCACCTTGAATTAGCCGTTGCAAAACGCTCATACTTGCATGTCCTAGTCTCCTATACCATAACCAACTATCATGCTCATCCTTAGCAACTAGGCGTAAATTAGTCATATCAATAGAGTCTAAATGCACCATGTAAATGTTTCCTATTCTATGACCAACAAGCATAATCCGATTAGATGCAATGTCAGTGACTTTACAACTACTAGTTTCAAACATGACATTGAATCCCTTATCACATAATTGACTAATACTCAAAAGATTATGCTTTAACCCATTCACATATAAAACATTTTTAATTTGTATGGAAGAGGTATTACCTATTGTACCTATACCTTCAACGTGACCTTTTAAATTATCACCAAAAGTCACTTCTCCTCCATTTTTGGCGTTAAGCTCTATGAACCGGCTTTTGTCCCCGATCATGTGTCTTGAGCATCCACTATCAAGGTACCATGAGTTTGAATTTGTTTCCCGTGCCTTGTAGCAATGCTTCTTTTCCTACAAACATAGATTAATATCTAATTTTTGGTACCCAAATTCTTTAGGGTCCATATTCATTAGTTTCCAAAATCCTAGTCCCCTTAGGTATCCATTTGTGCAGGATATCCTTATCTTTAGCAGTAATGAGTCCTTTAGGAACCCATATACTTCTGACGATTTTTTCATTAGAGGTTCTTTGGGGACCTCTATGATTGTAGTTTTAAAAAAAATTTCTAACAAAGTTGGATTTTGAATTTTCTCCATTTTCAAAACATTTTGTTCTAACTTTATCAAAAGAAGCTTTAAGATAATCAATTTTCTTTTGATGATCATCATTGACCTTTGAAAGTAAATTTTGCAAATCCTAATTTTTCTTTTCAAACTATTCTATTTTGATTTGCAAATCTTTGATTTTACTTTCAAAATCATTGTTGGTCTTGGATATGAGCTTATTTTCATTTTTCAATTTTGAGACATCATTTTTATATTTTAAAAACAATTTCTCATAATCCGAAGCCAACCCATTATATTCCTCTAATAACTCATCATAAGACAAATCATCTAATTCAGATGAGTTAGAGGTTACCTTAGAATCTTCCCCGAATGCCATCAAGTACAAGTTTTCTACTTCTTATTCCTCTTCATCAGAACCTTCTTCAGCGCTCCATATAGCCACATGAGCCTTGTGCTTATTCTTTGATTGACCCTTTCTCTTCAATTGTGGGCAATCATATTTGACATGCCCCAGCTTTTTGAATTCATAGCAAATGATAGGGTCATTCTCTTTTGGTTCATTTTTGAGGCCTTCATTTCGTTTGAATTTTCTTTCTCGGTAAGGTCTCATCATTTTTCTGAACCGTTTGGCAAACAATGTCATTTCCTCGTCATCGTCATCTGAATCTGAATCACTCTCATCTTTTGTGGATTTGAGAGCAACTCCAATGTTTTTCTTCTTCTCCTTCTCTTTTGGTGACTCATCAATCTTATCGAGGTCCACCTCATCTTCAAGCATCATTTCATGAGTGAGGAGGGAACCAATTAACTCTTCAAGATTTAAGGATTTTAGGTTATTAGCCTCGATAATTGTCGTCTTCTTGGATTGCCACGATTTTGGAAGTGAGTAAACTAAATTCCTCCCAAGCTTTTCATTTGGAATGATTTCTCCATATGATTTGAGACCATTGACAATCGTTGAGAATCTATCCGTCATAGCTTTGATATCTTCATTTGGTTTCATCCTGAAATTTTCATAGCTATGTGTTAGAAGACTAATTTTATATTCTTTTACCTCGTCGGTGCCTTCATGAGTGACTTATAGTTTATCCCATATTTCTTTGGCGGTTGTACAATATGAAACTCTTCCATATTCATCTGGTCCAAGAGCACAAAATATGATATGGATGACTTTGGAGTTGAGCTAGAACATTATTGTCTTTTCTTCACTCCACAATCTTGGATGGGTGAGAGGCTTGATATATCCGTCTTCTACAATATTCCATGCTCCCATGTCACTTGCTTGAATGAAATACATCATCCTATTCTTCCAATAGGCATAGTTAGCTCCATTGAAGAAATAAGACTTGTTGACGGGCATCGAATCAAGACCGGAGTTGACATTTGAAGTAGAGGCCATTGATGACTTGATATTCGATGTAACTCTTCCTGAATTGACTCAAGAGGCGATTAAACCTTTAAATGAGTAAGGCTCTGATACCAATTGTTGAGTTAATCGATCGATGGAATTGGCCAAGAGGGGGTGAATTGGCAATTAAAATTTTGGTGGAAGCTTTTACAGAAAATTGAAAAGATTTGCACATCGATTTAGTGTGGTTCGACTTTCTCAACCAAAGTCTAAGTCCACTACCTTAGCTATCCACACTAAGGATTTTCCAACAAATTCACTAATTTGTTCTTTCTTTTGAGGCCAAATAGATAACCTTACAACACCCTCAAGAATATACCCCAATTCTTGAGAACACTCTTTCTCAAAAAGAAGATTACAAATTTGCAAACTTACAAGGAAATCCTCACAAGGTAGATTGTTTGCACAATTCGAGAACAGAGAAAAGAACACTAAAAATGAATACAATTGAGTACAAGTAGTGTTCTTGAAAGCAAAATGAATATTGAATGAAAAATAGGCTTGAAATGCTCAAACCTGAGGTTTGATGCTTTCTCTTTGATTCTCTCTTGATTCTTGTTTCTTGTGTTTTCTTGTTATTGATTAATGGCTTCTAAGCTTGTTTAAATACACCTTCAAATGATTCTGAACGTTGGGGATGATTAGTGGAGTCAATAGAGCCGTTTAAGTGTGAAAACAATTAATAAAATCAGTTAGGAGCGTCAGTGCATCGATGCATACCCAAGGTGCATCGGTGCATCAAGTGTAAAATTCAAATATTTTGACCGTTAGACCCTTAGTGCATCGGTGCACTAAGGGTGCATCGATGCATTCGATGTTTCAAAATAGCCAGAGTGCATCGATACATGACTGGTGCATCGATGAATCAAACGCATTCAATGTTTTTCATAAAAATCTAAGTGCATCGATGCATAGTATGTGCATCGATGCATGAAATGCATTCGATGTTCAATTTATTCCATGGTGCATCGATGCATGGATTGGTGCATTGGTGCATCACTTTGAAAAATTGATTTTAGGCTTGATTTTGGTTCAAAATACTTTGTGAAAATTGTTTCAAAAATATATTAAGTATAAAACACAATTTTACACATTTAGTAAGGTTTGAAATTGATCTTGAAGCTTGGAGTAATAGTTTGATATTCGAGTAATTAAATCGAATATACTTAGAAAATCATTTGTAAAATCTTAAAATTCATTTATACTTAATTTGTTATATCGAAACATCAAAATGTTTTCAACATACACACACTAATTTTAAAGTGTTAGCATGCAGTAAACAAATAAAACTAGGATCAAATCAACAAAATAAAATAGAAGGAGGGGGTTAAACCGGTAATAATTCAAATATATTTTTTTAGGTTAGGACAATGATTAATTTATAAATACTAAGACATATAGGGACTAAAATGAATATTACAGAAAAATAAAGGATCTAACTATAAAACATATATTTACATAGGGAGAATCAATGGGTTAAAAAGAACTGAAGTACTAATTATTAGCTAAAATCATAAATTAAACCATTGTACATGACACAAATCAGTTGGGACTAAAATGAATTAAATCTAAAATTATCAATATCAATAAGTGTTTATCCCGAAAATAGATAACACATTCATGGTGACTAAAATGAAAACACAATAATTCAGAGCTCAAAATCAAACATTTATAAATTATATTCAATGTCTAAAACAAGATGTTACAAAACACGAAGGTCTGAACGAGATTAACCCAAACCCTAAAAACACCCCCTCTCCTAATGGTGTCATTTCACGCGTGCCATATAAGTTGAAAATCAGGCCAAAATCGACCCATAACCTTCATTTGTCTTCTTTTCCTCTTTGTTTGAACGATAGATAGGGAGAGAGAGCTCTAGAGAGCTTCGACCAGAGCAAAGAAATTCCAGAATCAGTGTGGTCTTCTCCATATCAACTGTCGTAGATTGGCGACAACCACCGTCTACCGACGTCGGAGAAGAGAGAAAAAATAGTTCGACGCACCTCTACTCCTTGGTTATGAATTCAGGCTTCTTTTAGCCAAAAGGGGTCCCTAGAATCATAGATCTAGGGAAATTTATTCGATTTATTTGATTCCGATGACCCTCGAAGTGACCGACGAACGTCGAGATAGGTCAGCTTTATTTCTTTCCTTTTGATTTTTCTCTTCATTTTTCTCTTTTTTCGAATACCTTTATGTAGGTTTATCTCTTTGTTTTATTTTCTTTCCTCCCCAAAAAATCTCTCTTTTCCCTTCAGTTCTTCTCTCCCCGAATGCTCTCCTATCTTCTCTATTTTTTTTCAAACTACCATCATCCCGTTGAATTTTTTCCCTTGATTTTATTAATCCGCTTAGGGTAGATATTATGAGATATGCGTAGGGTATGGGCTATTTTGATTTGGTAGGTGAAATCCTGAATTTTCGGGATTTAGGTATTTTAAAATAGGTTTCCTAACTTGATTGGATTTTTCTTTGATTTGATGATTATTTTTACTATTTTGGGTATGTTTATGATGATGATGATGATGGCTCACGCAGCTAAGGAGGCTCCCGGTGAAGCTCACGTGCCGGTTGGATGAGCGTGTGCATATCACGCGTCAGGCGAACGGTCTATATTCCATCGACAGTGGCGGCTGGCAATAAGATACGAGCTAGGGTTTTAAAACCCTAGTTGAATCTGTTCGGGTCGGCTGTTGGGCCTGGTATTGGGTCTGAATCGGGTCTGATGTAATCTGGGTGGGCTTCGGTTGGCTCAGATCCTGGTGGGCTGCTGAGTGGGCTTCGGGTTGGGTTTGTATTGGGTTTTGGGTCCTGCCATTAGGTGGAGTTTTGTTATTGGGCTTCAGGTTAAGGCTTGAAAAAATGTAATAATAATAATAATAATAATAATAATAATAATAATAATAAAACCCAGACAAAAACACTACACAGTTGTCCCTCTTTGCACATTCTTATGTTAACAAGAATAGGGCAAAATGATTAGACAACGAGTTTTTATCAGGCTCACTCTTTTGTTTTGAGAATTGATATTCAAGTCGACGCTGCTCATCCGCGATGAAGAGTTCTAGTCGCTTTTAGGTAAATTTTAAGATAACACGGTTCCTATATGATGAGGAAATCTGATTATCTAAGGGTGACGATGCTTCTACGTGATGAGGAGATCTGGTCGGTGGATGACACGGTTCCTACATGATGAGGATGTCAGGCCATCTTTAGGGATAAATTGAGATAACACGGTTCCTACGCGATGAGGAAGTCTGGCTATCTAAGGATGACACAGCTCCTATTTGATAATGATATCTGGTCGGTGGATGACACAATTCCTATGTGATGAGGATGTCCGGCCATTTTTAGGGATAATGGAGATAACACAGTTCCTACGTGATGTGGAAGTCTGGCTATATAAGGATGATGCGGCTCCTACATGATGAGGAGATCTAGTCGGTGGAAGATACGGTTCCTACGTGATGAGAACGTCTGACCATCTTTAGGGATAATAGAGATAACACGGTTCCTACACGATGACGAAGTCTGACTATCCAAGGATGACGCGTCTCATACATGATGAGGAGATCTGGTCTGTGGATGACACAGTTCATACGTGATGAGGACGTCCATCTTTAGGGATAAATAGAGATAACAGGGTTCCTACACGACGAGGAAGTCTGGCTATCTAAGGATGACATGGCTCCTAAGTGATGAGGAGATCTGGTCGGTGGATGACATGGTTCTTACTTGATAAGGACTTCTAGCCATGTTTAGGGATAATGGATACAATATTGTTCCTACATGATGAAGAAGTCTAATTATCTAAGGATGACGCAACTCCTACATGATGAGGAGATTTAGTCGGTGGATAACATGGTTCCTACGTGATGAGGAAGTCTAGCCATTTTTAGGGATAATTTATTTCAAGAGAAACTGTCTCAAGTGAGACAAAATTTATTTCGAAGGAAACAATCTTAATTGTTTATGTTTCAAGAGAAACTGTCTCAAGAGAGACAAAACTTATTTTAAGGGAAACAATCTCAAAGGTTTATCAATTTTGTTTCAAGTGAAACAATTTCCAAATTTTGTGTTTTGAGGGGAAAATTGTCTCAAACGAGGCAAATCTATTTTGAAAGAAACAATCTCAAGTGAGATTAATTTTGTTTCAAGTAAAACAACTTTCAAATTTATGTTCAAAGGAAATTATCTCAAGTGAGATGAAATTTACTTTAAGAAAAAACAATATCAAAGGTTCGTGTCTTAAGAAAGACTGTCTCAAGTGAGATAAAGTTTATTTTGAGAAAAACAATCTCAAATGAGATCAACTTTGTTTCAAGTGAAACAAATTCAAAATTTGTATCTCAAAGGAAAAATGTATCGAGAGAAATTGTCTCAAGTGAGACAAAATTTGCTTTTAGAGAAAACTGTCTCAAGCTGGACAATTTTTTTTAAGAAAAATTGTCTCTAGCTAGACGACACTTTGTTTCGAGAGAAACAATCTCAAAGGCGACAAACAGTCTACATGTTCCTTCTTGTTGAGGAATTTCCTTTAGAAGATCTGATCATTCACTTCAGGATGTTGAATCTGTAGATGGCATTGTTTCTTCTAGTTAGAGACATCTGGTCATTTTTGAACTTTTATTTCCTGAAAGATCAATAAATGATGTGTTTATGAATGACTATCTTGGATGTTATGATGGATTCCAAGATGAAGTTTATTTTATGTGTTTGATTCGATGAATTTTGAATTTATCCTCATGAGAGGGGAAAATGTCTTTTATAAAGACATGATTTCAAGTGAAATTTTTAAAAGTATCCTCATAAGAGGGAAAATCAAAGTATTTATTGCACATGATGATGAATGTTTGATGTAAATTTACAAATTTCATGTAACATGTATGTATGTATTGATGTATGTTTTCTTGATCAATGGTGGGACTGATCACATAGACAATCTTCATTCTTTGTTTGCACTAGCGTGCATCTTGGCAAATCTGATATCGTGACAATTTCTTCTTGCCCCAGCAAATCTTGTCTATATAAAAGACAATTTCCCCTAGATCTATGATTCTAGGAAATTTATTCGGTTTCTCTGATTCCGATGACCCTCGAAGTGACCGGGGAACGTCGAGATAGGTAAGCTTTATTTCTTTCCTTTTGATTTTTCTCTTTTTTTCCTTTTTTTTCCGAATACCTTTATATAGGTTTCTCTCTTTGTTTCTTTTTCTTTCCTCCTCGAAAAGTCTCTCTTTTCTCTTTAGTTCATCTCTCCCCGAATTCTCCCCTATCTTCTCTATTTTTTTCTTCAAACTA
Organism: Hibiscus syriacus; assembly: GCF_006381635.1. Lineage (NCBI taxonomy): Eukaryota > Viridiplantae > Streptophyta > Magnoliopsida > Malvales > Malvaceae > Hibiscus > Hibiscus syriacus. The sequence continues at coordinate 208,787 of NW_024062926.1, forward strand.
CCCTCCTCCCATTGAATGTTTCCCGCCCAATTTTATGAATCCTCTTAGGGTAGATATGATGAGATATGCGTAGGGTATGGGCTCTTTTTATTTGGTTGGTGAAATCTTGAATTTTTAGGATTTAGGTATTTTAAAATGGGTTTCCCGACTTGATTGGATTTTTCCTGAATTATTTGTACTATTTTGGGTATGTTGATGATGATGACGGTGGTTCACGAGGCTGAGGAGGCTCCCAGTGAAGCTCAAGTGCCAGTTGGAAGAGCGCGTGCATCTCACGCATTGGGAGAACAGTCTAGATTCCATCGACAGTGGCAGCTGGCAACAAGATACGAGCTAGGGTTTTAAAACCCTAGTTAAACCAGGTCCGGTCGGTTGCTGGGCCTGGTATTGGGTCTGAATTAGGTCTGATGTAATCTGGGTAGGCTTCGATTGGGTCAGATCCTGGTGGGCTGCTGAGTGGGCTTCAGGTTGGGTTTGTATTGGGTTTTGGGTCCTGCCATTGGGTGGAGTTTTGTTGTTGGGCTTCAGGTTAAGGCTTGAAAAAATGTAATAATAATAATAATAATAAAACCCAGATAAAAACAGATGTCTACAGCTGCCCCACTTTGCACATTCTTGTGTTAACAAGAATATGGAAAAAGTGATTAGACAACGCGTTTTTGTCAGGCTCACTCTTTTGTTTTGAGACTTGATATTGAAGACGACACTGCTCATCCGTGATGAAGAGTTCTGGTCGCTTTTAGGTAAATTTGGAGATAACACGGTTTCTACGTGTTGGAAATCTGATTATCTAAGGGTGATGATGTAACACCCCAACCCGTACCCGACCCGGATACGCGTCCGAGATGTCACATTGACATTTCAAAACCATTATTCTTGCAAAATAACAGACATTTGAACTTATATTAAGAAAATACAATCATATATTGTTCTTAGCTTTGCTCTCTTGTTCATGATGAAGAAGAAGAAATGAAGAAGAAGAAGATAACTTCCCCTTTCCACACATGAATCATTCATATATAGGAAAAAAATATATTTCCCTTTAATTCCTTTGATAATTACTAATAACTTCCAGGAAATTTTTCCAAATAAATCATTGAACTATTCAATTATTTTACTTTTATCACCAAATTCTGAAATTTTACAATTTGTCATTAACCTGGTATTGAGGATGTTACAAATCTCCCCTCTTTTTAAGAAAATTTGTCCTCGAATTTTCACTGCACCTCTTGATATGAATATATCTTCTAATGTTCACATGTTATTTTCCTTACTTAATCTTTCTTGTCATTATTAGAAACTTTCTCAAACTTTCAACTTCCTTTATCTTATAAATTGTTCACCGACATACTCATTCTCAAACTTTTCTATTACTCTTTATATTCTCTTGAACATTCAAATCCTTATCTCCTTCACTACATCACATTACATAATTAAAATATACATTGTATTCGAATCCACTTCATATTTGATTATCATAACCTGACAATATCTTATACTTCCAATACTTTTCCATCACATAATTTTGTTAGCCATTGCTATCACATAATTTTGTTAGCCATTGCTAATTCTTTCCATCTATAATGAAAATCCCTTATCATATCCACACTCTTGCTTATACACAATACTATTTACAATTCTAATATTCCTTTTCACATATCATCTCTTCAAAAAATCTTGCGTGCTATCATAATCTTCACTTCATTACTTTAATTCTTTCATTACCTTTTTCCCTTATCCTTTTACATTCCTTTCATATCCTTTATACTTTTCTTTCTTTATCCTTTTTAATCTTTCTATCAATCCTTTGTTTCCATCAAACATACAAATCCTTTAACTTTAATACACTCACTATCACACTACTTTATTATTCAACTTATTTCTTTCAATCAAAACACAAACCTTCATCAAACTATCCACACACACACACACACACACACACACACACACACACACACACACACACACACACACACACCACACACACACACACACACACACACACACACACACACACACACACACACACACATATATAATATATATATATATATATATATATATATTCTTTCTAGTCAAAATAATTCATTCGTTATTTCCTTTATTTATCAAACCTTTATTCTCACTCGTCCATAATACAATTCCTTTGGTTTGAATTCAACCATTCCATTTACATGTGTCTTATAACCGATCACTGATATTCATATTCTTAAACCATTCATTGGTCTTTTAATATTCTCCAATTAACATCCATCTCTTCCACTTTATCTTGTCCATGCTGTAAAGAAACTATTCTATTTCAGGAAGATAAAGTTCCTTTAATACTATAATTTCCAATCCGTCTGAACTGATTGGCTTTATTCTCTAGCGGAGAATACAACTAATTCATTTATGGTTTAAAGTTGAAAACCAGAATCTCTATCTTTCTTTGATGGTGCTTAACTTTATGAAGCACTAATTCTCTTAATCATCTGATATTTTTGTTCTCCAATCCTCTTATTCCGAGCTCTCTCTCTTTAGAGCTTTAGTGCGATTAACCATTTTTTGAAACGAGAACAAATTCAAAACCAATAAAACTCTTTTAATTTAAGGCGCAAGCCCTAAACAACCAATCATATATATCCTTCTTAATGAGAATCAACTTAGCAATACATCTGCTTAACTTATTAAAATTATACTCATACACATGCATGTGTAATTCCCTTGCTTCAAGCTCATATATTCGAGCTTTATTTGTCTTATGAACTGGTCATCCATGTACTTATTCTTGAACTCTTCTACAAATAATAACCACGTCACTTGATCTTTTAACATTCTTATGGTGACATTTGTCCACCATACTTTAGTTTGCCCACGTAGTAAGAAAACTTCTCAAATTAACTTCTCCACTTTGGAGAAACAAAAACCTTCTAACATTATCTTCATATCATTTAACCCAAAGGTCTGTAACAACATAACCTTCCTCAAATTCACCCTTGAACTAGGGCGCTCTTAATTCTTTCAACTATTTCAATACATTCATTCTATGAGTTAACAAAGTATAAAATCGAAACATACCAAAATATCATTCCATATCATAAAATATTCTCTAATCTTTTACAGGCACTCCCTAAGGTGTTCTCTCTTCTCCCTGCCTGACCAGGGCAGTTGAATGCTATTACCTTCAGGTCTATCACCTTGTGCTTTACTTTGGAAGTTCTCATAATCATACATCTAATATAACATAACAATTTAACTCTATTAACAAGACAGTATACTCCTTACCTTATCAGATCATAAATTTTTTCACTTTATGATGGCATGTATACTTTTTAAAACACTTTTGACTTCGTTTTTAGCCTAGAATCGACTAAACCGTAGTTCTGATACCATTAAATGTAACACCCCAACCCGTACCCGACTCGGATACGCGTCCGAGATGTCATGTTGACATTTCAAAACCTTTATTATTGCAAAATAACAGAACATTTGAACTTATATTAAGAAAATACGATCATATATTATTCAATTGTGTTTGGTATAAAATTTTGAGGTAAAAATGTATTTATGAACATTAAAATATGGTATGAACTGTACCGTGAACTGTAATTAACAGTACTGTGAACAATACCCTGCTACAGTACCCGAATGTTAAAATTTCCAGATTGTAATAGGGGAACCAATTCCCCTGCTACAGGGAATTGATACCCTGCTACAGTACTGCTATAGTACTTCCGTAAAACATAAACTCTTAAAATTTAAACGTTCATCTCTATACATTTACTATTTATAAAAAAAATATGTTTAAAACATTACAAAACTTGTTCAGAGCATGTTAGATTCAAATCTTTTATATTACATGCCAACAAAATTCTATATAACCAAATACATGTAATTCAACTACATTTCTGATATGATCTTTGGTAAGGAGAACTGACTTGTCTTGTTACTCTTTACTTCTCTTTTCGCTTTCCAAACTTACGTGTGAAACAATCACACGCTAAGTCGATGACTTAGTGAGACATATAAAACAAATTATATTACTCTATTCATATCAATGTATAAACAATTAATACTGTCATATCATATAAAAGCATATCTTCCATTGTATAACCAATGCACACATATACATTTATCATGAACATATTTATCAGTAATCATATTATTATCACTAATTCCTTTTTATCATATAAGCATATGTTGAACATTTCCATAAACATCATGAAACACATATATCATTTCGTAACAAAACACACATAACATCATATAATTTATATAACGTATTTGTTATTATCTCTTTATTAGCCCATGGTACACTGGTGAGAACTAAAGATATGTGAGTACATAGAGGTTGTGCACTATTACTGTCACCACAACTCATATAAGTCCCACTGAGTGGCATATGAAATTTGTACCGAAAGACCTATCCAGAGGTCTTAAAGAACCTCGGCAACTATCCATAGGTCCCGTAGAACCTAGGCAAACTATCAATATGATCTTTAGAACATAGGTATACTATCCATATGTCCCGAAAGACATAGGTAATTCTATCCATATGTTTCATAGAACATAGGTAAACCCTCGACTCTTGGCATGCCAACTATACCACTAGCTCTCATATCACATAACATGAGCATTATCATTTATATCATTTCATATATTCACAAGCACATTTCACTTTTCATATTCTTAACTCAAATATACATGCTTAAACTCATTTACATCCATTTATTTCATCTTAAACCTCAAAATTTTATTCTCCATATAGAATTCAACAATCATACCAAATTTTCCATGTTATCCAAACTTAATTCTAACACTTCTAACTTCTTATTCTCATAGATGACAAGTCAAATTCATCCTCCAAATTCATTTAAACCTTCTTATTTCAAAATTTCACTTAAAAACCATTTTTCTTTAATCTGTCATAACTCCTTTATCTTTTGATTTTAAGATAACTTAAGCTTTCTTTAAGCTTAGTTATCATCTAATGATCAAAACCCAACTTAAATTCGCTAATCAAAAATTAAGAAATCTTACCTTTGCTCTCTTGTTCACGATGGAGAGAATAAATGAAGAAGAAGATAACTTCCCCTTCCCTACGATTCAGTCATATATAGGAAAAAATATATTTCCTGTCAAATGACCATTTTTCCCTTTAATTCCTTTGATAATTACTAATAACTGCCCATAAAATTTTCCAAATAAATTGAACTATTCAACTTTTATCACAAATTCTGAAATTTTACAATTGGTCACTAACCCGGGTATTAGAATGTTACAGACGATGCTTCTGCGTGATGAGGAAATCTGGTTGGTGGATGACACGGTTCTACGTGATGAGGACGTCTGGCCATCTTTAGAGATAATTAAGATAACACGATTCCTACGTGATGAGGAAGTCTGACTATCTAAGGATGACACAGCTCCTACGTGATGAGGAGATCTGGTCAGTGGATGACACAATTCCTACGTGATGAGGACGTCTGACCAAGTTTAGAGATAATGGAGATAACATGGTTCCTACATGATGTGGAAGTTTAGCTATATAAGGATGACATGGATCCTACGTGATGAGGAGATCTAGTCGGAAGATGATACGATTCCTACGTGATGAGAACGTCTGACCATCTTTAGGGATAATAGAGATAACACGGTTCCTACACGATGACGAAGTCTGACTATCCAAGGAGGACGCGGCTCATACATGATGAGAAGATCTGGTCTGTGGATGACACAGTTCCTACGTGATGAGGACGTCCATCTTTAGGGATAAATAGAGATAACACGGTTCCTACGCGACGAGGAAGTCTGGCTATCTAAGGATGACATGGCTCCTAAGTGATGAGGAGATCTGGTCGGTGGATGACATGGTTCCTACGTGATGAGGGGAAACTGTCTCAAGAGAGAAAAAACTTGTTTTAAGGGAAACAATCTCAAAGGTTTATCAATTTTGTTTCAAGTGAAACAATTTCCAAATTTTCTGTTTTGAGGGGAAAATTATCTCAAGCGAGGCGAATCTGTTTTGAAAGAAACAATCTTAAGTGAGATTAATTTTGTTTCAAGTAAAACAACTTTCAAATTTTTGTTCAAAGGAAACTGTCTCAAATGAGACGAAATTTGCTTTAAGTAAAATTAATATCAATGTTCGAGCCTTAAGAAATACTGTCTCAATTGAGATAAGTTTATTTGAGAAAACAATCTCAAATGATCAATTTTGTTTCAAGCAACACGAAAATTGCATCTCAAAGAAAATGTCTCAAGCAACACAAAATTTGTTTAAGGAGAAATTATCTCAAGGGAGATAATTTTTTTAAAAGAAAACTATCTCAAGCTAGACACAATTTGTTTTTAAGAACAAGTTTCTCTAGTAGACGACACTTTGTTTCTAGAGAACCAATCTCAAAGGTGAAAATAGTCTACTTGTTCCTTCATGTTGAGGAATTCCTTCAGAAGATCTGATCGTTCACTTCAGGATGTTGAATATGTAGATGACATTGTTTCTTCAGGTTATAGACATCTGGTCATTTCCAAATTTTTATTTCTTGAAAGATCAATAAATGATGTGTTTATGAATGATTATCTTGGATGTTATGATGGCTGCGAAGATGAAGTTTATTTTATGTGTTTTATTTGATGAATTTTGAATTTGTCCTCATGAGAGGGGAAAATGTCTTTTATAAAGACAAGATTTCATGTGAAATTTTTAAAAGTATTCTCATAAGAGGGAAAATCAAAGTATTATTGCACATGATGATGAAGTTGATGTAAATATGCAAATTTCATGTAACATGTATATATGTGTTGATGTATGTTTTCTTGATCAATGTTGGGACGGATCGCATGGGCAGTCTTCATTCTTTGTTTGCACTAGCGTGCATCTTGGCAAATCTGAACTCGTGACAATTTCTCCTTGCCCCAGCAAATTTTACCCCTGATGAATTTGGCTTCCTTCTTCTGAACTCTTATAAAATCCAGCATAACTTCCCTTATGATACCATCATCATCCCTGCCAGATAGTTTGAAAAGAGAATCTATCATTTCAAGCTTTGGAGACTATGTACACACAGCTGCCCTGTAACGGGAAATCAAAAACCACTGTCTGGAGTTAACCACCGTAATAATTGATTGGAATATTAGACTTCCCCAGAGAGTCATTATACACATCCATGCCAAGGGTGATGGTTGGAACCTTAGAAACAACTGGATTTTGAAGATGTTTGCTCAATTGTTGACATCGAATTTAGTCTTCCAAGCTTTACATTGATTTTTTAGAAGAAAATTCGTAATATGCTGATCATTGACCCTAGTTTGAGCCATTTACTGTGTGGCTCTGCCAAACTCGACAAGACTCATAGAGATCAGAATTTTCTTATCAGGTAAAATAAAAAAGAGAAACTGTGGAGCTCCAAGAAGTTTGGATGTTCTTAAACATTTGGCAATTTATTCATCTTTTCTTGTGGCTTATGTCTAGATTTTTCAACCAGGGAAGCTCTTTGCATGGTGTTCAGGGCTTTTTTATAGCATTTCAAGGATATTAAAGAGTAATCAATGGGAATATAAGTGGGGCGCTTTGGCTTTCCAGCATTTACATGAGAAATCACCATAATAATGCAATTGTATGTTGTGACAATGGACAAAACAGTCATATATAGTGAGCTTCACTGTCTTTGCTTCGCTTTTTTTCTTCTTCATGCCTTTCTGCTTCATTGAAAATGAATGTATGTTTAATTCAATGATGTTGTACTCCTGAATGATATGAGCCTCCAAAAATGCCCCAACATTTATCATTTCTTGCTCATGCACTGACTCTAAGCATAAGTTTTTGTGTTTGGGAGACATTTGTTGTAATACCCCAAATATCATGTAGGTGATTTTATTGAAAAGATTTAAAATATGAGGATTTATTTGATTAAATGGTAAAAGATGATGAAAATATTTGGGATAGTGTTTAGGCTAATTTGTGACAATAGATAAATTAAGAGGGTATTTTGGTCTTTTAAGAGGGAAATAAATTTAAAATATATCCATATTAAGGATTTAAAAAGGGGAAAAAGAGAGGAAAGTAAACCACTCCCTCTTTTCTTCTTCCCCGTAGAAAGGCTTTTCCCCATAGCAAAGGTGAGTTTTCAAATTGTTAGTTGATTTTTTAGATTTTGGTTGGTTATTGAAACCTTGAGCATGATTGAAGCTTAATAAAGGTTTAAATGGGATTAAAACAATGAGATAATGGAAATAAAAGAGAATTTAGAAAATGGGTTTTCTAATGATATGTTGAAATAGGAGGGTTCATGGATGGTTATTGGTAAAATTGACTTGTCAATGAGGTAAATGAAAGATTGGAAGTCTAGAATGAGTTTAAAAACAAGTTGGAAATTTTGGTATGATTCTAAGAATCAAATGCATTTGAGAGATTCTAGATGTTTTAAGTATTTAAATGAAAGAAAGTTAGTAGATTTAAGTATAGAACTGTCATATAGTATGGTTAGGGGTAAAGGAGATGAAAATTGGCCTAAAGTTGGGTAAATTTTGGGTTAAAACTGGAAAATCTGGGTAGGGGTATCGGTACCCTATGGAACAGTACGGATACCCAAGGCAAAATTAGGCTAAATTATATAAGAGGTATTGATACTGATACAATCAGTATCGGTACCCAAGCATGTGGTATCGATACCATGGTAAGGGTATCGATACCAGTAAACATCAAATCTAATTTGGGTATTGATACCGAGATAGGGTATCAGTACCATCATAGGGTATCGATACCATAGAGAGGGTCTCAATACAGACTACATCGAAGCTAATTTTGGTATTGATATATGAAGGGGGTATCAATACCCTAATAGGATAGTATCGATACAATAAGCAGGGGTATAGATACCTAAAGGCCAGAAATGTTGCGTTAGGGCTGATAATGTTGTAGGAAGTGGACAATACGTATTTTGATTAATATTTAAGTTATAATTGTTAAGAAATACACTAACAATTGATATTATACATGTATGTAATGAATGTGGGATAGATCGAAACCAAGCTCTCGAAACAAGCAAAACCAAGGGTAAAGGCAAAATATCAGAGTAATCAGCCTTACATTTTGGATACATAGAAAGGAAAGTCAGGTGAGTACATTTATTATAAAATCAATAGAATTAAAATGTTTAAATTATAAAGTATGTTTTACTAAGTTTTATTTAAGTTATGGAAAGAATTTTATTCATGAGTTTTAGAGTATGAAATGCTCTAAAACCAATGAATAAAAGAATAATGCATATGGGTGCATTAATGCATGAAAGGATGCCTTGGCTGATATGTATATGGGTACATTATCAGCATAACAGAATAATGCATATGGGTGTATTAGTGGCATGAAAGGATGCCTTAGCAGATATGTATATGGGTACATTATCAGCATAAAAGAATAATGCATATTGGTGCATTATTGGCATGACAAGATGCCATAGTTGAAATGCATATGGGTGCATTATCAACAGGAAAGTATACTAGAGTTGAAATGCATATGGGTGCATTATCAACAGAAAAATATGCTAGAGTTGAAATGTATATGAGCACATTATCAACAGAAAAGTATACTATGGTTGAAATGTATATGGGTACATTATCTACATAAAAGTATACTATAATTGAAATGCATAAGGGTGCATTATCAACAGAAAATATGTTAAAGTTTAAAATGCATAATGATGTATTATAAATATAAATGGTGGTTACAAACTAAACAAAGAATCATGGCAAATGGTATATGATAAAGGTTAATGGTCATTATTAATGAAAATAAGGATTAACAATTAATGGTTATGACAATTTCAATATATTAAGTGTATGAATTTTCGTATAAGAAATATATGTGTATAAACATAAGAATTTCATAATAAGAAAAATGGATCTATATATTGATAATAGGTATGCCAACCACATAAATTATTGAAATAGTTGAGGAATAACGATATAAGAACTATTTGTGCATCTTAATAAATGAACAGAAATAAGAAGTTGGTAAATTACCATGTGAGCATTAAGGGTGAGAATGTATAAGGTTTATAATAAATTAAAAGAGAGTTAATTGATAAAAAAAAAGAAGCATTAGACTATAACTATTTCAAAATAAAAGATATAATGGCCTAGGTGTGCAATTGACAGAAAAATGTCAAATATGCCATTAGATGAACAATTAAGTACCATTGAGTAAAAGAATAATGATCTAACTGTGCAATCGGCAGAAATGTCAATTATGCCAGTTAGATGAGGGTTAAAACAATGTTAAGAAAGAGAATAAAGGAATTTTAATGTATTGTGATATGAATGAGGCATAAGTGATATGAAGGGATGATATATATATATATATATATATATATAATGTATAACTACGCATAATTGGTATGGAAGAATGCCATAAATGAAATGTATAATAGTGTATAAAAACATGAAAGAATTCCATAATGAAAAGGGGTATAATGGTGTATTATAAGCATGGTGGGATGCTATCAATGAAAATAAAGGTTTAGGACTAAAGAGATAAATAGAGAAGAAAAATGTAGAGGAAGATAGGTATGATAGGCATACTAAAATACTTAATGGAATACATTTTAAATGAGTAGGATCATAGAATCCTTAAGGAATATATGATTTAGTTCAAATTAAATAAAAAAGACATACTTATGTATACACAAAGGTTACTTTATAATATTATGTCTCACTAAGTAAATACTTAACGTGTATTGTTTCCATGCGTAGGTAAAAATATAGATAAATTGGGTAAGGTGTGCAGCAGTAGCAGTAGGTATCATTAGTTAAGGTTGACTCTCATCAGTAACGGTAGTACAATCTTATTCAGTTTAAGATCTTAGTTGGCATGTAATTAAATTATGGTAAACATTTTTATAATGTAATTAAGTAAAGATTTAAGTATATTGCTTTTAAAAATATCCTATTTTGTGGTTAATCAAATTAACAAAAAAATTTACGGGTTTTTAAATGACAAACATTATTTTAAAGTGATGTAACATCCATATCTCGTGTATGGAAGGGTATACGGGAGATGGGTATTACATTTATTGGTATCAGAGCTATAGGTTTAGTAGATTCTCGACCAAAACCGGGTTTAATTGAACTGAGAAAAAGGATTAGATGCCATTAAGATTCAAAGTTACTGATATGATGTCAATTAGTGTGTGATAGATGCCACTCCTTACTACCTTGTGTTTATTATGTATGTTCTAAATGATGTCAAAAACCAAGGATAAAAGTAATAAAGAGTTAATATTGAAAAGAATGTCGAGATTAAAATCAACCCAAGAGAATCCGACATGACTTCAATACCATGTCTTAGAAGGGTAAAAATTTCTATAGATTTTCCTTCATTCTATGGAAGGAATGTCATAGCGTTTAACGACGTTACTGATTTTGAGAAATACTTAAGTGAAACATTAAACTATTTAAAGTATGGTTAATTGAGTAAGAAGAAATGAATAAGCGGTAAGTACATTGACCTTTAAAAGCTTATAGAAAGAGGAGTTGTTAGTGGATCAACTGATTATGAGTTGTCTAAGAGTAAATTGGTTACTAGTGTAATTTTAGTAGTAACTGCTATGAAATTATGGCTACATAGTTTTAAAGTCTTTTTATTAAATGATGTGGATAATATTTCATAGTTGAATAGAAGATGTTTCAACTATTCGAGAATATTTTAAAGAGATCTGGAAAAGTTATACGGATTCCTCAATAAGGAAATGAAAGATCTTAAAAGTAAAAGTATTTATTCAAATTAATCTTGAGTGAGAAGACACAGTAAACCATAGTGGTTATAGTGCAAAAGATGAATTGAGTAGTAGTAATAATTGATAAAGATTCCATGGGCAATGCTCCCGGTGAACCTGATGAATTATTATTTGATGAGTTAAAATCATATTGAATATAAGTTGTTTGTCCTTAGAGACGATTATTCCAGAAAAAAAGTAGAGGTTATGGAGATTATAGTTTTTATTGAGAAAGCAAAATCATCCCTCAAGGTGATATCGATAATGATGCGAAGAAAATGACGTCAGATATATATATAGCTTTTATGGTTAATGTGATAGATACTCAAATGATTAAAGAAGAATGGTTTGATAATTCTATAACAATTTGGGAATTATAGATGTCTTTTCAAGTAAATTTATTGAGATACCTCCCTATCGAAAGGTGAAATTCAAGGTTAGTAGTTATAAAGTATTGAACATGTTTTCTATGATTTAGTAATTAAATGACTTAAGAGTCAAGTGAATCAAATATGTGTGTTAATAGTGAAAAGAAATAAATCTATGTGGTTATACATAGATTTTAACAGTTAAATCAGACTCTTCTAGAGAAAAACTGGTTTGCCAAATTATTCAAATATCGACTTTGGGTAGCATAGATAGTTTTATTTAACCATGTTGTTTAGGCATAAGGATAAGAGTAAATTTTAAGAAAAACTCATGTTGTAGTAAATTGGAAACTCCCAAAGAATGATCCTAAAGTTTGGATCTCTTTGGGGCTTGCTTTTTCCTATCGATGGTTAGTGAAAATCTTTTTGACGTTAGCTTTGTTGCTAAATAAGATTTTAAGAAAAGATATGTCTTTTTGGGAGCATGAAAAAGGGTCAAGAGAGTTTTGAAATACTAAAGAGGATTATAACAGGAATACCAGCTTTTATACAACTTGAGTTTGGTAAAGATTATGTAGTTTTTACTAATGCATATATCAACGGTTTAGGAAGTGTTCATATGCACAAATGTAAAGTTTTGACATATGCCTCAATAAATTTAAATACTCACAATAGGAATTATCTACACATGTTTTAGAGTCAGGTGTAGTCGAGTACTTTAAAAGATTTGATGTCATTAATGGTATAGTGAGCAATATATAATGGTGCTAATTACAAAAGTCTTATGCCGATTTAAAGAGAAGTAGTTGAATGGCTAAAAAGTGATAAAGTTTTCTTGAAGGTATTATTTTAAAAGGAAATATTATGGTTTGGACTGAGTTTGAGAGTTAATGAACCTTAATAGATTTTATCATTTAGCTTTTGTATTCTAGAATGGACAAGAACTATAGTGTTTTCATGTGTCATTGGTTACTAATGGCAAATAAAATCTATTGCATGTTCTTACTTTGGGAAATGAAGATCCGATTAAAATTTAATTATGAAAAAGAACCAATACAGATTTAGACTAGAGAAATCTAGAAACCGCGTAACAAAACGATTTCTCCAGTTGAAGTATTGTGGTAAACGTATAAAGTTTTTAAATTCGAGGACAAATTTTCTTAAGGGGAGAATTGTAATACCCCAAATATCATGTAAGTGATTTTATTGAAAAGATTTAAAATGTGAGGATTTATTTGATTAAATGGTAAAAGATGAGGAAATGATTTGGGATAGTGTTTAGGCTAATTTGTGACAATAGATAAATTAAGAGGGCATTTTGGTATTTTAAGAGGGAAAAGAATTTAAAATATATCCCTATTAGGGATTTAAAAAGGGGAAAAATAAAAGAAAGTAAACCATCTCCCTCTTTTCTCTTCTTCCCCGTAGAAAGGCTTTTCCCCATAGCAAAGGTGAGTTTTCCAATTGTTAATTGATTCTTTAAATTTTGGTTGGTTATTGAAACCTTGAGCATGATAGAAGCTTAATGAAGGTTTAAATGAGATTAAAACAATGAGATAAGGGAAATAAAAAGAGAATTTAGAAAATGGGTTTTATAATGATATGTTGAAATAGGAGGGTTTAGGGATGGTTATTGGTAAAATTGACTTGCAATGAGGTAAATGAAAGATTGGAAGTCTAGAATGAGTTTAAAAATAAGTTGGAAATTTTGGTATGATTCTAAGAATCAAATGCATTTGAGAGATTCTAGATGTTTTAAGTATTCAAATGAAGGAAAATTAGTAGATTTAAGTAGAGAAGTGTTATATAGTATGGTTAGGGTTAAAGAAGATGAAAATTAACCTAAAGTTAGATAAATTTTGGGTGAAAATTGAGAAATATGCGTAGGGGTATCGGTACCCTATGGAACAGTACCAATACCCTAGGCAAGAATTAGGCTAAATTATATGAGAGGTATCGATACTGATTCAACCAGTATCGGTACCCAAGCAATGTGGTATCGATACCATGGTAAGGGTATAGATACCAGTAAACATCGAATCTAATTTAGGTATTGATACCAAGATGGGGTATTAGTACCATAGCATAGGGGTATCGATACCATGGTGAGGGTATCGATACTAGGCTACATCGAAGCTAATTTTGGTATTGATACATGAATATTGATACCCTAATAGGGTAGTATCGATACCATAAGCAGGGGTATCAATACTTAAGGGCCAAAAATGTTGAGTTGGGGCTGATAATGTTGTAGGAAGTTGACAATAAGTATTTTGATTAATGTTTAAGTTATAATTGTTAGGAAATACACTAACAATTGATATTATGCATGTATGTAATGAATGTGGGATAGATCGAAACCAAGCTCTCAAAACAAGCCAAACCAAGGGTAAAGGCAAAATATCAGAGTAATCAACCTTATATTTTGGATACATAGCAAGGAAATTCAAGTGAGTACATTTATTATAAAATCAATAGAATTAAAATGTTTAAATTGTAAAGTATGTTTTACTAAGTTTTATTTAAGGTATGGAAAGAATTTTATTCATGAGTTTTAGGGTATGAAATGCTCTAAAACTAATGAATAAAAGAATAATGCATATGGGTGCATTAATGGCATGAAAGGATGCCTTAACTAATATGTATATGGGTACATTATCGGCATAACAAAATAATGCATATGGATGCATTAGTGACATGAAAGGATGCCTTAACTAATATGTATATGGGTACATTATCAGCATAAAAGAGAATAATGCATATGGGTGCATTATTGGCATGAAATGATGCCATAGTTGAAATGCATATGGGTGCATTATAAAAAGGAAAGTATACTAGAGTTGAAATGCATGTGGGTGCATTATCAACAGAAACGTATGCTAGAGTTGAAATGTATATGGGTACATTATCAACAGAAAAGTATACTATGGTTGAAATGTATATGGGTACATTATCTGCATAAAAGTATACTATAGTTGAAATGCATATGGGTGCATTATCAACAGAAAAGATGTTAAAGTTTAAAATGCATAATGATGTATTATAAATATAAATGGAGGTTATAAACTAAAGAAAGAATCATGGCAAATGGTAAATAATAAAGGTTAATGGTCATTATTAATGAAAATAAGGATTAACGATTAATGGTTATGACAATTTCAATATATTAAGTGTATGAATTTTCGTATAAGAAATATATGTGTATAAACATAAGAATTTCATAATCAGAAAAATGGATCTATATATTTATAATGGGTATGCCAACCACATAAATTATTGAAATAGTTGAAGAATAACGATATAAGAACTATTTGTGCATCTTAATAAATGAACAAAAATAAGAAGTTGGTAAATTACCATGTGAGCATTAAGGGTGAGAATGTATAAGGTTTATAATAAATTAAAATAGAGTTAATTGATAAAAAAAAAAAAAAGCATTAGACTAGAACTATTTCAAAATAAAAGATATAATGCCCTAGATGTGCAATTGACAGAAAAGTGTCAAATATGCCAGTTAGATGAACAGTTAAGTATCGTTGAGTAAAAGAATAATGGTCTAACTGTGCAATTGGCAGAAATGTGTCAATTATGCTAGTTAGATGAAGGGTTAAACAATGTTAAGTAAGAGAATAAATGAATTTTAATGTATTGTGATATGAATGGGGCATAAGTGATATGAAGGGATGATATATATATATATATATATATATATATATAATGTATAACTATGCATAATTGGTATGGAAGAATGCCATAAATGAAATGTATAATAGTGTATAAAAGCATGAAAGAATTCCATAATGGAAAGGGGTATAATGGTGTTTATAAGCATGATCGGATACTATCAATGAAAATAAAGGTTTAAGACAAAAGAGATAAATAGAGAAGAAAAATATAGAGGAAGATAGGTATGCTAGGCATACTAAAATACTTAAGATAATTGCGAATGAAATACAGTTTAAATGAGGAGGATCATAGAATCCTTAAGGATTATACGATTTAGTTCAAATTAAATAAAAAATACACACTTATGTATACACAAAGGTTACTTTATAATATTATGTCTCACTAAATAAATACTTAACGTGTGTTGTTTTCATGCGTAGGAAAAAATGGAGATAAATTGGGTAAGAAGTGCAACATTAGCAGTGGGTATCATTAGTTAAGGTTGACTCTCATCAGTAACGGTAGTACAATCTTATTCAATTTAAGATCTTAGTTGGCATGTAATTAAATTATGGTAAACATTTTTGTAATGTAATTAAGTAAAGATTTAAGTATGTTGCTTTTTAAAAATATCCTATTTTTTGGTTAATCAAATTAAAACAAAATTTTACAGGTTTACAAATGAAAAACATTATTTTAAAGTGATGTAACATCCATTTCTCGTGTACATAAGGGTATACAGGAGATGGTATTACATGTGTCAATTACCAAGGCCTACTCTAGAGAGATTGTCTTGTTTGAAAATGTGTTTCATCTTTTTTTATTTTAAAAAATTTGAAAAATATCAATTAAAACAATTTTGAAAAATGTTTAATCACAAATTTTGAAAAAATATTGTCCATTTCTATATTTCACAATTGAAGAAAAATCAGAAAACAACAGTTCATTGGATATTAAAGAATTAATTACATTTTTAATCCTTCAAAATAAATTATAGTTGTCGACACTCATTTTTCGTCTTATTTTTTATATTTCATTATAATTATTATTAATATTATTATTAGTAACTTTTTACTGTTTTTATTTCCCTTTTCCAAGGTTTTACAACAAGACCAAACTGGGCCCAACTATAAAGGATCATCAGACCCAAATCCAGAACCCGACAGTAACCTAGACCCAGTTGAAACCCGATTACAACCCGATCCGATGGTAGAAACTTCCCACAGTCACCCATGCCTCCCACGTGGATCACTCCAACTGAGCAGTAGCTCGTGCACGCCCTGTCAGCACCTTAATCGAGCAGTACCCCACTACCTGTCAGCCACACAAGCACCCATGCTGACCCAGCTTGTGCCAACCAAGACTTGCAAACAAGAAATCAAAATATCATCAGCATCAACCAAAGTCAAAAGAAAAAAAAAAGGAATTTAATCCCGAAAATTTCGGGATTTCACTTTACCTGCTCCAATCAAAGTCTCACCAAAGCATATAAAATTAACACACAACGACAAAGGATTCGATGGAGACTGAAAGATAAAAAGGAGGGAATCAACCATTAGCAAATGAAGAGAATGAGGAGACAATAAAAAACCCTCAAAGAAATGAGTTGAGAAATATTTGAAAGATGTATGTTGTTAGGGGATTTTTCAATAGAAATACAGTGTAAAAGATAGGGGTTTCCCCTTTGTTCTTGTAAGCAGAGAGTTCCAAAAGAAATAAGAAATAAGCATCTTTTCATCAACTTATATTCATTTTTCAACAAAAACAAATATAAAAAACATTGACCAGGAACAATCCAGAAGAAAGAAAAGCATTAGGAGGTATTTTTCTTATTTTGTTTATTTTCCAGTAAAGATTCGTATGTGTGTGTGGAATTTGTTCGAAACGAGAAAAGGATTAGAAGCTTACCGAGAGTGTGTTTGAGCCACTGGGGTTTAAGACCAAAGTGTTGAGAATTGTTCTAGAGACCTTGCATATGGGTTATTTAGTTTAGTTTTTAGGTCGGGAATTAAATAAAAAAATAAGAGTAAAAATGAGTTTCAATTTAGCTTACATCGTTGGTTTGGGTTTTCATCGGGGTTAGAAAGTTTCAAAGATGGGTGATTGTAAGGAGTTGGGTGGTCAGATCAATGGTTCCGGTTATTTGTGAGGATCAACGCCGTTGGAGAGATGGTTTGGAGAATGATCAGAGATGTATATAGTGACCATGGCTTAGTGACCGACGTAAAGAGTTTTGGAACTCTCGATTTGGGAGAAGAAGGAGATGGAAAGAGAGTAATAAGAGAAATAGAGTTATGTTACCTGAGCTTGTTGAGTCCTCATCATAGTCGGATTGGTCAGAGTTGTTTTAAAGCTCTTGGAGTCTCGGCTATGGCATGCGATTGTGGACAGAGGAAAGGAAAGTGGAGAGGGAGATGAGAAAGAGGCGTGTGTGTTTAGTTAAATTTAGGTTTACTTTAGGTTTATGTTAAATAGGTTTTATATTATAGCATTTGGTTAAATTACTTTCTAACCACTGAAGCTTTAGTGTAAAATCAAGTTTTAAGCCCCTTTTCATATTTTTGAATTATAGATTTATCTCTCTATTTTTGAGTCTTTTGTTTTAGTCCCTAAGTGTAGTCATTTTTAGTTTTTATTGTTTGTTCACTCGAGATGCTATTTTTAAAACTTTTAATTTAGCCTCATGTGTATTTATGGGCTTACTTCGCTGCTAGTACCTAAAATATCAGTATTTATGCTCCATAATATGATCCTTGACTAAGTTAAGCTTTTAATTCTGACTTTGCCTATCCTTTCATTTTGCCATCATGTTTTTTTCCATGCATATTTATGTTTTTTTTTGTATTTTTTATATATATTGTTGGAGGACTAATTACTGGAGTTTAACCCTTTATTCATTTGTTTAAAGCCATGTATGCTCAATATATGTGTGACATATGTCGTTTCTCAATGGTAATATGTGCATAAGTGTATATATATTTGTTGTTTGGTGGACACGAGTCACACATGTATTATATATTCTGACACATATGTAAGGTGGTAATGCTCTTGCTAAGCATATTTGTTTTATCATTATGTGGGTTTTATTTATTATACATGGTAATAATTTTCCTTCGTACTTTTTAATTTTTTTAGTCTGATCATATCTTGTTCAAATACTATTGCATAACTTGTATGATATCCCATGAGCACAACTTGACTCGAATTGAAATAAATTAATTAAGGTAATATTCAGTCATTTTAAAATTATCAAAATAAACTTTCTAATACGTGAATATTTAATTCATTTTAATATATATCATTAAACTTTAATACTATAACCTATATTTTAAATTTGAGCTATTAGGTTCCTTAATTTTCCTAATTTGACACTTTAAGTTAGAAAAAGCCTTAATTTATTTTTTGTATAATTAGAATTAAATAAAATTTTGTTTGATTGCATTGTTTTTACAAATCTAAGGCACTGTTCACTTATTAAAAATTAATAGTATATCTCTCACGATCGTGTTAGGGGGTGACTATTGGTAATTCCTTGAATAAGTCGACTTTTCAAAACCACATCATGTTTTCTAAAAATGAGGCAATATTCGGTTATTAGGCACAATAGTTGATCTTCCGCATTTACGCTCGGAGGAGAATGCTATCGGTCTCGATAAACGAATACCCTTTTCAACTTTGCATCCTTAATGATTTTTAAATTAAATAAAGATCGAACTCTAAATTTCTGATTTGTAAATATAGGATAATCAACTAGGTACCAATTTTGGGCGCTTGTGGGGGTGTTAATCCTTCCCCACGCGCAACCGACTTCCGAACCTGATTTCTGATTTTCGTAGACCTTAAAACTCGATATTTTGATAAAAACAAAATGTTTTATTAAAATCTTTCAGTTTTTATGGTGTTCCAATCGCACCTCAAATGATTGGTGACGACTCCTCACCTTTCGAAATGATTTTCAAAGAGAAAAAAATTGTCGGTATCAGTCTTTT
Organism: Hibiscus syriacus; assembly: GCF_006381635.1. NCBI lineage: Eukaryota > Viridiplantae > Streptophyta > Magnoliopsida > Malvales > Malvaceae > Hibiscus > Hibiscus syriacus. Next base: position 228,563 of record NW_024062926.1, read on the forward strand.
CCCTCTGGGCGAAAAACGATTACGATAGGTTGCCGACTCCATGGGGACCTTTTTTTTTAAACAAATTGAGAGTCGAGCCATGAGTTGGTTACCCTATATTTATTATTTAAAAATTATGAGTTCGATCTTGTTTAATTTATGGTTCATTATGTTATTTCAAAAAAGGAAAAACATATTTCTCTTTGGTTAATGCTTACACTTTTGTGGAATTATTTAGGATTGTTGCATATCATAGCTCTAAACCGAGCTCAAATCTGATTTACATAAGTAGGGAGAAATGTCACACCTCACGAGGAGCATTGGGCTTCCTTGTGTGGGTCTGACAAAGTATCTCTGGAAAGCACCCTAAGTTGCCTATCCAGATATCAGTTCTGAGGTACGCTTTTATTGGTGTGATCCCCTGAGCTGAACCCGATTCGTAAGTCTGTAAAGGGCCAAAATCAGGGTCAACCTTAGCAGGTTATAAAAATGGCTTGAGAACCCTTTGTTAGAACCCAACTTCATATATAGAATTTAGTAAGCCTACCCCGCTAAGCCATATGGATAACCTATGAAAACTAGAACGCATGCGGTTAGGACCATTAATTTCCTTTGTATGCTTTAATTTTCAGTCTAAACTTTAAGTCATATTTAAGATTATATTTTTTTGACTAATCATTTCAACTAACTTGATTCTTGTTGTTTTATTTCTACTAATATTGATTTTCTTGTGTATGCTCTTATTGCATTTTTGCATGTATCATTATCATGTCACATCATTTCATAAACAATATTGATTCCTAGATTACCTAGTTATTATAAAAAGAGCTTAAGGTAGCAATGTCTTCTGATGGGACTGAGAATGCAATCAATGTTCAGACCTGGTTCGAGTACGGGCAGACACAGTTCAGAGACAGCCTTGTTATTATCGAAGAATTAGTTTTGCCAGAGAAGGTAATTATCCGAGCCCGGTAGCATGAGAGAAAAGAGATGAGGCTAACTAGGAATTGGCGCAGAGGCGAGAACAAATTGAGTAGCTCGAAGCACATTTGTTTAGTTTGGATGAGACTTTTCAGAATCCTTACAACAGCAATGAGTTCATCTTCAAAAAGAAAATGAGATGTTAAAGAAGAGGATAATGGAACTAGAAGGAGTGGGGTTGATCCACTTATCTGCAAAACTACGATTGTTGAGCTAGAAGTTACAGTACAGAGATGCCATCAAAATCAGAGGAAGAAAGGCATATCCTGAGGATTGATGATATAGCTCGAGAGATTAGTGAATGGGGCAAGATTCTATGCTTAATTTCCATGTTGATGTATTCTCTTTGCCTAAAGTGCTTAGACGTCGTATGTTGTTGAGTACTTTCTATATAAACTAAGTTATTTTGGAATCAATATCGGGTTGCATTTGCATTTGCATCTTCATGTCATCCAAAGGTGTTAATTCACAAGTGATTGAGTAATAAAAAGGTTGGTCATAATGAGACAAGAAATTCTTAATCATGTAGTCAAAATCAGGAGATCCAAAGATTTTCAAACGATCCATAAAGAAGGACATCCGATGAATGAAGAAATTTAAAGCTAATTGAAGACTTCCTTTAAATGAGCAAAGGACAAAATGTTTCCTCAGAAGATAGATATAGCCATACCAAGGACGAGAAGACCCTTCATAAAGACACGAAGACCACTTCGCATTAGAAGTAAGAATAAAGATAAAATACGCCGACAACTTTGGGATGCAATGTTAGATTCCATGAATAGTACGACTCAAGGAAATGAAGAGATGAAGAATCACATTTATATTTTGACTATATGGTGAACTTACTGAATTCTTGTTGTCTAAATGAAGGTTGTTCTATAATGGTCACTTTTGGAATTAACACCTTGTGCATTTATTTGCATTTGACTTCCTATTTTACATTAGCTTATTAATTAATTTATTATCTATTATTACTTTTTTTTTCATTTTCATATCTTATTTGTACTAACTTGTTTGTTATGTTATTTTTTCTATGTCTACATTGCATGATCATGACATAATCAAAAGGTGTTGATTTGTGAGTGGTCATCATAGTAAAAGGTTTTCATGATGGACAAAGGGTTTTGTGATCAAGCAGGCTATAACTAAGTCAAGAAGTGGCATCCTATAAAGCTTCGAGAATAGTAGAGAGATGTGCACACAAAGATCATATGTCTGACGTAGAGTACAAAGAGATAAGAGAGTTAAAAGAGAAGATGTCCAAGATGATGGATAGAATAGATGCTTTGTCCAAAGGAAGTGGGACTTCTACAACAAAAAGAAAGAACTCGATGAAAATAATCTTGAGGTGTCAAATATGCAAGAGATTACTTTAGAGCCCACTGATCTTAGCCAGTGTGAGAAATCATGCACAATCATTGTTGTATCAACAAGCTGTTTGGAAACGCCAAGGAAATAGTGGAAACTATAGAAGTTCAGAAGGATGAAAAGAAGTTATCCAGTCAGAACTCGTTGGTGTTTGATAGTATACTCCCAACATAAGGAGAAGTAAAATTGGAAATTCCAACCCAACCCAAGTTGAGAGGTGGCTCTCGTTGTGATTTCATCCCAATATCATATAAGGAGTTGTATGATACACTGTTAGAAGCCCGAGAAGTGGCCCCACATTATGTGAAACCTCTGCAGCCTCCATATCCAAGTTGGTATTACGTCAACGTTCGTTATGAATATCATGTTGGAGTTTAAGGATATTCTATTGAGAATTGTTCTACATTCAAACGTCGAGTCCAGCTTCTTATAGATTATGGAGTATTGTTTGAATTGAAAGGACAACCCAGTTTGGTAATGGATTATTCTGTTGAGTCTAAACCAAAAGTGACCAAAGGTTAGGGTATCTATGAAGGCATTCAAGAGGAAGATTGTTTGCTAAAATACGAAGCTCAGATTAGTTATTTAAGGAGTGAAAATAATAAATTGAGCAAAGAGATGGAAGCTATGCGGGATGTTTTTCGAATGATCAGTCAAGCCTTTAAATTTGTTGGTATAGGAAATGTCCCAAATGAGTGGATAACAGGGGTCACTAAATTGAAAAATGACGCTAAATAATGGAGAAATAATTGCAAGGTACATGAAGGTCGAACCGAGAAGTTTGCTCATGATTTATAGATTACAGAAAGAAGGCGCAATATAGCTGTTGATAATTTGGGAAATATCAAGCCGAAAATCAAACGTTGAATTTGCCCATAGCCAACTTGGAAATTTCATATCAATGCCACAAGCGGGAGAATGAAGCTGAGTTAGAAGCCACTAAAGCCAAGAACAAGAAGTTAATGAAGATTATGGATGATTATAGTGATCATATGCAAGAGCTTCATAACCACAATGACTTTCTTACAATAAAGATTCAACAGCAGTGTCTACAACTCCGAGAATCGACACTCAAGATAGAGAAAAGGGACAAAGTCATGAAAGAAGCTATGACCCAAGCAAACAATGTGGCTCACAAATGGGTTGATTTAGCTGGATTTGCAAGAGAATTGAAGCAGATTGATAATTCAACACCCAAGCATGAGTGGAAGTTAAATTGGCTTTTGAATGAGGTAGAAAAGTTGGAGTGAAAGCTGTCCATATATGTAAAGTTTGTTTGATGTACCGAGACCTTTGTGTTCAATGAAAGTTGTTTTAAGATGGTCACTCTGGAATGTGACCTTTTGTATTTGCATTTAGCATTTGCATTAGCATTGCATATATTCATTTAAGCATTTTATATGCATTAATTATGAAAACAAAAATAACTTGTGGAAGGTTATGTGCCATAATAACAAGATCATTCATTCATACTGCTCCTCATCGTCATGAACAAACAAATGGAAATAATGGAGCAATCTCACAAGGAATCACAAAATCAGTTGCAAGAGCAGTTGGTCGGGTTACAACAAGGAACGGGAATCAAGCATCGGGTTCTTTACAAGACGCACGAATCAAATTATCCATGTGCTGGTACCACAGGCTGCTGGTAAAGAGAAAATGATGATAAAGGAAATCAATCTATCAGACTAGTACATCAAGAGTGATAATTTTCCCTAGAGCATCTAACTCAGACCTAGTGATGGGCCTTGTCAATTTTGAGCAATTTGAAGAGAGTTCAAATGGTTGAAGGAAACTATTAAAGATATGAAGGTTGTTAATACCTCTCACAAGGAGTTAGAAGCTAGGGAATTCAGTTTGGTCTCTGATTTGGTCATCCCTCATGAATTTAGGGTGCCTAATTTTGAAGTATATTATGGCACTAGTTGCCCCCTAATTCATCTGAAAATGTTTTAAGAAAGATAGAAGGGTACCTAAATGATGATAATTTGTTGATTCAGTTCTTCCATGATAGCCTTGCTGGGCCAGTTGTAGTATGGTATAACCGCTTGAACAAAGAGCAGATCAAGACATGGGTCAACCTAGCTGATGCTTTTCTGGGGTAATATCAATATGTTAAAGGCTTAGCCCCAAAACGTCATGACCTTAAATGATAAGGATGAAAGCTACTGAGAGCTTTAAAGAATATGCCCTAATATGGAGATGATGGCAGCACAAGTTCAACCTCCTTTGCTAGAAGAAGAAATATCATGTATGTTTCATGATTCTCTCCCAACTCATTTCTTTGAGTTAATGCTGGGAAATTCAATGAATGGCTTCAAGGATCTTATGATAGATGGAGAGTTAATTGAAGATGCAATAAGAAACGGAAACTTGAAAGTCACTTCCAAAATCTAATCGATCAAAAGGAAAAGGTTGATGAGGCGAATGAATGTCACATCCAGAGCTCTCACAACCGTAAAAGAAAAGGGACAGCAGGGTACTCGAATCGTCCGAAGAAAGTACCATGATCGAAAAATACTTTGAGAGTATTCCAAACTTCTATCTCGGATCTGTATCCCCATTTGGTTAAAGGTCAATTCCTCAAACCGAAGCCAATAAAATTACCACCAAACCCTTCTGCCCATAACTACGATCAAGATAGTGTCTGTGATTTCCACTTAGGGGCATTGGGGCATGCTACGGTGAATTGTAGGATGTTGTTCAAGGAGATAGAGATGCTTGTTGAAAATGGGACGTTGACACAAGAATTGGTGGAACAATAGATGACGAGCTTGAGTAGAGAATCAGAGTGCAATGTGTAACACCTGATCGAGTCAAAAGCCACTGCATCAGAAGAATAATAGGGCATCCTAATTATGTGAAAAATCATTTCATTCATCGTGAAACTTTTTGTCATTTGCAACATTTTGTTTAAACATGTTTTTGTCCCTTTTCTCAGTTTTTTGAAAGGACTTTTAAACGAACTTACGTCATTTTCTAAGGTCATGAGCATTGAATCAAGTTTTAATCTTTTAATTATTTGAATATCAAATGAATTAAAGGTTCTTTTACTACTTCATTAATTATATGCTTTTGACAAGAGGCAATATTAAATCTTCCATGTCGCATCCAAAGCCAAAAGAACCACTGCTGGGCTCCTTACCCGGAAGTAACACCGGGAGTGAACTTTGACATCAATTCCCCATCCTCAATAAATCCTAAGGGCGTGACGATGACCTTTACTGCAAGAAAGACAAGACGAAGTGTTACATATCAAAGGCACACTAAGATTACGTAGAAGAAGAAGAATAAATAAAGGGAATCATTGAAATAATTCTATCATGCATTAATTATATTGTTTTCATATAAATAAGGTTAATCCTGAATACTCGTCCCCATGTGGATACCTCTTTTACAAAGACTTCCATGTATGAGATGATGAACGACTTTATTTTATTTATCCTTTTAAATATATATATATATATATATATATCCTTTGTGCTCCCCTTTTGAGCCTATAGTATTTTTGTTCTGATTCAACCCAAACTAAAGATCACCCTCTACACTAGGGGCCAAAGGTGAAGAACATCTACTCGCATGAGTAAAGATCATCAATCCGAATTTTGCAACAGAAGCAAGTCATGATGAAATAAAGTGAGAAACAACAAGATATCACAAGATGGACCAAACACGAAGCATTCGAAGATCAAATCGAGTTGACAACACAGAGAGAAATAATAAATAGATATAGCAAAAAATGAAAGAAAAAGAAAGAAAAAAGAGAAAAATAAATAAAACTGATCAAACACCTCAAGACCATCGGTTCAAACATTTCAAATCTATTCACCCGAAGGTCATGAAACACCAAAGAAAAATAAAAAGAATAATAAAAAGACGCACGAGCATATTCAAATCAGGTAGAGCAAGGTTGAAGACAGCAGAACGAATTGATCATTGGTTCGACCACCCTTAAACACTTGTTTAGGCCTATTTATCATTTTCTTTCATAACCATGAGCCTTGGCCTACATTACGTACCTGAAAAGTCCCTTCTAATTATACATGGATTTCTAAGTGGAGAGATTATCTTCAGATTTCATTCCGTCCTTCAGGGTTAATTTTATTTGTAAATAGTTTTTTTTTAAAAAAAAATTTAATGTGTGATAGGAAAAAACAATAAAATAAGGGTTCAAGAAGTAAAATTTTAGATGACGTCTTGAAACCAAAGCAGAATTCAAGTTGAAAACCTGAAAAGGCAACTCGAATATGAAGATTATCAACCACTGTACAGAAGGTTGATATATACATCTCTTGATAAAGCATTGCACATTCCAAAGGCGCTCACGAGGGCTGAGAACCAGTGAACATTTCCAGAAGGGAAGCATAATGGTTACCTCATAAGATCAATAAAATGCCAAAATCAAGGACGCAAGAAGCTAACCTGAAACACATTACCTTCCTAAGTCAACCTAAGCCTTTTATCATCATTAATCTTTACACTTTTCAAATGTATATAATTTTTGAAGGATTAAAAGAAAATTTAACTTATTTGATATTCATTAAACTCTTGTTTTACAATTTGTTTTGATTATGAATATGAAGAAAATGACATCATTTTTTTAATTTATTCATAAATATTTCACATTTCCAAATAAAAGAAAGGCTAAAAACATTTTCAAACATGTCAATATCAAATGTGAAAGGTCCTTGAAGTTGATGAGGTTTATTATGCCTCTATTGGAGAAAAGAATAAGTGATGCCAGAACATGAAGCATTCCACAATCTTGAAGTAGATGGTCGAAGAGAACAGAATGAATGAAGAATATAATTTGTAGCATTTCCTGTGACGCTGTCAATAACCCATCAAGAAGAAGATGACCTCATTATTCAGAAGGGGCACATATTACAGCTTGTATAAAATACAAGACATTTTGTTAGAAAAATTGATCACTTCTTAAGTGTTTATGACGATATGAAGAAGACCCTCAAACTACTTGATAACACTACTATGTAGTGACACCAGAATGAGAACATTCAAGTCAGGATATGTTGGGCACAAAGAAATCATGAGTACCCACTTTTGGAATGACCAGAAACCCAGATCATGTTGGGATGACAAGATTTAAACCAAGAAATATTGAGAATGAGTCTCACAACTTCAAGTGTCAGGGGTAGACCGTGGATTTGAGTAGAGCTTACCTCGTAAAGAAAACCAACCGAGCACCAATCAATTGCAGAGTCCTGAAAGACAACTCAAAAGCGTAATTGAGCCAAGGACAGAAGGGGCCTCAAGATCATATTACTAGCCGTAGCAAGAATTTGAGAAAGAAAACACTTCCTTCAAAATGAAGACAAAAATAGAGACCACAAGATGGTTGGACAGATCTTTAAAAGTTGCAAGCTACTATATTGATATCTGTATAAACCCTAAATAAAAATGATCAAGAGGAAGAAGGCATGGTTCCCCACTTTGGAGTCAAAGGAAAATTGAATCAACATTTACGCATGCATGAGAACATCATTTGCATAAAAAAATGCATTGCATTGCTTTCGCATTTCACACATAAACATTTGGTTTTTACATATATTTCAAGGAAAAAAGATTCATGATATCAAATCCCAACAAATTGAAGCTAGAATTTAAACCTCAAACGCAAGGAATCGCATTTAGAGATGTGATCTGAAGAATAGGATGGGTCAATCCATAGAGGAAGCATTACTTTGAAGTGGGGAATGTTCCCCAACCATTAAGTTTTTTATAAGTAAAGAATGAAATGAGAAAGGTTTCTCATACGAATTTGAAAATTCAAAATTTTTGAAAAGTAAGAAAAGTTTCTTACCTAGTAAACTATTTCCAAAACTTAGTAAGTCCTTCGGGCAATTAGTAATTCTTTCGAGCATGATGCTTAAATCCTTCGGGTTATCAATAAGCCTTTCGAGCAAGATGATAAGTCATTCGGACCTTCCATAAGACCTTAGGGCAGGATATTTTCACATGTCTATCGAAATATGAGAGATTTCTCATTTAAATCTGAAATTTGAAATTTTAAAAAAGTAAGAAAGGTTTCTTGCCTAGTAAACTATTTCCAAAATTTATAAGTACTTCGAGCCAATAGTAAGCCTTCTGAGCATGAGGATTAAGTCCTTCGGGCCATCTAAAGCCTTCACAGAAGAGTAGTGAAGCAAATCCATCATAACCCTTCACGGAAGAGTAGTGAAGCAAATCCATCAGTAAGCCTTCCGAGCATGACGATTAAGTCCTCGGGCCATCTTAAGCCTTCACCGAAGAGTAGTGAAGCAAGTCAATATTAAGCCTTCACCGAAGAGTAGTAAAGCAAATCAATCTTAAGCCTTCACCAAAGAGTAGTGAAGCAAATCCATCAGTAAGTCTTCCAAGCATGATAATTAAGTCATCCGGGCCATCTTAAGCCTTCACCAAAAAGTAGTGAAGCAAATTCATCTTAAGCCTTCACCGAAGAGTAGTGAAGCAAATCAATCTTAAGACTTCACCAAAGAGTAGTGAAGCAAATCCAAGATTTGATATTCCCTTCAAATGACAATGAAAAACTCTACCCCGATTCAATCTTCCCTAAGTGACAGTGGAATGAATCAACATCTTCCCTTCAGAAGCGAATATATTCCTATCTTCCAAGATTTGATATTCCCTGAGTCACAGCGGAACAAGTCTACCCTAATTCAATCTTCCCTGAAGAACAGTAGAATGAATCAACATCCCCAGATCTGGTATTCCTTAGGTGAAGCGGAACAGATCCCTTATCATATTTCAAACCTTGAAGTTGATTGGATGAAAAACGCATTATCTTTTCGTCTTTACCCTATTCTTGTTGGCACAAGAATGGCAAAGAGTGGCAGCTGTCGACACTTATTTTTTTTTTCTCATTTTTATATTTCATTATAATTATTATTAATATTATTATTAGTAACTTTTTATTGTTTTTATTTCTCTTTTCCAAGGTTTTACACCAAGACCAAACTGGGCCCAACTACAAATGATCATCAAACCCAAATCCAGAACCCATCAGTAACCCATACCCAGTTGAAACCCGGTTACAACCCGACCCGATGCAGCAACTTCACTACAGTCACCCATGCCTCCCATGTGGATCACTCCAACCGAGTAGTAGCTCGTGCACGCCCTGTCAACACCCTAATCGAGCAACACCCCACTACCTGTCAGCCACACAAGCGCCCATGCTGACCCAGCTTGTGCCAACCAATACTTGCAAACAAGAAATCAAAATATCATCATCATCAACCAAAGTCAAAAGAAAAAGAAAGAAATTTAATCTAGAAAATTTTGGGATTTCACTTTACCTGCTCCAATCAAAGTCTCACCAAAACACAGAAAATTAACACACAACGACAAAGGATTCGGTGGAGATTGAAAGCTAAAAATGAGGGAATCAGCCATTAGCAAAGGAAGAGAAAGAGGAGACGAATAAAAAAACCCTCAAAGAAATGAGTTGAGAAATATTCGAAAGATGTATGTTGTTAGGGGATTTTTCAATAGAAATACAGTGTAAAAGATAGGGGTTTCCCCTTTATTCTTGTAAGCATAGAGTTCCAAAAGAAATAAGAAATAAGCAATCTCATCATCATCTTATATTCATTTTTCAACAAAAACAAATATAAAAAAACATTGACCAGGAACAATCCAGAAGAAAGAAAAGCATTATGAGGTATTTTTCTTATTTTGTTTATTTTCCAGTAAAGATTCGTGTGTGCGTGTAGAATTTGTTCGAAACGAGAAAAAGCTTAGAAGCTTACCGAGAGTGTGTTTGAGCCACCGGGGTTTAAGACCAAAGTGTTGAGAGTTGTTCTAGAGACCTTGCATATGGGTTATTTAGTTTAGTTTTTAGGTCGGGTATTAAATAAAAAATAAGAGTAAAAATGAGTTTCAATTTAGCTTACATTATGGTTTGGGTTTTCATCGGGGTTAGGAAGTTTCAAAAATGGGTGATTGTAAGGAGTTGGGTGGTCGGATCAATGGTTCTGGTTATTTGTGAGGATCAACGTTGTTGGAGAGATGGTTTAGAGAATGATCGGAGATGTATATAGTGACCACGGCATGGTGACCGGCGTAGAGAGTTTCGGAACTCTCGATTTGGGAGAAGAAGGAGATGGAAATAGTATTAAGAGAATTAGAGTTATGTAACCTGAGCTTGTTGAGTCCTCATCATAGTCGGATTGGTCGGAGTTGTTCTAAAGTTCTTGGAGTCTCGGCTATGGCATGCGATTGTAGACAGATGAAAGAAAGAGGAAGGGAGATGAGAAAGAGGTGTGTGTTTAGTTAAATTTAGGTTTACTTTAGGTTTATGTTAAATAGGTTTTATATTATAGCATTTGGTTAAATTAATTTTTAGCCACTGAAGCTTTAGTGTAAAATTAAGTTTTAAGCCCCTTTTTTATTGTCTGATTATAGATTTATCTCTCTATTTTTGAGTCTTTTGTTTTAGTCCCTAATTATAGTCATTTTTAGTTTTCCATTGTTTGTACACTCGAGATGCTATTTTTAAAACTTTTAATTTAGCCTCATGTGTATTTATGGGCTTACTTCGCTGCTAGTACCTAAAATATCAGTATTTATGCTCCATAATATGATCTTTGACTAAGTTAAGCTTTTAATTCTGACTTTGCCTATCCTTTCATTTTCGCCATCATGTTTTTTTCCCATGCATGTTTATGTATTTATTTTGCATTTTTTATATATGTTGTTGGAGGACTAATTACTGGAGTTTAACCCTTTATTCATTTGTTTAAAGCCATGTATGCTCAATATATGTATGCCATATGTCGTTTCTCAATGGTAATATGTGCATAAGTGTATATATATTTGTTGTTTGGTGGACATGAGTACACATGTATTATATATTCTGACACATATGTAAGGTGGTAATGTTCTTGCTAAGCATATTTATTTTATCATTATGTGGGCTTTATTTATTATACATGGTAATAATTTTCCTTCGTACATTTTAATTTTTTAGTCTGATCATATCTTGTTCGAATACCATTGCATAACTTGTATGATATCCCCATGAGCACAACTTGACTCGAATTGAAATAAACTGATTAAGGGTAATATTCGATCATTTTAAAATTATCAAAATAAACTTTCTAATACATGAATATTTAATTTATTTTAATATATATCATTAAACTTTAATACTAGAACCTATATTTTAAATTTGAGCTATTAGGTTCCTTAATTTTCCTAATTTGACACTTTAAGTTAGAAAAAGCCTTAATTTATTTTTTGAATAATTAGAATTAAATAAATTTTGTTTGATTGCATTGTTTTTACAAATCTAAGGCATTGTTCACTTATTAAGAAATTAATAGTATATCTCTCGCGATCATGCTCAGGGGGTGACTACTTGTAATTCCTTGAATAAGTCGACATCCTTTTCAAAACCACATCATGTTTTCTAAAAATGAGGCAGTATTCGGTTATTAGGAACAATAGTTGATCTTCCGCATTTACGCTCGGAGGAGAATGCTATCGGTCTCGATAAACGAATACCCTTTTCAACTTTGCATCCTTAATGATTTTTAAATTAAATAAAGATCGAACTCTAAATTTCTGATTTTTAAATATAGGGTAATCAACTAGGTATCAATTTTTGGGCGTTTGTGGGGGTACTAATCCTTCCCCACGCGTAACTGACTCCCGAACCTGATTTTTGGATTTTCGCAGACCTCAAAACTCGATATTTTAATAAAAACAAAATATTTTATTAAAATCATCCAGTTTTTACGGTGTTCCAATCGCACCTCAAATGATTGTGGCGACTCCTCACCTTTCAAAATGATTTTCAAAGAGAAAAAAACCATCGTATCGATCTTTTCCCTCCGGGCGAAAAATGGTTACAACAATAGTTATTTGACAAGTGTAAAATTAATGTTCTTTGAGGTAGGGTTAAGTAAGGAAATGATAAGGCGTCTCGAGTGGTTGCCTTTGGTCAAAGGTTTTGCATTCTCATTTCTTTAATGTTCACTGATCTGATGGAGTAGTTTCTATGCTTATCTACTGGAAGTATTATCTGATTCTCAACTCTCATGTGCACATTTGGGTTGTGTGATGTCTTGTCAAGGGATTTGTGAGATCGCCACTTATACAATAGTTGCGCAATCTTTAATTCGAGCTATTTTTTCAGGTTTTCAACATGAATCCTCATTTGGTTTTAAGACGTTATTCAGAATTTACGTCTTGAACCCCCTTTGTTATTTTTTCTATCATGTATTAAAGATTTTAGAAAAACCTTTTGTAAATAAAATATTAATCCTGATGAGCGGGATGAAATCTGAAGATAGTCTCTTCTATTTAGAAATCCATGTATGATTAGAAGACTTTTAAGGCACGTAACGTAGGCTACAGTTCACGGTTATGAATGAAATGGATAAAAGGTCCAAACAAGTGTTTAAGGGTAATTGAACCAAGGACCAATTCATTTCGATGCCTTCAAAATTATCTTGCTCGATTTGAGTCTATTAGTATGTTTTTTTATTTTCTTTATGTTCCATGATCTTCTGGTGAACTAATTCTGGAATGATTGTGCTTGATCGTTCTTATGGTTTGAAGCTCGATACGTTATATGACTCGAGGGACTCATTGCATGTGCTTCTTGTCTTCTTGTTTTCTTTTTTTCTTTTTCTTTTTTTTCTTTTTTTCTTTCTTTACTTTTTCTCTTTTTTTTTTTCTCTTGGCTTTGATTTGATCTTTGCTCTTTGCATTTGGTTCACCTTTCGGTATCTTATATGGATTGATGGTTTTCACTCATGCGAAAAGATTTTCTTTACTTGCCCCCCATTGTAGAGGGTGATCATTGGTTAGGGTTGAATCAAATGAAAATATAATTCAGGCTCAAATAGGGACACAAGGGATATATATTTTCTCTTTTTATAAAGGGATAATGAAAAAAACCGTTCTCATTTCATACACATAAATCCTTACAGAAGAGGTATCCCCAGGGGGATATATTTTCAGGATTAATTTTATTCACATGAAAACAATGTAATTAATGAATGATAGAATTATTTCGAATTAATTTCCTTTTTTCTGCTTCTTGCTTCTAGCATGTATCAATTATTTAGGGTCATATTCAAGAAAATGATTTGAGATGCTTCATCTTGTGTCTTCTTGTAGGAAGGTTCACGTTCAAGTGAACATCTTGTACTCAATTTCTTCAGGTTTTATTGGTAGAAAAATGTCAGTTTTGCGTCTAAGAAGATGATGGTGTGACTTTATTGGCTCAATTAAAGGCAAGGGTATGGCTTTTTGTGTCTCAAAAAGGATAAAGGCAATTTTTCAAAGTTTCAAAGAGAGGTAATGTCAAAATTTGGTCTTTTGGTAATAACCATGAGTTATTTCGGGTAAAGAATCAGAAGGTTTTATTTTTTGGTTTTGGACGAGATAAGAAAGGTCTAATCTCGCCATATGTTAAAAAATATATAATTCTTGAAGAACTAAAAGAATATGTAATTCATTCGATATTCGAAGAACTACAATATTAAAACTCGTTCAATTATTCAACCTTAGAAAATAGCCTAAATTCAGTCATCAAAAGATTAAAAAAATATTTAAGCAAATATTAAAGACACAACAAAACGAGTTCAAACAGAACAATGCTCTTAATGCAATTGCAAAATGCTTCTGGTAGATGTAAAGATCTCTTCTTTATTAGCATTAGAATGCCTTAAAATTTTCGAATGTCTATGCCCCTGAATCAATCATATTCTGGACCTTGCTTCAATGCCCCACAATTCTCAATGGAATGTCTGGAACTTCTATGTAATAGTTGCTTATGACATCATCATCGTAGCCCTGAGGATATGGGGACTCTTCTAGCTTGGACTGAATGTGATTCACAACGATTTTCTCAATCAGCTTTGGAAGTAATTCCTCATAAATCACTGGAGTTGGATCAAATTGACTCTTTTCATATCATCCTATAAGGCTTTACCCTACGACTGAATGAGTAGGCTCCCACCGTACTAAATTCAACTTCTTTCTTTAATTGTTTGAATCTTGGTTCTATTCTCAATATGGAGTCACGTGATCAGGACCACTTCCATCGAATTCTCCATGAATCGATTCCATGTTTTTATGAATGATGCATGTGAAAATGCTTATAAAATGAAATCAAGATGCAAAATCAAAAGATACAAATACAAATCAAAAAAGTGTTGATCCCAACGGTTAATATCATAGAACATTTTTCACAAGAGATAAAATCTTTCACATTGCAAGATAGTCCATTTTACAGACATGCTTTAGCTTAAATGTTGAGTCTAAAGTGAGTTACTGCTTCATCTTGGATCTTCGTCCTTGAAAATGATGCCTCTCAAGCACTTTGTAACCTAACTCCGTTAATGCCTCATGCGGTGTTGAAGTTATTGCGTTACTCCTTGATGACTAGCGGTGAAATGATCGTAGATAAGACTCAATTATTGGATTACTCCTAAGATTAATCGATCATCTTTCCAGACTCGAATATTGCACGATCTTCGAGCAAGTTTCCTTCTTGTACTCTATGAATTCTTTTAGCCTTTGGTGCATGTCTGCGTATGCAACTGTTTGATTTAAAACTTTTATCTCTTCTTGTGAAAATTTTCACTTAAATATCCCTTTGCGGATCAACATTTTCGTATTATGTTATGTTGATGAAATGTAATGCAAAAAGGGTGAGAAATGACACGAACGAAAGAAAAGAAATAAGTTAGTACGAGCAAGATAATCAATAAAATTAAAAGATGTTATTTAAAGATAAATATAATACCTACCCGATCATGGTATCTAGCCAAGCATGCTTTCATTAGATAGCAATCCTACTCGAGCATGCTTCCTACCCAAATGATTTATTTCAAGAAAATGATCCTAACCGCTTAGTATTTAGTTCTCATGTTTTTATTCAACAAAATTTAAAGCAAAAGACAAAGGATCAGAAACGCTTATCCTTTGTGTACACTTATTTTGGGTACATACTGATGGACAGAGGTTCGATATAGCTATACCTAGGGTGACCATCATACGGTTCACTATATGCATGGTTTCGGCTCTAACAGAAAAGGGCACTCGAATTGTACTTGATATTGGTGCCCCATTGGGCTACCAAACCCTCAATCCTAACCCATTACAGGCATAAATGGATCGAGTTCAATTCGATGGGATTCATCTCCTTATACCCATACGAGGAATAAATCCCTACGAATGTATAAGGCATATGTATCCCAGGGGTTATTTGCTAAAACTCATACGAAGAATAAATTATTACGAGAGTAAAGCATTCACCCGACTTATTTGGAATGAAGCTCTGGTCTAGAGCTCATATCATGTAAATGTTGTGTGAGGAGAAACATGCAAACCTTTGAATCAAAAAGAAAACAGAAAACTCTCAATAGAAACTTGAACCCAACTGAAAACAAAGATTAAAATATTAGTATCACGATTAAAAAGGAAGAAATTAAAAAACTTCAATAGATGGATCATAAGCTAACTATAGACTCAAACTTATAATTTTCACCACTACGATAATGTGTAAGCGACTTACAACCTGGCTCTCTAAAGTCCCAAGTAGAGTCGCCAAGTTGTCATAACCATTTTTTAAACCATTAAAAAAACAATTATGACTTTTTATTCAAATTTTATGATTTTGAATTAATTTGTATTAAATTGAAAGGGAGTCACCATCGACCTTTGAGATAGGTAGGTCGAATACCTAAAATGTCTTTTAAAACAATTTTAAGAAAAATCATTTTTCTAAGACAAAATTTGGTTGTGTTATCAAATATTCAATTTAATGGGTCCGGGAGTCGATTACGCGTGGGGAATGATAAGCACCCCCACAGTGCCCAAAAATTGGTACTTAATCGTTTACACGTTGTCGTAATGGCGAAAATCATGAATTCACATCGATAATTAAAGTATGATCCATTTATTAAAGTTAATTAATTTGCTTCGAATTATTTATTAGGGAACATTCCTTAATTCGAGAAGAAATCACGAGATTTGCACATCCTCTAATGGGAAGGCTATCTCGTTATTTCTCCTCTATACAAGAAATATTCCCCCTCACTAATGTTAGCAAAAAAACACAACTCGAATATAAATTGAAAATCGGCATGCATAAAATAAAATAAATTGCTATTTAGAAACATGCATTGCATTGTTCAATAAAAAATGAATTAATTAGCAAAATAAAAATCGATTTATTTCAAGTTCACATTTTGTCCGAATGTCGTATGGATTGCACTACTTCGATCAAGCAATGCTTTCCACGCCCATTCTACAAATTGGATTTCTTAAAAATATTCGAATAAATAACATTTAAAAAATTCTTATATAAATAAGCATAAAATACATAAATATACAATACTAAAAACAAACAGGTAGACATGCACTTATAAATATTTAATATGACATCACATACATATATTTACAACAAAAATACACACACTAATTTTAAAGTGTTAACATGCAGTAAATAAATAAAAAATGATCAAATCAACAAAATAAAATAAAAGCAGGGGGCTAAACTGGTAATAATCCATATATAATTTTTTTAGGTTAGGACAGTGATTAATTTACAAATACTAAGACATATAGGGACTAAAATGAATATTACAGAAAAATAAAGGATCCAACTATAAAACATACATTTACATGGAGCATCAATGGGTTAAAATGAACTGAAGTACTAATTATCAGCTAAAATTAGAAATTAAACCATTGTACATGACACAAATCAGTTGGGACTAAAATGCATTAATTCTAAAATTATCAATATCAATAAGTGTTTACCCCGAAAATAGATAACACATGCATGGTGACTAAAATGAAAACACAAAATAATTCAAAGCTCAAAATCAAACATGTATAAATTATATTCAAGGACTAAAACAAGATGTTACAAAATACGAAGGGCCTGAACGAGATTAACCCAAACCCAAAAAACATGTGCTTACCTTCTCTCCTAACGGTGTCGTTTCACGCATGCCATATAAGCTGGAAATAAGGCCAAAATTAACCCATAACCTTCATTTGTCTTCTTTTCCTTTTTGTTTGAACGAGATATAAGGAGAGAGCTCTAGAAAGCTTCGACTGGAGCAAAGAAATCCTAGAATCCGACGAGGTCTCCATCACGTCAGCTGCCGTTGATAGACGACAGCCATCGTCTGCCGACGTTGGAGAAGAGAGAAAAAATAGTTCGACGCCTCTCTACTCCCTGGTTATGAATCCATGCTTCTTTTAGCCAAAAGGGGTCCCTAGAATCGTAGATCTAGGGAAATTTATTCGGTTTGTTTGATTATGGTGAACCTCGAAGTGACCAACGAACGTCGAGATAGGTAAGCTTTATTTCTTTCCTTTTGTTTTTCTCTTCTTTTTCCTTTTTTTTTCGAATGCATTTATGTAGGTTTTCTCTTTTTTCTTTTTCTTTCCTCCCTGAAAATTCTCTCTTTTCCCTTCGGTTCCTTTCTCCCCGAATGCTCCCATATCTCCTCTATTTTTTTTCAAACTACCCTCCTCCCCTTGAATTTTTCCCCCAATTTTATGAATCCTCTTAAGTAGATATGATGAGATATGCGTAGGGTATGGGTTCTTTTGATTTGGTAGGTGAAATCCCTTTTTTTAGATATAGATATTTTAAAATGGGTTTACTGACTTGATTGGATTTTTCTCTGATTTGATAATTATTTGCATTGTTTTGGGTATGTTGGTGACGATGGCGGCGGCTCACGTGGCTGAGAAGGGTCCCGGTGAAGCTCACGCGCTGGTTGGATGAGCACATGCATCTCACGCGCGGGCGAAGGTCCAAATTCCATCGGTGGCAGTGGTTGGCAAGAAGATACGAGATAGGGTTTTAAAACCCTAGTTGAACCAGATTGGGTCGGTTGTTGGGCCTAGTACTAGGTCTGAATCGGGTCTGATGTAATATGGGTGGGCTTCGATTGGGCTTCAGGTTGGGTCGGATCCTGTGGGCTTCGGGTTGGGTTTGTACTAGGTTTTGGGTCCTGCCATTGGGTGGAGTTTTGTTGTTGGGCTTCAGGTTAAGGCCTACAAAAAAATTTAATAATAATAATAATATTAATATTAATAATAACCAGACAAAAATGGGTTTCTACACGTATCTTTTCCCTGCATTAGCAACATGCTAGTTTATTTCTAATTTATTCCAAATCCCCCCGACTGCCCCTTTTTCAGTTGATTGCGGTTCGTAAGATTCCCTGGGCAAAGGCAAACCTCAACCACACTGCTCAAGCTCTTACCATCAAAGGATGTATTTTCAATTCTATATCACCCTGATGTATTAGTCTTTGCCATGGGATTCTCATAAGTTCTAACATATGAGTCCATGATATCTGCATGGCTTCATATTGATATGTGTATCCATTGAGGACATAGAAATAGAGAGAAATGGAAATGGTCAGTTATTATATAATTGATCGCACCGCTTTCCTTGAGTAATAATATGGCTATCTTTGTTCGTTAACAACATCGATTGCAGTTTACTTCATTATTGTTGATAAAACCGTGTTGGAAAGTGCTAGGAGAAATTCTCGAGCTCAGTTGGACACAAATGTTTGAATGCCAGAATCAAAGATAGTGGCAAAGGTTCCAAGGGTAACTATAGTTTAAAGCTGCTAAGCTGTTTTATGGTAAATGTTGCCGTCATTTCCCCCCGGTAAAGTTGTTTTAAGAGTAAACAAATGATACTTTAGGTTTCTTTTACATCCATGAGGTTATATTTCTTGTGTCCTTTAACTAGAAACTAAGTTCAGTTCTTTCATGGAGTTTGGTTCGATTTACGTTGTTTAATTACATGTTTATGCAGAATAAAGATGGCGGAATGTTATTAAGAAAGCAACCATACGATAACCGTTTGTGGTTTTATTGCTTTGACATGTATCACCATTGACAAAATTGATTGACAAAATTGAAATACGTATAGCAGAATATATAAAAATATAGTAAATTAAACGTGCTTGTAACAATAACAATCTCTATAAAAAATTGCTAACACTAATGAATAATGTAGAGTACAATGTTATTTAATTGCATCATATACTTCCAAATTGGAAGTTGATAATAATAGCAATTCTTATAATAATTAAAAGAGAAGTAAACATAATTGGGGGTTCGGTTCTCATCCAAAATGGGGGGGGGGAATTATTGGGTAACGTGGATAAATTCTCACCCCCCGATTATCCCACGTCGACTTAATTTGAAGGGGGAAAAATACCCTTCGGAGCCTAAAATTCCAGGCTATTGTTGTATTGTCTTAAGCGTCAGGTTGGGGTCTTCAGAAGGCGTAACGGTAGATAGCATCAGCTACACCGTCTTCGTCATTGCTAAGCCCGATAACATCAGCCACGGCTTTTGTTTTCTCCGATCCATTGGTGAGAGCAACTCCTTGAGATGCTAACTCGAGCATTTCCATGTCATTTTCCCCATCACCAATTGCCATTATCTACAGCCAAATAGATGTAAAAAGGAAAATTGATTAGAATTATGCGTTATGATAATGGGTGTCCCTAGCCTATTGGTGCTAAGAATACTTAATATTCTATTTTAGGAAGACTATTTTTGAATTTAACGTATTGCCTTCACCAATTTAAAAGAAAATCAGTGCCACTAAGCACAATTTAACATTTTTCGTACAGTTACAAAGGTCGCTATAAGCATGCATTATTTAAAGCTTATATAAATGCTATTTTGGTTAGTATCACAGCAGTTCAAACTTCAATCTATGTAGAATAGTAAATGAATAATGTAGCAGCTAGTTATCCGAGCTATCGAAGCATCCATGCTGGACTTGCCATGTGGACAATTTCCGTTTATCGAAGCAAATTCGGTGGAAGGAAAGAGAAGATAGAAGATAGGGTTATGTACATCCTTTGAACTGACACCCAAATGATCAAGTAGCAATTTTACTCCACTTCCCTTTGAAGTCCCAAAGGGAACGGGTACAGCCTGGACAACATTAGCATGATCTCCTGTAGCTTTTGACCAGTACGGACGCAGATTAGTTGTTATCCCCTCAGCAGTGTCAAAAAAAATCAGCTTCTGCAAAAACCAGAATATGCGGTTAAATGACAAAGGACCATATTCAAAAAAAGCCACAAATTCAATGGGGTGGGATTCTGTAATGGAAACCGAGTGAAACCGAATGGCACTGGAACAAAGAATCTTAAGCACATTGTGCTATTCTTGAAAGTAAGTTTTATTCAAACAGATATATCATATATATGTATATATATTAGAATCATAGAAGCTATCGGCAAAGACTTCTGCTGTTTTTGTCATTTAAGATTTAATATAGAATTAAAAATGTAAATGCATTTCGGAACTCATGGCAATCATGTCAGGTCTTTGAACAAATAACCAGACAACACTCGAAATCAATAGGCAAACAAAACAATCATCAAGGCTCCCTTTTTCCCCTCTTTTGCTACCGAAAATGCCGGGTCATTGCAGACAAAAGAAAGTCCTATCACTTTCTATCTATGCTTTAAGCATGAACAAGAGAATCTTTGACTCTACCTGTATGTCTGCAGCAGCCGCCATATGCTCAACTGAAGGCATGATCTCTGCCTGTAAAAGTTGTTGAGTGAATCATGCACATTATAAAAAATTTATCGGTCAGCAAACAAAATGTATTAATACAAGGAAAAAGTATATGACAGTATACAGCACCTACGGTTCATGATATATGGTGTGAATTGTCTCAACAATAGGGTGATTAAATAGCGTTAAACAGCGATCCTGGCAAAATGCAAAAAGAGGAACCTTATGTTCCAAAGAGTAATGTCCAGCATGCAAAATTTAATAAAGAATTGTGAATAAAAAACAATGGATTTATTTAAAGGATCTTACATGACTATTCTTAGTCAGGGAATTAAGCATTTAGTATTTTGAGTAATGATGTATAACCTCTCTGCAAAAATTTGGATCTAAATTCCTTTTAAAAATTTCTCGACCATTTATACCATAAACAAGCAATCCCTGCAACCAAAAAGAAAGAAACCAATTGAGCAACACTATGGTAATAAAATAAACTGCCACAGGTTTTCGAGCAAAAGAATGGGAAGAATCAAATTTTACACTGTGTTTTAGTTGGGTTCACTGAATATATTTTAGCCTTGGGTTAAATATGAAATAGTAGAATTTTACCGCACAAACTTTTTGGTGAATTTTCCACAACATTCATTTTTTTTTCCGTCTGAGATTAAATTTAATGTCAGTATACCTAAATGAAAGGAAAGTAAATTCATTAAGAGACAAAAGGAAAACAATCATGGAAGCAAGATAAACATCAGAAAGAGCTAGAGGTCCGTGTGAGTCCAATAATATCATATAAGAAGAGGTCTCTTCAACTTTTCAGCTTGGCATCTCTACTCTTACAAATTGATTAAAAAGTTTCGTGTCATTTGTGCAGTTGATACAGACACTGTCAGCATGGACAAATGGAAAGCACCTGTAAGAAGACCCCAGGAGTGTGTTCTGAAATGACGCCATCTTTGCCAGATAAATCAACCATCTGCAGAACACTTATTGCAGCAGGACGTGCCTGACAAGTAACAAGTCAAGTACTGGAAATCAATGTCTTAGTTAGCAAGCCAGATCTCATATTAAAGAGAAAGAAATACAAAGTTCTGCGTTATCTGGCCTGGCAACTCATAATGTAAGAATAACTGTAAGATCCAGTTAAAAATATAGGACATACATGCATACACACATACATATGTTTCAGTTTACTAGATAAAGATATAATACATCTGTAAACTTCTTGAAGAACATCATGATACCAATGAATTAGAATTAGAACAAAAAGTTCCCATTGTTCTTACTTTTCTTATGGCTATCACAATTTTTACGCCTCTTGATGATGCCTCTTTCAAAGCTCTTGCATTAGTCAATGAAACTTGACTTTTGCTTTTCAGCAGTGTGCCTAGCATTAAAGTTACAAAAGCATAAGATATGGTACTGGAATTAATAAGAAATAAAATTACAGTGGGAATAATCTCACCATCCATATCACAGAAGATGTACTTGAATTTTGGCCTGTAGAACCGAAGGCTACCTTCTTTTTTCTTGGCCTTTGACAATTTATCTGCAAGATTATCTCACTTCAAATCATTCAAAAACATGCACAGACAAAAGGAATATAAACCTAGCAGGTTAAGAAATAAGACTTTTAAAGGTCAAACTGTTAGAAAAGGGACAAATCAGATAGTACCGTTTGAATTTTCAATATTAAGGTTTTCATTAGTTTCAGCATCATATGCGCTCTGCATTAGTCCTTTTCCTTTCCATCCAAGACTCTTCAAAACAAATGCCTCCTCTTCCTCCATTTCTTCCTCAGCATCTTCACTGATTTCATGATCAAAACCCAACAAATGTAGCAATCCATGAACCTTCACAGTGGATAAAAAGTTGGAGTCACCCTCACAATAAGTTTTCTGGTAGTGATACTAACTTCTTTGGATGTTGAATCGGTAGAAACACAGCCCCAATATGCCCATTGTCCTTTTTCTAACAAATTTGCCATTTTGGCATTGCACATAAATCAGACCAATCTCCAAGATTGCTTTTTGAGTGTGTGTTGTGTGTTATCTTCTAAAGAAAAGTTATCATTTCTTGCAATTCCATTCAGACCATAGTTTATAAGGCCATTTTTGTAGTTAAATTATCAAGAAAAGTTATATAAATTTTCTGCCCATTTGTCCTATCAGCTTATGATGACTCTCATATCCAAAGCATGAAATGGAGAAAGTTCAAATTATTGAACCAACCATAAGGATGTGAATTTCATCAATAAGTGGTACGCTCTTTCTTCTGCTTGCCTTGCAGCAGTCTCAATAGAAATAACAATGTCACCCAACATAAGCTGCGAAAAAAGAAAGATGTGTCATCTGGTTTCACTCATAGGTTATAAAAACATTTTAGACAACAGATATACTTGCAACAGGAATATTAAGTTCAGGAATATGTTCGGACATGGAAAGGACATCGGTAACATGGTCTTCATCCCTCCATTCCTTATTTAGTTTCTGAATGAACTCAACATTACAAAGGAGTACAGACAACTCTACGCTTTCAAAACCACCTAAATCTTGAATGGAAGTATCTCTTGTTTTATAATTTGTATCTGTTATCGGTCAAAAGCTAACTTCATTGCCATTGGCACATTAATGCGAAGTAACTCTGCAATGCTCTGCAAAACGTACGCAGCAATAAAACGAAAAAGACAGTTGGAACCGTAATTTCCCATGTAATTTCTTTTCTATAATTCTCTCCAGAAACTAACTGAAAAGTCGTCAATACTAGCACTATAAAGAAACCGTAAAACAAAAATAAAGCACGAAAAAAGTATAAGCATTAAGACAAAGTAACTCTGCAATGCTCTGCAAAATGTAAGCAGCAATAGAACAAAGAGGACAGCTGAAATTCCCTATATAATTTATTTCCTTTCAATCTCTCGAGAAACTAAATAAAATTCGCGAATACTAGCAATTTAAAGAAACCTAAAATAAAATGAAGCACAAAAACGTTAGTTAGTAGTCTTTTCCTTCATTTTACTGGAGAATATCACTGAGAATTAGTTAATACTAACAGGGATTTAAATTAGGGATTTAAATTGTGGTTCAGATCCTGTTTTCGGTTGTGTTGCTTTTAGAAGTGATTGTGAACGGTATCGTCTTATAGTGGACGCTATTGCAATAGCAGATCGCTGTATAAGTTCCTGAATTATACTAGCATCATTTGAAATGTAATTGTAAAGTGTAAAGTATTATACCGAAATTTCAGGATCATTGGGTAACTCTTCTTCAAGGCAGATACTAACACTGAGCTCCAACCGGTTCTCTACTCTTAGCGGGCCGTCCTCTCATTTTCCGATACTCCTTATTCGAAGCCGAGACGATTCGCGTTGTCCTTGAAAGCGTCCTCCTTCTATCTTCGCGGCACAGAGCGTGAAATCTCCTACCGATGAGAGAAGATTTCGAGGAGGAAGGGAAACGAAACGCGCTGTGCAGCGACTGGGAGATGGATTGAAATAAGAGCGAGGGATGGAGAAGGTAGTGGGGGAGCGTTCAAGCGACAGTGTGGCGGCGGCGCGTGAAACAGTGGACGCCATGTCAGGGGAGGGAAGGAGGAGAGGACGGAGAAGTAGGGAAGAGGGTGAGCATACCGTCTTTCTCGTATACCCGAAATTAGAGTCGTCATAGATTATTTATTTTTTGTACCCTTGAATTTTACTTTTGGTATTATTTTAATTTTTGATTGTCTTAATTACAAAAATTAAAATTTAAAACTCAATCGAATTAATCACCTTTGATTGGTTAAAATTATTTCTAAAAAGTCAAAAGACATATTATATGTGAAATAAATATAAAAAAAAGTTAAAATAAATAAAAATAAAGTTAAATACGACAATATTAAAAGCAAAAAGAAATAAAAAAATAAAATAAAATAAGAAAATATTAAAATAAAAAAATGAATAAAATAAAATAAAAAATTTAAATTTTAAAAGAGAAAAAAATGTTAAAAGAAAGAAAAATGTTAACAAAAAACGCTAGAAAGAAAAATAAATAAATGAGTAAAAAAGGATCAAATTGAACTAAATTTATATTTATGGTTCTAATTAATATTAGAAAATGAGTTGCCAAAAAAACAAAAGGTTAGGGGATTAAATCGCGAAATATAATAAATATAATGAATGATTAAATTGAAATATTGAAAATTCGGAGGTAAAATTGTAACAAGTGACCAAAATGAATTACACATCAAAGTAAAGGGATTGCGGAAATAATTTAAAAATATCCTAATTACACTTCGATCCCCCCTATAAATACCCTCCAAAACTCAAAAAAATTATCATTCCTCATTTCTTCTCCCCAAAAAACTGAATTCTCTCATTTCTAAATCCTCTCAACTCAAACCAGACCCGATGGTCGACCGCCGCCACCAGTGACCGAAAAAACCTAAACTACCAAAAAATGCTCTCCACGATCCCTTAATCACGAATCTGAGGCCCGATCGTCCTAAAAAAACCGAGTCGACGAAGATCTAAATCACAAGGTCTCGAATTTTACCTTTTTCGTCGCGTCTTCTCGGCTTCCTGCGTTCTCTTCTCCAATGATGCTCTTCTGCACCCTTGTCGTTGATATATGTTTATTTGTTTTTCTATTTGAACTTTGCTTCTTGTTTTTTTTTTTTTTGTTTTGGGTTGTATGGTCGAATGGTGTTTGGGTATTTTGGTGGTTTATGCTTGTATTTTGCTTGTTGTTCACTAGATTTCTTCGTATGTTTCCCCTTTGCTTGGCCTCGTCAGAGGCTTTTTATAGCCTCGATTTTGGCCTTTTTGAGTCCCGATCAGGAGGGGATTCGTGGGTATTTTGCTCCGATTTTCTCGTGCGACGTTGGTCGGGTTTTAGGGATAGTTCAATCCCTATCTTTGGCAGGTTGTTGACACGTTGTTGCTGTTCTGATTCCCCGTTCAAGGGTCGAAAATTTCATCCATTTCTTCGAGTTATTCGGGAGCATGACTCGACGCGCGCTCCCGTGTGACGCCCTTCTATTAGACCTAAAACCTAATCAGGTTAGGGTTGGGTCAGGCCCCTTACCCGATTGGGCTTCCGCTGGACCATGTTTTTGACCTAAAACAAAAATGGAAAAATGAAATAAAAACCAAAATAAATAAATAAAATGTAAATAAAAACCATATAATATAAAATGTATTCTAAAAATATTTTTTAAAAAGTTATATATAAATTTTCGAAAATGTTTTTGAAACTATATTATATATTTTTTCAAAAACGTTTTAAAACTATATATTATATATATTTTCAAAAAAATAAAAAATTATATATATATATATATATATATATATTCAAAAAATGTTTTCAAAACTATATATTATATATATTTTCAAAAAAATGTTTTAAAAACTATATATATTATATATTTTTTCAAAAAAAATATTTTCAAAACTATATATTATATATATATTTTCAAAAATATTTTCAAAACTATATACTATATATATTTTCAAAAATGTTTTCAAAACTATATATTATATATATTCAAAAAAATTCAAAACTATACATCATATAAGTTTTTAAAAATATTTTCAAAACTATATATTATATATATTATGTATATATTAAATAGAACCCCAGACGAAAATGAGTGACTACATCTGTCCTTCTTTGCCTATTATCGTGCAACGAAAATAGGGAAAAGACACAAATTTTTGTTCGGTGCATATGGGCTTGGAAATAAACTTGCTCTTGTGAGAGTTGTTGACTTCTGAGCTTGAAATCCAACTGAATGTTACTGTTGAATCTTTATCAACTACCTTCAGCTGTGGAGTTGAGATTTGAAAAAAATGACGTCTCCCTGTTGTTAAGTCATACTGAGGATAACTCTTTTGTCATAAAGTTGAGTCAATCCTTAGATGTCTTTGAACATGATATCCTTTGTTTTGAAGTTGAAATCATAGTTCAAAATTTGAATCGAAAGTGGCTTCTTGTTGCCAAATTGTAGTCAACATTGGTCTTCTTCTCGGCTTAAAGACCTCGCTGTGAAAAATTCTACCCAAAAAGTAGTTCCTTGCTGCTACTATGTGGTTGATATGCCTTCAAGCTGAATGTAATCGAACTCGAAAGTTTTTGTTGACAGATAACCATTCTAGCCTTGAGCTATGATGTAAATTGGGCTGGGAGATAGTTCCTTGATGCTAAATCGCAGCCAACCTAGATTTTCTTCTTGGTTTAAAGACTTCGGTTTACAATTCAACCAGAAAGTAGTTCATGTTGCTACCATGCGGTTGATACACCCTCGAACTAAATGGAATCGAACTCGAAAGTTTTTTTTGACAGATAACCCTTCTCGCCTTGAGCTATGTTGTAAATGGTTCCTCTAAGCGAAGGATGGTTCCCCTTCGTGGGTCTATGCCAGTCATAATTCCTCATATGACTCCCCTTCAAGGGAAAGCCAAGTAGTATGTTCTTCAGGTGGTTCCCCTTCGCGAGTTTGAACCAGGTGAGATGATGTATGAATAACTCCCCTTCGTGGGAAAGTCATGTGAGATGTTATTCGAGTGACTTCTATTGCAAGAAAGTCAAGTGAGGTAGTCTGTCAATGGGATATCCGTCGTGCAGTTGAAATCTGGCTTGAAAAATTTAATTAGTCATTCACCGTTAAATTAAGTCGAACCCATTCTGAATTGGCTCTCGAACCCGATTGAATTGGCTCTCGAACCTGATTTGAAGTTGATTGTAAGATCTGTTGATCTTTCTATAGGCCAAGTTGGTTAAGGTGTAGCTTCTCGCCGCTGAGTTAAGCAACCACCACTGATTTTTTAAGGCGTTTTTGAATCGAGTATCCTTCATCGTGAGGTGAAACTTGATTCTAAAGTTGTAAAAATTATGTATGCGAAGAAGGATAAATGTGATGCTCTTAAGTATGTCTAAGATGTATGCACAATGAATTAGGTCTTGTTTTATTTCTTGGATGGAGTCTCATTCTTTGTCTACTAGTCTTGTCCTTGGAATCAATCATGCCCCGGCACTGACTGCTTCATGGAAAATATTTGACATTTGTTCATTTGTTAGCTCAATCCAGTGATCTTGCACTCTTGATTGAATGGATTAATTTTAATCCATAGATTCTTAAGTGTTCTTTCAGCCTTTGTTTACTCGAGGGAGTAAGACTCTTTTGCATTTTGGGTTGATGATCAACTACTGGAGCTGGTTGAATCATCATCGTAGTTGACACATCAATATTCAATGAAAAGCTTCTTTACGTGGCTTGCAAGCTCAAATGGCAACTTCTTCAGCCAAGGCTACCTCTTCTAGTGTCGTAAAATTATTCTGATTGTCATGGGAAAATACTAGCGAACAAGAAGGCATGCTGCCTTGAAATTATATCAAGCAAACTCAGTGCTTCTAGTGAGTTCTCTGCTTCTTATACTCATAGAGTACTTTGAATTTCTTGCACGAGAATCTTCGCAGCAAATCTTGTCTTTATTCTAAACATCGTTGAGTTATAAGCATCTCGCTTTCTTTCTCTCACGCTCATTTGGGCTATCATTATCATCAGGGCTTTCATTCCTGTTGTTTCTCTTTTATATGGCATCCTCAAATACAACAGTAAACTCATGCTTCAGGAGGGACCCGATAATGAATGGATTTATCACGAGCTAAACTCTTTCCGGCTAACTCATTATTATACGTCTCTTGTACCTTACTTGACGACCATTTTCGTAGTAAAGAGAGACATTGTGTTGGATAAATCAACCATCTGTATTGTTCATATTCACTTTGAAATGATTGGTTATAATGGTTATTTTTTTTCCTTCGATCTAGTATCATGCCTGGCCATGGATTGTCACGCTACCTTCTTTTTCACCACGTCCAGTTCTGTTTTGATAGGTACAACATCAGAGGCACGGGAGGTGGAAAGAGAAAAGATCAGAAACCTAGATATGCCCCACATCATTTTAGGTCCGATTTTTTGAGAAACTATGTCTTGTTGAATATATCTCTCTTTTTTGTTTTAAAAAAAGTTTGGTATAAAAATGATGTCAGAGCAATTGAAGAAAAATATTAGTTCACTAATATCAAATAAATGAATCACACAAGTTGTTTTCAAAGGTTATAGCCCTTTGACAAGTATCAAGATCCATAGGTGATAGGGGAAGACAATACAATTTGGTTTTGAATTTCATGATTTTTAAATAGAATGTAAACAAAATAACGTAACTGATGGATTTCACTGCCTTTAGAGAGCATTTCTATTTCAGTCCTCAGGAATCTTCCATTTGTCCAAGTTTCACATACTCTTAAGAAGAGATAACGCCGAAATATCAATCTAAAAACAAAACCCCTGAGTGCTTTTGTGTAGTCAACTATAACAAATGTTACCTGACTCCTTAATCCACCTTCCATCGAAAATTTAATTTTAAATCCACATTTATTTCAGCCCTTATCGCCTTTCTTTAAATTATACTTTGTTAAACATGATGTCCTCGTTTTAGATTTTACTGGGAGATTCATCTCGACACATAAAGACTAGTATCATGATCTCAATGTACTCGTATTCATAAACTTAGGGAACTTAACATTTCCCTTTACTTTAGCGGAATACCTTAATTAAAGGATTCAAGTGTCAAAAGGTCTTTGACTTGACAAACTCAAATGAAACTCACTTCATAAAGCTCGAACATTACCACCATAGCTGCTTCAGACATTACCTCCGAAGATTAATAGCCTACTACTTTCAGCGGAGTGCCCCAACATTATCATTCATTAATATCAAATTAATTCTTTGATTTCTATAGTTCCTAAGTTTTTCAGGAATAATCTTATATAGTCTGAATATTGGTGAAAATCATAAAATTTCATATTTAGAGCTCAATTTCTAAGTAACTGATCTAAGCCAAATTTGTTTATTGCACAATTCTATTTGTGAAAATTGTATATCGTCACGGAACGTCCTTAATAGACATGCAAACTAACTGGTCTTGCAATGCCATGCATTGGAGATGCCCCATCTTGTCTATTTACACTTACACGAGTGAGATATCATTTTTCTTTTTTCGGGTAAAAGATATTGATCTTGTTTTTAAAAGGAATTTGATCTCGACATATGTCAAAAGGCTATAACCCCATTTCCCAAAATGTGCATTTCATTATACTTGATATTCACTGAATTTCAAAGAATTCTCTATTACTCAAAGAAATGTTATTTTAAAAGAAAGGTTCAAACATATAAAAGATAAATTCAAACAAGACATTATTTCACATGCAACACAATTATGTGGTAATAATAATGACATCCTCTCGTCTCATCCCAAGATACCTCGCTCCTCGATTACAATATTTACTTTTTCAGACCTACCGCCAGTTGCATAAACATCCGCTTGGGAGTGTCCTTGCTTTCATCGTAAAATTCTAGCTTTTTTCTGTCTATCATTAGCTGATTAAAGCTCTAAATTCGAAACATTCTTGTACATCATGTCCATCCTCATTGTGATAACACAATGACTGCCATATTTGTGATCTAATGTGCTAGAATGCGACGCAAGAAACCCTACTTTCACCATCTGTCTCTATACCCAGGCTAGGGGAAACATTATTTTAGCAACACTTGTTTTGACTCTCTTGTTCATTTCCTCAATAATTACATTAACTCCGTCTTCTTGGTGGTTAGGCAAAGGGTTTCGTGCAACATTCGATACCCCTGAGTTATTGAAGTAGATCCAATTATTGTTTCGCATTCTCTGTAAGATCCTCTTGAATGCGAGGCAATTCTCGATAGTGTCCTTGGGACACCGCCATGATATTGCAATGTGTGTTCTCATCATACCACATGGGGTATGGGGGCTTCATAGGTTCTACCGGGTATGGTGACACTATATGAGTGCCAAAGAGTTGCTGGTAAAGTTCTTTATAAGTCATGGGAATTGGATCGAAATGTTCCATTTCTCTTTCTTTCCTGAGTTCCTTTGAATCTTATCTAGAAGTACCTGATGGTACAACTGCATTAATTTTGGGCTGGAGATTGTAATACCTTTGTTGTTGTAGGTGTTGATGCTGTTGACCTCTTCATCTATCTTCTTCATAGAAGGTTTCTTACTGGTTTCCCCTCCCTCGATCTTGCCTTGTTTTATGGCCATTTCTTAATCTTCCCGGCCATAACCAAATCAGTAAAATTTTCAGATATGATTGCAACCAGGTGCCCGAAGTAAGGAGCTTCAGTGTTTACACAAAGAGCTTTTTGGTTTTCTTTTCATCCAAGGGTGGATGAAATTGCACAACTAAATCCCTCCATCTCTTGCATATTGTCTAAAATTTTCGTTATGCTTATTCTCCATACTTTGCAGCACAACTCGATCTGGTATCATATTATTTACATGTTTGTATTGTTCTAAGAATGACTTGGCCAAATCCTTCCAAGTCTTGATATGAGATCGATTCAGCTGGTTGTACCACCGGATGGCTGAACCAGAAAGACTCTTCTGGAATGAATCAGAGTTGGTCATTTCCTACGTATCCTATCATCTTTCGACAGAACATGGTAATGTGGGTTGACGAACAGTTGTTCCCATTGAACTTCTCAACTCAGGGGATTTGATTTTCTGAGGAAGAACCAAATCTGGGACTAAACTTAGTTTCGTGGCATCAACTCCATAGTAGTCATGGTCTCCTTTAACCACTTTAATTTGGTCCTCCAACATCTTGATTTTCTTTTCCATTTTCTTTGCCTTGTCTTCTTCATCAAAATTCGGTATATGGTAATCACTAGGATTATTCTCAAAGTTGGATATAGAAGTCTATACTTTATAGTAGACGAGGCCTTTGTTTTTGCAGTAAATGAGTCCCTTTGTAGTCTTGATAGGATTCCAGGTGGAACAACCATTTGCGGGGTAGATGGCATAGTACCCCTTTAGATGTCCCTGCCCCAGTGCACTTTTTGATTCAGGCCAGCTAATTTTGCAACAATTTGATCAACCAAAGACTCTTGGCTTTTGGTAATTGACTCCAGAGTATTTTGATTATTCTGACTTATTTTCTCCTCCAGCTCTTTTTGTAATCTTAGCATGTTCTCTTCGATTTGAGTTATCTATGTCTCCATTTTCTTTTTCTTTGAACGGGTGTTATGAGGATGAGGTGTGTCCAATTCTTGGGGTGGTATGTTCAGTGTTTGTTCCTTAGTTTGATGAGACATTTTCTGTTAGTTAATGTGAATGTAAAGAAATGAAGAAAAAATAACAAATGCAAAATATGTATAAATGCATGATGCATGAAATGTTCGAGGCATTGGTCCAAAAACACGAATTTATTATAAATAATCTTTATTGGGACAAAAGTGTTATTTCTTAAGAGATAAAAACATTTTAAAGGTACATTCTAACTAAGTCCTCTAACCCTAAACAACTTCTAACAGGTTAACTAGTCTTATTCCTTCATCTTTCATTGGCTGAATACCTTGTCGGACTACTCCATCTTCTCTTGCCAAACAGTGAAAGTGATGTGCCGCTTTTTGTGCTTGCTCCAAGAAATCTCGAATGACTGTATCTTTAGCTTTCACCCTTTGCTAAGCCTGTTCCCTAACAGAAACGCCATTGGAGCCCTCCATCGAAAGGAACTATCTGAAGTTCATTTACTTGTTTCTTAAATTCGTCAACAATGGCCTCCAATTCACTATCATTTTCCATCCTGTTCTTGTTGTTCTTGAAGGGACCTCTCCAGGTCGGTAACCTTTTTCTTATCTGCCCCTACAACCTTTGTCAACCCATTTTTGAAAAGTTAACTTTTGATATGCTTGGTATAAACCCGGTCCATTTTGAGTCATTCACAATGCAACAAAGTGGTATATTCTTCGATTGTGGGTACTATGTCTTCTGAATTAAATGTGAAATAACCATACCAAGAATTCAATTAGGGACTCATCTATCTTGACATAGAGTAGAAGTGTGATATCACTATACCGCTGGCAGAATTTTCGTTTCTAGTCGCTTTTCCAGCTGTCTCAAATGCTCCGCAGTTCTTGAACATTGTTTTGCTTAAGGCTGATAGAAGCTTAACTAACCAGATCTAACACATAGTTGCCTTGCAGACTGTCTCCCTTTTTCTTCTGAATCTTTTCTAACCATAGCCGGACCTCTGCGTTTTTCACCTCTTGCATTACAACCCTTTATCCATTAATGCAAACTATTTATGTTTAACGAACATGTTTTTGTGGATCAACACCTCTTTAAAATGATGTAAATGATAAAATAAAAATAAAACAAAACAAAAATGAAAGGAAAAAAGTTTGTGAGATAAAGATAATAATCAAAATAAAAAAGTCCTACCCGACATGATCTTTATCCTACATGCTAATTTTTGAGCAAATCCTAACCGCATATTTTCTAGTTCGAATGCTTTGAACAGAAAGTAAAACATAAAATATTTCAAACATCCTAGGTTTTGAAATGGAGTCTCGGGGTGGGCTTTAATTCCCTATAGTCTATCGGTTTAGGTTCTAAAGAAGGGTACCCAAATTCTGAAGGGTACTCGAGAGGATACATTCCCTTATGTCTATACGGAGAATAAATTCACACGAAGACATAAGGTATATGAATCCTGAAGGTTACTTGATAGGCCTATACGGAGAATACATTCCTACGAAGGCGTCGCTTTCACCTCCACTTAAAAGGTTTGGAGCTCAGATATAGAGCCTGAGATGAAAATTTTAACAAGCTGAAATCATTGAAAAAAAACGTCAGTACAACTATTTATTTGAAAAATAATAAAGATAAATAATAAGAATCGAATAGATAAATTAAAACTTAACCTTATAAATTTCACTTAAAAAAATAACCGAAAATTAACTCTAGCCCGACTCACTTATTGTCCCAACGGAGTCGCCAAGCTGTCGTAACTGTCTTCGGGTGGGCCCGGAATTGGGCTTCGACTTAAATAAAAACGTTAGAACTGCCACCAATCATTTGTTTTTTATATAAAAAAAAGTTTGGTTGATCGAACACCGTCTTACCTGATCTGCGTTTTACCAGAAATACGTCAGATTCGGGAGTCGGTTACAGTCAATGAAGGATTAACACCCTTGAACTTCCCTTTCGATACCATTTTAATTTCTCGGTTGTCTTAATTACGAAAATTCAAATTCAAATTTAAAGACTCGATTTGAATTAATAACCTTTGATTGGTTAAAATTGTCCCTAAAAAGTCAAAAGACATATTACATCATGAAATAAATATAAAAAACAAAAAATAATAAAATAAATAAAAATAAATTTAAATACGAAAATATTAAAAGAGAAAAGAAATAAAAAAATAAATAAAATATTAAAATAAAAAAATGAATAAAATAAAATAAAAATGTTAAATTTTAAAAGAGGAAAAAACAAAAAAAACAAAATATTAAAAAGAAGGAAAATGTTAACAAAAAATGCTAGAAAGAAAAATAAATAAATGAGTAAAAAAGATCAAATTGAACTAAATTTATATTTATGGTTCTAATTAATATTAGAAAATGAGCTGCAAAAAAAGTTTAGGGGGTTAAATCGTGAAATATAATAAATATAATGAAGGATTAAATTGAAATAATTGAAAATTCAGATGCAAATTGTAACACGTGACCAAAATGAATTACATCAAAAGTACAGACTACGAAAATAATTTAAAAATCTCCTAATTACACTTCGGTCCCCCTATAAATACCTTCCAAAACTCAAAAATTATCATTCCTCATTTCTTATCCCCAAAAAAACTGAATTCTCTCATCTCTAAGTCCTCTAAACTCAAACCGACCTCGATGGCTAGCCACCGACCGCTGCTCCGGCCGCCACTAACGTGGCTGAAAAAAAACCCAAACTACCCGAAAATGCTCTCCCCAACCCCTAATCATGAATCCGAGGCCCGATCGTCCTAAAACAAGTCGAGTCTGCGTAGATCTAAGTAACAAGGTCTCGACTTTTACCTTTTTCATCGCGTCTTCTCGGCTTCCCAATGTTCTTTCTCCGACGATGCTCCTCTTCACCCTTGCTGTTGATATATGTTTATTTTTTTTCTATTCGAATTTTGCTTGTTGGTTTTTTTTGTTTTTGGGTTGTATGGCCGAATGATGTTTTGGTATTTTGGTGGTTTATGCTTGGATTTTGCTTGTTGTTCACTAGATTTCTTTGTATGTTTACCATTGCTTGGCCTCGCCGGAGGTTTTTTATAGCCTCGATTTTGGCCATTTTTTAGTCCGATCGAGAAGGGATTCGTGGGTATTTTGCTCCAATTTTCTCGTGTGTCGTTGGCTGGGGTTTTAGGGATGGTTCAGTCCCTATCTTCGACAGTTATTCAGGCGTGTGACTCCACGCGTGCTCCCGTACGACGCCCTTATGCTAGACCTGAAACCTTAATCAGGTTAGGGCTGGGTCAGGCCCCTTACCCGATTGGGCTTCTGCTGGACCATGTTTTGGACCTAAAACAAAAAATAAAAAAATGAAATAAAACCAAAATAAATAAATAATAAAATGTAAATAAAAACCATATAATATAAAATGTTCTAAAAATATTTTTAAAAACTATATATGTAAATAAAAAATATTTATTGACTCGTTTATCGATCTTTTTATAAGCTCGTTTATTGGATTCTTCTTTTCTTTTTCTATATTTTAAATATTTATCAAGATAGGGATGAAATTGAACATAATGTGAAATTTTAAGTTTCAAATTGTGAAATCTAAAGAATTTGAAGACTAATTGTGTAATTTCACCATTTTTGGCTTGCAAAGTTGTTGATTATGTTCAAGAATGTTAAATCAACATGTTCTAAACTTCGTAAATGTTAAATAAATGAATATAAGTACATTCAAAACAAATAAACGAACACGAATACAATAAAAAAAGCTTAAACGAACATAAACACAAATAGAACATAACACTTTTAAAAATAAATAAATAAATACGAACATAACTTTTTCGTTCAAATTCAGATAAATTTACACCCACGTTTAAGGTTCATAGTATTTCTATAATTTAACTTTGTTTTTTCAATTTAATTATACCATTAAACTTATGTTTTTATTATAATATAAGTATTGACTCGTTAAAGTTCAAACAACATTATCATGTGAATAACATTATTTAGGGTAAAGTACATAAATGGTTCACCAATTATAGGATGATTCAATTATAGAATGATAATTTATTGAGTCCCTTAACGATTAGAAGTTACAAAATGGTTTCTCAATTATAAGGTTATTCTTTGTAGAGTCTATCGACTATTAAAGTTATAAAATAGTCACTTAATTATTTATATGTTTCAAAGTCGTCCCTTTTTGTTAAAAGATTAGTAGCTGTCTAAGCTGGAGGTTAACTTGCTCATTAAGATATGATTAAATTTGATCTCATTGTTATTTGAGCTATATTTTATTGATCAAGTCTTTGTTTATATTATATCATCGAGCTAGTGTTTGAAACATTATACCGTCGAGCCAGTTCTTAAAAGGAACGATGGTACCAATAGACATCATTTAAATGTTTTTTATTATATACAATCAGTAGATTAACGCCTAGCTTAGATGACCATCAAATTTCAACAGAAAATAATGAGTTTGAAATATATGAATAATTAAATGATCGTTTTATAACTTTTAACAATAGGATGACTCAACAAAGCAATGCTCTATTAGTCATAGAATCAATTTATAGCTTTTAACAATTGAGAGACTCAATAAAATAATATTTTATAGTCCATAGATCATTTATGTAATTTATTTAATTATTTATTAGTGCATTGTATGAGCAAAATTTATTTTTTTAACATGATTACTAATACATAAAATGACATTGTCTTGAAGGATTATATAAATTTTTTTTTCTCATTTTCTATTTGTCTCTTCCGTTTTTTTTATTCATCTTCAAATTTGATTAAATCTCAACCATTCCAAAAGTCGGCAACTAGGCGTCGTTCATCGACACGACCACCTCGTC
Organism: Hibiscus syriacus; assembly: GCF_006381635.1. Taxonomy (NCBI): domain Eukaryota; kingdom Viridiplantae; phylum Streptophyta; class Magnoliopsida; order Malvales; family Malvaceae; genus Hibiscus; species Hibiscus syriacus. The sequence continues at coordinate 265,390 of NW_024062926.1, forward strand.
GACCACATTGATAGTGGTTAGAATTTCACAAAAAATACACTTTAAGATATATTTTTCATTTCTAATTTCATATCTAATTTTTTTCCTTAAATCTAATGCAAATGACTTAGATTTAAAAAAACTTTTAAAACTATTATTTTTATCTTTAAATTTTTACCACTTAATCGTTTTGATTTACAATTATATTATTTTTCTTGTTTCGTTATATATTTTCACCTGTAAAATTCTTAAAATGATTTTATGATTATAAAAAAGTTCACATATAACTAAGTCAATATGTAGTTTTTATAAAGCTAAATTAATAATATTAATAATGACTCGCATATAATTAGGTTAATAACTAATGCATGTGAGTTTTTTTGCGTTACTTTTATAAATACATGTTATAATAAGATTTTGATTATAAAATTTTAATTTAAATAATGAAAACTTAATTAAAAATCAATAAATAATAAGAATCAATATACATGTAACTTTATATCCAAATCTCATACTCATTTATAATCACAATAATCCTAGTTGAAAAATCAAAACCGAATGATCATCACATATAATAAGTGGAATCCAAAATATCTAAATTATTGAGAGTTGAACTGACCCAATTCAAATTAATAGAGTATATAGTGGACAAAAGGGAAAGAGAGAAAAAAAAAAGATAACAAAATAAACCCTACCAAACGCAACGCAGCCTTTGCCTGCCGAAACCCACTTGTCCATCTAATCCCGCGTGCTCGATCTTTCGTCACTCTTTCTCTCCCCTTTGTGCACTGTTATTGAGAATCGAGTGTAGATCTGATGTTATATTCCTTGAAATTCCGTGTTTGACCTTCTTCGTTGAAATTCCCTAGCAGTTTCCGTTTCCTTGAATCATTTAGGGTTCCGATCTGTTCTCCTTTTCGTTCGTGTTTTGTGTTTAAAATCGCGTCTGAAAAAAAGGAAAATAAAAGGAAAGATAAGACAAGAAAATATGTCTTTCGTTTTATTTCGGTTTGTGTTGTAATCTAAATTTCATTACCTTGTTAAATTTGTTTGATTCCCGTTACAGTTGCTTGAGCTTGTGTCAGTTTGAGGTTAAATTGAAGCCTGAGTGTTTTTGGTGTCGTTCATTGGGTTTGTTAATTTCTGAAACCGATGGATACTGGGAGCCCAAATAATGCATCTTTGCCGCAGCAATCACAGCCTCCGAAGAAGCATGGAATCAAGAAACCAATATCACTTGCTGGGCCAAGTGAGGCTGATATTCAACGGAATACGGAATTGGAGAAGGTAATGTTATGCGTCTTTTTTTGGTCAAGTATTGCATATTTTTGTGACCTTTAATTGACGATTTTTTTCTTCCAGTTTTTGATAGAGTCTGGGCTTTACGAGAGCAAAGAAGAGTCTGCGAAAAGGGCGGAGGTTCTTGGCCATATCACTGAGGTAACCCAAATAATGGAAGTTTGCTTGCTGTCTTCCATTAGTTGAAGAAAAATGTGATTAGTTGTTGGTACATTGCGTTTTGGTTGGGACTACTGGTTCATGTGTCATTTATGAATTACCAAGCACCTATACTTGCATGTTATGGTGGTGATTGCACGGTGACAAATGAACTGCAGATGGTTTTAGTTCATACGTCAGTTAAAGATGTTTGATCTAATTTATTTATTTTAGTTCTGAAAAGTGATTATTTCCTTATAGATTGTAAAAAGCTGGGTAAAGCAATTAACACGTCAAAAGGGATACACAGATCAGATGGTGGAGGAAGCAAATGCTGTCATTTTCACTTTTGGATCTTACCGTTTAGGGGTAAGTATGAACTCTAATGCTTGATCAAAACTGCCATTTGATTAACTTATTATCTTTCTGACATTTCTCGGTGTTCATAGAAATACAAAGTTGTTAAGGTTTCTCTGTGAGCATGAACTTTGCTGTTGCTCTACCAATTGTCATTGATGTTATTTGTTTATTGATTGTTGTGTCTATATTGTGCGTCACTAGTTAAATCAATAGTTGATATTTACATTCTAAGCAACAATTCACTATTTTGATAGGTGCATGGGCCGGGAGCTGACTTAGACACATTGTGTGTTGGACCGTCTTATGTGAACCGTGAGGTGTCTTTAATCTGCCTATTTTTCTTTTACCTTCAATTAGGTTTCTAGTCTCGTAGTTTGGGTTTTACTAACATTACTTTGAATTTCACCAGGAAGATTTTTTCATCATTTTGCATGATATTTTGGCTGAAATGGAAGAAGTCACTGAACTTCAACCAGTTCCAGATGCTCATGTTCCAGTAATGAAATTTAAGTTCCAAGGGATATCAATTGATCTTCTTTATGCAAGTATATCTCTTTTGGTTGTTCCAGATGTAAGTTTGTATTCCATTTGATGATCTTTTGAATTAACACTTTTCTACCGCTTAACTGCATTACTTAACACTTGAGTGAAGGCCAGGAATGGTTTTCTTTACACATTGCAGTAAGTTGCAAGCTATTCTATGATAAAGAAAATTTTCTTAGTTGCTTGATATGTTGTCAACTCGACCTTATATTATAACCTATCTGTTTTATGTTTAAATAAGAAAATTTAAGTATATGATGGTGGTATGCGGAGTGGTACTCTTTTACTTAAAATATCGCATTATACTTTACATCTGACCTTTAGCAATTCATGGATACATTCTAATATGTGAGTTCTTTTAGCTGCCCCTTGCTTCCTAAAGTTAGTTTTTTCTGTCAATAGTTTCAGTAAGCAAAAGTGACTTCTGGCATATTTAGACAATTTTATAAGTTTGGGTTTAGAATGAATTTGACTAGCAGTTGGATGGGTCTTGGAGTAGTTTAACTGAATTTTTGGTTGAGTGTTGAATGTTATGTTTGCTGAAGGACAGACCAACATAGAATATTCTTGATGTTTCATTACAAGTTTTTTTAATTTTAAGTCTGCAGTACATGTTTAATTGCTCTAAATTTTGACATATCTGTTTTTTTCCCCTGAACTAATCAACAGGACCTTGACATCTCGCATGGGTCTGTGCTGCATAATGTTGATGAGCAAACTGTTCGAAGTCTTAATGGGTGCAGGGTTGCTGATCAAATCCTTAAACTCGTTCCAAATGTTGAGGTTAGTATTGTGTGTTGACCCACACTTGTTCTATTACTTTTTGTCATTTTACACTCTTCTGATTAATTGTATGATTTTAGCACTTCCGCATGACGCTTAGATGTCTGAAGTTCTGGGCCAAGAAGCGCTGCGTTTATTCCAATGTAAGATTGGTATTTATTTATTTGTTTTTCATTGGCTTCTTTGCTTTCATCATGTTGCGATTTTCTTTTTTTTTTTCGTGTAGGTTACGGGATTTTTAGGAGGTGTAAATTGGGCTCTTCTAGTTGCACGTGTGTGCCAGCTTTATCCCAATGCAATACCTAGTATGCTGGTTTCTCGTTTTTTTAGAGTATATACTCAGTGGAGGTGGCCGAACCCTGTTATGTTGTGCTCAATAGAAGAAGATGAACTTGGCTTTCCTGTCTGGGATCCTCGGAAGAACCATCGGGACCGGTTCCATCTTATGCCAATAATAACTCCTGCTTACCCTTGCATGAATTCCAGTTACAATGTCTCTACAAGCACCCTTCGTGTTATGATGGAACAGTTCCAACATGGTAATAGAATATCAGAGGTGAGATTATACAAGTCTATCGTGTATTAAGGTCTGGCTGTCTGTATTGAAGCTTAAACTATTGATCACTTATTTTAATAATTTTGTTATCATGCAGGAAATTGAGCTAAGCAAAGCTCAATGGTATGCTTTGTTTGAACCTTATCTTTTCTTTGAGGCATACAAAAACTATCTACAAGTTGACATAGTTTCAGCAGATGCTGATGACTTACTGGTATGGAAAGGCTGGGTAGAGTCGCGGCTTAGGCAGCTTACTTTGAAGGTTAATATCAACTTTTCTGGTGCACGAGTACTACTTTTAGGATACTAGTTCAGTATAATGAATATTTTTCTCTTTCTCATGGTTTCAATGTCTCTCTGCAGATAGAGCGGGACACAAACGGAATGTTGCAGTGTCATCCTTACCCACCTGAGTATGTTGATAAGTCGAAGCAGTTTGCACATTGTGCATTCTTCATGGGCTTGCAGAGGAAAGTGGGAGTTAGTGGTCAAGAAGGTCAACAATTTGATATACGTGGAACAGTTGATGAGTTCAGACAGGAGATAAGCATGTACATGTATTGGAAACCGGGAATGGATATTTATGTTTCTCATGTTCGTAGGAGGCAGCTTCCTGGTTTTGTTTTCCCTGATGGATATAGACGGCCTCGACCATCGAGGCATCCGAACCAGCAGACTGGAAAAACTTGTGAAGTTGTTCCCAGGTCTCAGTTAGGGTCTGCAGAAAGACAAATTAAGAGAAAACATGATGATGAGACAGTGGATAAAATACTGGACAAACCTGAGAAGCGGGCCTCTATTAGCCCCCAGAGGCTGGAGTCTGTTTCTCTAGAAAGTCGTACAGGTGGAGGAATATCATATCAGTAATGGTCAAGCAGTTAAACCAGATCACTTAAGAGGTGCGGATGATGATAGGCTGTCTAGTAGGCTGTTAGACATTGAAGAAAGAAATGTGGAAATTACCATTCAGCAGGCTAGAACTGATAGACAAGGGTCCCTCACCATATGTGGGCAGACTTCTTTAGATGTAGATAATTTGTCGGTAGTTAGAAATGTAGCATCTGCTGAGTTGTTGGGTGAACCTGTTCTTAGGCAGGAGTTGGTTCCTCCATGTGAAGTTCCTAATTCTGATATAAGTAAGTCAAGCAAGCATAGCTTGTATCAAGAGAAAACTGAGGATTTGGCATTAGCTTACATGGATGATGTAGCTGGATCCTCTAGGAACATCTTAAACTGGAAAGGAGGTGGTCATGGAGTCGGTCAAGAGGTGGTCAAACCATGTAATCAAACGGTAGTGGAAATTGCCGAAAGTGTATACGGGTCAAGTTCCAATGTGCAGAGCCTCAATTGCGAGGTGAGTTCTTTTGTTTGAGGTAATTGAGTTAAAGAGTGACAATACTGGAAGTTCTGGAGATAGTGAGTCGGGGATCTTTGCAGGGTGGTAGTGTCTGCCCTGCAGATTTGGATTCGCTTCTGGAAAATGGACATCCAAATGCAATCTGTGTTCTTCAAAACAGTTTGTCTGATGAGTTACAGGTTTTGAATCCTACTTTTGGACAAAAATAAATAATGTTTTTTCTTCTACCTTGTAGTAGCTGCCTGCTTACTTTATTGTTTTGTTTTCTATTTAGGTAACCTTCTTTGTTCCTTGTCTTTTTTTGTATAGTTGGGTCATTGTGATTGCTAGTCCTTTTTTTTAGAATCTTGTTCTTGTGAAATTAAGTTTTGACTAAAGAAATGGTCTTTAACTTGATTTTTAACGGTGCGTGAATAAAATCTTTATTTCATATGACTTGAAATATCTTTTGATTCTCTTATGTTCAATTAGGAAACCTTTCAGTAATATCATGTAATCATTACAATTGTCTACTTGTCTCCCCCTTCTCTTTTTTTCAATGTTAATTTTTTACCCACCGGATCCCCTAACTGGTGCAAATGTGGTGGCAGGCCCTGTACCACCATCATACGGGCTATGTTTCCAGTGATTGTGCTTAAGACCCTGACTATGTTTTGTGGGCTCAGATACATGACCTCCCTCTTATTTATTACGTATCTTTGGACTATTTTTGGGCATCTAACTTGCCTTTTGACCTGATTTTATTTTATAGCCAAATAACCCTGTTGGGAAGGTTGTAGACTCTCAAGATGGAACTAGCCAGCTCGGTCAGAAACTTTGCAGAAGCCAATGACCAGGCATGTGCATTTGTAACTCGTGATTTGTTTATGGAAATCAGTCTCTCTTTATGCCGTTTACCGAATAATTTTTAGCAGGTTAGTTTGAAGCAATGGCATAATGTATTGTAGATGATGCAGTCGGACAATTGGTGTTATCAAAGGAGTAAAGGCCAGGGCCGCGGTTAGTGCCCCATTAAGTGCTGGCGTACATAATCATTTTCAGTGTGTTGCTGTGTGGTTTTAAATTGGTCATGAGGCTACAAGATTGCTGATGCTTTGAAGACTGCTATCTCTTTTTTAACAACTCAAGTGTTGTGGCATTCTTTTTTGCCTCCATTTATGAATAGAGTATTCTTAATCAAGAAATTGTAAATCATAGAGGCGTAGTGTATCATTTAGAATTTTTTTGGCAACTTTGTTTAATCTTTTGTACATAGATAACCTGATAATACAGTTTAAGCTTTCTTTCTTTTACTTAGAGTATTAGATTTAGCAGACATTGACCGTATGTTAATCTTCAAAAAGTGAAAAATAAATGAGCAAAGCTCACTTTTCCTCTCTGGTATCCTGTCGACTTGGATTCACCGCAGCTATTGGTAAAATTCAGACTATGCTAATCATGTTGTCATCACCCTTGGTTCCCTTTTTACTTTTCTTGTAACCGGACGGAAAGATAAGGGATGTCTCTGCCAAGAAGTGGAGACACATCGAAGTCACTTCACATCTTTTTGGCTGCATGACCATTAGGAAGACAACAGCTACGAAGGATATGCGAAACTTCCTTCATCAAAGGCCTGTTAGAAGGTGATGCATTGGTGCACAGGATTCCGACCTTGTATACCAGTATCATTTTCTCCAAGTAGGATGTTTCCTATACCTCTGGATCTAGTATTTCCACGATGGATTTATCCTCTGAGAAGTGCTGCCACGCCCATTTGACCAGGCTCATATTTTCATCCGCGCGCTATTTGCTTCTTTTCCGGTCACCAATTCGAGAAGTACCACTCCAAAGCTGTAAACATCGACCTTTGCATTGACTTTGGTTGTATATGCATATTCTGTAATTTCAATGACAACTTTGCGTTAAAAGAGATGCTTTGGTCCTTATGATTCAGAAGATAGTTGAGATTAAAAAGGCGACAATGATAATGTTTCGAGCATTTTTACCTGCGGCGAGGTACCCAAAAGGTCCTGCAACCGTCGACATCGAGTGAGCACTGGCATGCCTAGTTAGCATCTTAGCAAGTCCAAAAATCTGCAATTTTTGCATTGAATTCGGAGTCCAACAAGATATTGCTAGACTTCACATCACGACGTATGATTGGTGCATGGCACTCATGGTGCATGTAGCATAACCCTTGAGCAACTCCAACAGCAATTTGTAACCTTCTAGGCCAGTCCAAGACAGCATGGTGAACTGAATTCAACCCTGAGCTCAGGCTTCTCTTATTCCCATGAAGCCATCTATCAAGGCTCCGGTTCTCCATGTACTCGTATACCAGAAGCTTCGAATCCTCGCAGGAAATGCAACATATTAACTTCACTATGTTGGAATGCCGAATTTGCTCAGTTTAGACTTCGGCTAAGAACTCTTTCTCGAGCTTGTGATCCACTTCCTTACTATTCCAAATTTTCTTCACAGCAACGGATTCACCTGAACGGTTTATGGTGATTCGGTAAACCTTCCCTGAGCCACCACTTCCGATGAGATTGTTATCTGTCAAATGGGACAATATGTTCCCCTTTGTGAAACCCAATCTCTGGAACGAGGTCAACTTCCATGTTGCTAGGTACTGTATAATTTTTCCTCCTGTTGTCTCGAACTAAGAAGAAGCTCAATAGAAGGATAACTGAGGAAGCAAGGAGGGAAAGTGCCACAATCATGGCTATACATTTAGATGACAATTTATCCGGCTGATGATGGAGTTCGGAATTGCAGTCTGGAAGTTTTACAATCGGATGATCTGCACATAAACCCAAATTTTTTCAAAAAACAGCCTTCATATGCAAGGTTGTTGAACTGCTTGGGAATCTTGCCTACAAGTTGATTGGATGACAAGTTCAGTGAAGTCAGCCTCTGGTTGCCAATTTCAGCAGGAATTTCACCAGAGAATTGGTTTTTGGATAAATCTAAGTAAAGCAAGTCAGGTAAAGACGCCATCACGACAGGGATTTCACCGGAGATTGTTGTTGGAGAGATCCAGTGTGGTTAACTATCTCCTTGAGACTACTTCGAGAAGCAAATTAGTGAGGCGAGAAAGATTCGTTACCTCCTTTGGAATTTTTCCTGAAAATAAATTGTTGCTCGCCTGGAAGACAACCAAATTCGACCAAGATGCAATTGCGGGTGGGATTTCACCAGAGAACTTCTTGTTGCTAATTTCCACCCTTGACATTTTCCATGTAACTCTACTCGGTAACTTGCCCGAAAAGGAATTGTTCGTTAACAACAAGGTTGACAAATTGTAAGTCATCCATAAACGTCGAGGAATCTCACCGGAGAACTTATTGTTGTGAAGTTGAATTGTGCGTCACGTGGGGCAATTTCCGAGTGACACAGGTATTCGTCCGGTGAGATTTTTATATATGCAATCACACCTTGTAGCACACCTCCAGCACATAAATGTTCTGGCAGTTGGCCACTGAATTGGTTCTCCGACACCTCGAATCCTTCTAGCTTCGAATAAAGACCAAATTCTGAGGCCAAGACTCCACTGAACTTGTTCCGAAAAACACGAAAATCGTACAGATCAGGAAGTCGAGCAATGCTTGTTGGTAGCTCTGCCGTCAACTGATTGTAAACCAGGTTTAAAACTCCAAATGTTGCAACTTCCCGAAGTCCTCTGGAATGGAGCCTGTCAAATTGTTTTCCGAAAGATCGATTTCTATCTAACTCAGAGCGTCAACGGTTTTCGGTATCTCGCCGGACAGCTTATTGTGGAAGAGATAAACTATTGTTAAATTCTTCAAGGAAAACAGGCTGCTAGGAATGTGGCCTTCTGGATTGTTTAAAGCCATGTTCAAATGCTCTAGACTGGAAAGATTGTCGAAACTTTCTGGGATTTCGCCGATCAAACTGGTTTGCGTCATCCATAAGTACCGCAACTTGCTCATCCGACCGAACTCCGGAGGTATTCTCATCGGAAAAAACTCGTTATAAGCCATTATCAGAACCTCGAGATTCAACAGGTTACCAATTTCCTTGGGAAATGTCCCATTGAACTGGTTTTGGACAATGTTTAACGTGTTCAACACAGGTAATCTTCCGATACTCGACGGAATATCACCGGAAAAGTTGTTGCCACTTAAATCCAAGTAAACCAGAGTGGACAACCGGTCAATATCATCGGGGATCGGACCAACGAAATAGTTCTGAGAAAGGACTAGGATCTCAAGCCTTGAACAATTGTAAAGAATGGGGAACTCTCCCGGGATGGAATTGTTGTAAAGGTCAAGGTAAGTGAGGTTTGTAAGGTCACATATGTTAGAGCGAAGCCGATGAGCCTGTCCTTTCAATTTTTAACAATGAGATATTAAAATGAAACAAAAATTAAATATTAAGTATGATTTAAAAAAAATTAAAGTTTAGGTGCTAAAACATATCAAAACTAGTAATTTAGGTACTAAATGTATAGTTTACTCAAGTTTAGGTACTAAAACATATCAAAACTAATAATTTAGGTACTAAATGCATAGTTTACTCAAGTTTATAATATAAATTAGTATTTAAATGTAATATATTTTTAAAATTAGTTTTTAAATTTTTATTTTAAATCAATATCTAAATTTGATTTTTTTAAAATAATATCTTTATTAAATTTAAATTTCAATACTTAATCAAGTCATTAATGTTATATAGAATAATTAAGATGATGATATTATTAATTATTATAGATCATAACCTGATTAATTTTTAAAATATTATATTAATATTATATATTAATTAAAAAAGATTTTAAGTGTAAATGTTAATTTTCATTATTCTTTTAAAATTCAGATATCAAAATTATATAAAAATTAAAATATTAATCAAGTAATAATTTTGATATATATATATAATTTAGATATTAATTTATATAATAAATTTAAAATAGAATGAAAGCAATGCAAAAATTAGGCTAAATAATTTTTTTTATCAATAACTAATTGGTATAATAGGACGAGACACTAAATTTCTTAAACAAATTTGAAATTTGAATTTTGATATTATAAATGAATAAATTATGTTGAAAATATCAATTTTATATACAAATCTATATAATATTATATATGAATTAATTATTAAATTTAAGGGTAAACTACGTCAAATACCACTCAACTTTAAGCTTGGGCTCGTTTATGTCACTGACATTTCAATTTTATCAATTTTAACACTGACTTTTATTTTTAACTGCAATTATACTACTCCCGCCGTCAATCCATTAACGGGACGATGACATGGCATCTCCTTATTGTGACAGTGATAACGGTTTCATTAAAGCCATTTAATCTAAGTAGGATATTTGTTGACATTTTAACAATACTTTATAAAAATCATATTTTTATAACTCTAAATCACAAATTCATTTAGTTCATTCTCTTTTCATCAACGCCATAAGTAGAAAATATGAAGGAAAAGTTTCACTGTGACAGAAGTAAAATAAAACGGTGGAATTAAGCAACCCATTGTATATTCGGTATGTGGTGTTGATATCCGACTCAACTGAAGACATCATGTTCTAATGATAATCTTGGAATGAGACTTTTTGGATACAAAATTTATGAGGGTTTGGTTCAATATGCTTTTCGATTTTTCTGTTGGTTTGATCCTCGAATGACTCTATGAGTACACATTGTTTTTGTGGGATTGTTAAAGAAAATCAAAGTAAATGAAATTAGAAAAAGGTATGAGAGAATTGCTTGGATTGTTATTTTATTTTATGGTTTGTATTGGTATGATATCTAAACTATTGATGTGACAACAATAATTTTAGGATGAAATTTATAAATTGTAATTTTAGTTTGTAGTGAGACGAAATTTATGGGTGAAATTTTTAGGGTTAACTGGTTGGATTTGGTTTAGAGTTTATATGGCTTTGTAAGTTTTTTTTTTTGTGCGAATGATGTAATGGATGTAAAATGAAACCTTTTGATTAATGTAAAATTGATAAATTCATATAAATTTTTTGAGTTGAAATTTAATTAAAGTATGAATGTAAAGTGAATGTAATAGATATAAAATGGAACCATATTAGTTATGGATGTAATTGAAATAAAAATTCAATTAAAAATGACATTCAATAATAGAAGACAACATGAATGATTATCAAAATAAATAAATTCAATTATAGTTATGGATGATAATATACACGTGTACAAAATATAAAGGAAAAGTTTGACGGTGGCAGAAGTAAAATAAAACGATGGAATTGAGCAACCCATTGTATATTCGGTATGTGGGTGTTGATATTCGGCTCAACCGAAGACATCATGGTCCAATGATTATCCTGGAAGAAGGCGTTTTGTATGCAAAATCTATGGGGGTTTAGATCAATTTGCTTGTCGATTTTTCTGTTGGTTTGATCCTCAAATGACTCTATGAGTACGCGTTGTTCTTGTGGGATTGTTGAAGAAAATCAAAGTAAATGAAATTAGAAAAAGGTATGAGAGAAATGCTTGGATTATTATTTTTATTTTATGGTCTGTATTGGAATGATATCTAAATTATTGATGTTACAACAATAATTTTAGGGTGGAATTTATCGATTGTAATTTTAGTTTGTCGTGGGACGAAATTTAAGAGTGAAATTTTTAGGATTAACGGGTTGGTTTTGTTTTAGAGTTTATATGGCTTTGTAAGGTTTTTTGTGTGTGAATGATGTAATGGATATAAAATAGAACCTTTTGATTAATGTAAATTGATAAATTCTTATAAATTTTTTGAGTTGAAATTTGATTGAAGTATGAATGTAAAGTGCATGTAATAGATATAAAATGGAACCATATTAGTTATGGATGTAATTGAAAAAAAATTAATTAAAAAATAACATTCGATAATATAAGACAACATGAATGGTTATAAAAATAAATATATTCAATTAAAGTTATGGCTGATAATATACACGTGTACAAAAATATCAAGTGCACAAAAGCACTTAAATTTTGAACACTAAAGTGCATATAAACACTTAAATTGAAACAATATCAATCTATAAAACCCCTAAAATATGAATCAAAATATTCATGTCATTAAAGACGTGTTCAAAAGACCATACTTCATCAAAGTATTCAATCTCAAAATATCTAAGTTCTAAAATCATCCAAATAAACTAGAAGAATAACAACCTATACTATCTTTGGTCGTTTTGCAAAAATATATGGACACTCTTCTTGGGAAGTCTGGTTTATAGTACTTGACTGGCTTAAATGTTGACTGGCAGTGACATTTTCATATGAGTTAACATCTATCTAACTCTCATTGTATTTTCTACTTGTTGGTTAGTTGGACAAGATGTATGGCTGGAGTAGGGACAATGACAAATGAACTATCTCGTGATGTTACAGCTTGTGATATTGTAGCTTGTGATGTTGAAACCTTTGATGATGTTGTGGTCGTTGGTGTAGTTATTCTCATAACTTGTACTTACATGTGTACCGAAATGATAAATATATTTCTGATTTAAGGTTAAAAAATAAAGCATATATTTGTAGTTTTGTCCTGTTGTACTTAAACTCAACCCTTTTTTGGTTGATTTGTCTTGATGGGTTGAAATTAATTGTGTTGAGTTAATCGATCAACAGAATTGGCCAAGAGGGGGTGAATTGGTAATTAAAATTTTGGTGGAAGCTTTTGCAGAAAATTAAAAGTAATTGCGCAGCGATTTAGAGTGGTTCGACTTTCTCAACCAAAGTCTACGTCCACTACCTTAGCTATACACACTAAGGATTTTCCACAAATTCACAAATTTTTCTTTCTTTTGAGGACAAAGAGTAACCTTACAAATTCCTCAAGAATTATACCCCAAATTCTTGAGAACACTCTCTCCCAAAGAGAACAAAACAAATTTAGCAAACTTACAAGAAAATCCTCACAAGACAAGATGTTTGCAAAATTCTAGAACAAAGAAAGAACACTCAAGAATAATACAATTGAGCACAATAAATGTTCTTGAAAGCAAAAATGAATATTGAATGAAATATGCTTGAAAATGCTCAAACTTGAGGTTTGATGCTTTCTCTTTGATTCTCTCTTGATTCTTGTTGATTGTTGTTTCTTGTTATTGATCAATGGCTTCTAAGCTTGTTTCAATACACCTTCAATTGATTCTGAATGTTAGGGATGATTAGTGGAGTCAATGGAGCCATTTAAATGTAAAAACCATTAATAAAACAGCTTGGAGCGTGGGGGGAATCAGTACCTCCTCATAGGGATTCGGTTCCCTAAGTGTAAAATTCAAATATTTTGACCGTTAAACAGGGGGAATCGGTACCCCTTGGGGGGATTCGATTCCCTCCGAGTAATCTGTTATTTCTCGGAGCCAAACCATTCAAGGGGAATCGGTACCCCCTTGGGGGAGAATCGGTTCCCTCTGGACAAACTGTAATTTTTGGCTTTGAAACGGTTCAAAAATACTTTGTAAAATTGTTTTGAGATTATTTTAATATTGAAACTTAATTTTACACTTAAGTAAGGATTGAAATTGACTTTTGAAAAACTTGGAGTAATATTTTGATATTCGAATAATTTAATCGAATATATAATTTAAAATTTAATATAAAATCTTAAAATTCATTAACACTTAATTTGTTATATCGAAACATCAAAATATGTTCAACAGATTGTTTAGGTGGCATGTTACCTCCAACTATTCCTTTTGTAAGTCATTTGGTTGTGTCCCGATTGACCACACTTGGAGCAGTACATCGTCAAATCTTTCTTGGAAATTGTAGTATAAGACTTTGATGGTTCATCTGCTTCTTTTTATACTATTTTTTAGGTTTTCCTATGGCCTTCTAGTGTTGGTGTTATAACTGACTCACAAATAGTGTTAGTTAACTATGGATTAAGGTCTCTCATGGGTTCAATGAAGTAATATCTCTTGTTGGATGGTTATAAAATAATAATTGTCAACATAAGATTAATGGCTATGAATATTTAACACCATTACAGAAACAACATATATACATGTGATTTTTATCAATAAAGAAATAAACGAGGTTAAATTAATAAAGTAAATGATAATGAAATATGCACATAAAGTCTTATAGTAGAAACACTTTCTACATGAGCATGGATGATTTTCCAAAGCAACAATATGCTAATTAGCTGATCTATAAGATACTTGGTACTTTTGACCTCCAGCATAGGCAGGCCAACATCTACACACACAATAAAAAAACAAGAATTATTAAGAATAACAAAAAAATATATACAATAATGAGCAATAAATGACTTAATAATACTTATGGACTGTTGAATTGCAATTTTAATTTTTTTGGATTCTTTGACAGAAACTTCCAATGTACTTGTCTGCAACTTCCTTTTTCATAGAATTTTTTTTTAACTATCTCGCTCTTGATCATTTCCATTAAAGTAATAATTGGTTTATCTCGATTTTCCAAAATTATCTTTTAACATAACAAAAAAATTGGTACTTAGTATCCACAAATTCATAAGATAAAAATATTGTTTAACTAATTTTAATTATTTTACTTTGTTAAAGCACTCAGACAAATTGATGAGGAATATGTCAGGTTTGTTCCTTGGGGATAAAATAGATTTGGACCACTGAGCAAGATCCTTGGCATTCAACTAATCAAAGGTTGATCTTGATAATGTCTTTGTTCATCCACGACAACTTAAAACTCTTTCTTATAGGTAGCTCTAGCTACCTTTTATAATGCCTTAAGTTCTTGCCTTCGAATTGAGTCTTATTCTTAAAGTTAGAGTAAAAATTCTCACACAAGTCTCATGCTCAACATTAGACAAAACATGTACCATTACTTCAACCAGTCTCTAAATAGCAATAAGCAAATTATTAGTTAAAGTATTCAAAATAAAAAAGAAAAATTTAATAAGAGGTAAATCAGAGTTACTTTTTTTTTTACATAAATGTGATATTGTGAGAGGGTACAATCTTCAAATCAATTGTTAATAGTAAAAGAAACCAATGCTAAAATGATTTTTTTTATACTCTCAATAATATAAACAATTGGATAAATGTTGTCATTATCATTAATACCAACAACAACCAAACAAGTACCTCCATAATAACCCTTAAAGTACAACCATGAATACTAATTATAGGTCTACAACGTTTGAAACCTTCTTTGTATGCTTGTAAATAAATGTACATTCTTTCAATACCCTATTATCCAGTTTTAGAATGGTTGTGCTTCCAGGATTAGAGGACCTAGTTTCTCCAAGATAATCATATATATTTGAGTATTAACCCTTGTGATTCCCAAGGACCATATCAAGAACTAAGTGCTTAACACTTAAGCATTTACTCAATGACACTTTATACAAATGATCTTTTAATATATCTTTTCGTAAAGTTCTAATTGGGTACTTAGGATCAGTCTTAAATTTTTGAAGATATGTTTTAGTCGTCCAATTACAGGGTACATTTTTTTTTAAAATTCATCAAACACTTATACTCTCATACACAAGACTTAATATATCATGAGGTGTTTGTGTCATCTTTTAGATCAACCCCAGGTGCCCAAATATACTATGGGCACCCTTCCTTGGAAACAACATGAACCCTTACATTGTTAGTACTTTTAAATTTGATATCGACCCTATACTTAATTTCATATTATCTTACAGCCTATTTCAGCATCAACTTATCACAAAAAATCATCATAATTTTAAATTGTGAATTTTCCATATCAGTTTCACTGTTAAACTTAGGATATCTACGTTTTGCTTGACTAAGTGAGTCAGAGTCAGATCCATTTTCACTATGTAATTACTATACTCTATCAGTCTCATGTTTATCATTCAAAGACACATCAACCTTACTCTCATCTCTATTAAAACCCATTAAATTCTCTCTCAAAATTTACTCCCACATGTACATCATGTACATATCCCTCTTCATCACTCACATTATTTTAATTGTACTCAAAACCACTATCAGAAGAATCAATGTCATCAATTGCATATTATGTATCTTTTTCAGAGTTAAACTCAATTCTAAATGCTTCATGAGTTTCAGTTGTTGTATTCAATATGGTTGTAGTAGTTTTTGTCTTAAAATTTGCTTCATTTTCTTCCAAGTACAAATGGATTTGTCTATTCTTGGGCATATCTTGTAATATGCAAATAATATCACAGTCTATTCTTAATTGCTTAACAATTAATCTTACCACAGGTTCTTTCTAAAACAATTTCCACAAATCAGAATAACCTAACTCTTCGACAATATCATATATTTTAATCATTGTCATACTATCCACATGACACATATAAAAAACTTATCTTGTTGTCAATATACTTCAAACTAGATGAATTTATCATAAAACCATCATGGTGCATGAAAATTGTAAAATAGTCAGATTCTGTACATATAGAAATAAAAAAATTAGTTATCAAAATATTACTTTAGAATAACGATAGTCCCTTTACCTAACTTTTAGAATACTGGTGGCAGAAACATCAAACATAGTAAATAGAACATTATTCCCACACAAACTATAAAACAATATTTTAAAAAAAGTTAGAACCATATGCAACAACAATATATATGCATTTATGTAGTGTACAAAAAGAATAATAAATGTAAAAAAACATAATGAATGCAGAACAAGTTGGGAACTGTATGCAACAACAACATATGCATCATAGACACAAAAATGTTACTTTAGAATAATTAATGCATAAAAAATCAAAATCTAAAAAAAGTACAAAAATAGTAAACAAAGCAGCAATATATATGAAAAGCGTTGTGTACTGTCAAATAAATAACAAGGAGTAATTAATAGTAAAATAATAACAAAATAAAAAAATTGACCAATATATGTATTCATGTAGTATAAAATAAGAAAGAAATAAGAAACCATATGCAGCAACAATCACATGCAGAAACTCCTTGTAACATCCTCAATACCGGGTTAGTGACCAAATTGAAAGATTTTAAGCTTCAATGATCAAAGTAGATAACTCAAAAAGTTAAAGGACTTAATTGAAATATTGTGTGTAGGATGATTTAACAAATGAAGGAGAAATTAATGGGCAAATGAGTTATTCAACAAGGAAAATAATAAAATTGTTATGGTTCCTTTATATTCCACGTGGAGCATGTTTGGGAACAAAGATTCCAGACATTTCCTCTTCCACTTTCTTCTTCTTCAACCGTGGGGTACATGAGCTAAGGTAAGAATTTCTTTAGTTGAATAATTCTTGTAAATTAGATATGCTTTGGATTCTTGGAAGATTAGGAAACCTAAAGGAATGTTTAAAGTGGTTTAACATTCAAAGAATAGCAAGTTATGAAGGATTGAAGATATGAAGCATTTAAGTGAAAATTTGAATAAGAAGGTTTAAATGAATTTAGGAGCTCAATTTAACTTGTCATAGGTGTGAATAAGAAGTTATAAGTGTTATAATTGAGTTTGGATTATATGGAAAATTTAGTAAGATTCTTATATTAAAGAATCTGGATGAGATATGGGAGATAATAAGGTGTTGAAATGATAGAAGTTAGTTAAAATGGTTGTAGTTGAGCTTGATGGTATTACAGGATCTTTATATAATGAAATTTTATGAAGATTTGATGAATTTTCGAATGAAAAAGCCTGTTCTAGGCAAGGGGTATCGATACCCTATGAATGAGTACTGATACGCTAAGACCAATTTTGAAGAAAGAATCCATGAGGTATCGATACCTAAAAGGGTAGTACCGATACCTGGGTACCGATACCCACAGAAAGATATCAATACCTTAAAATTTTGAATTTGATTTAGGTACCGATACCCCTGTAGTGTATCGATACCCTTTTAAAGGGAAGTATCGGTACCATACATAGGGGGTACCGATACCTCTTAGGGAAATATTAAAATTATGTTCAGTAAAGAGTTAAGGATAGAGTTATAATGTTTAGGCTTCTGATAATTGTCTTGGGAATTATATTTGTGTAGATATTGAGCGTAAACAAGTTCTGGAACCATTGACAAATAAGATCTATCGAGGGAAAGACAAAGAGATTTAGGTGAGTGCCTATGCATAGCATGATTATAATAGTATATTAAAACTTTAGAGTTGTGATAAGTCTAAATTCAATACCGTAATACATGATTCATTCCATATTATGTTACATGATATGAATACATACCATATACATTATGGGACATGCTTTAAATGAATATGTATGAAAAGTTACATGATCCATGTGATAAAGGTAAGAAATTATATGTCTATGAGATACACTATGTGAATTGTGAAAAGCCTATGTTATGCATAGAGCTGTAGGTATAGTTGGCATACAAAGAGTCGAGGGTCTACGCGGTCCTTCGAAACATATATGTATCCTTTAGAACATGTATGAGGTCTTTTGATACACATTCTTGGTCCTTGGTATATGTATATAATTCCTAAGGAATTTCGATGTGGTCCTTAGGGACATTTTATATGGAACTACGATGCAATTCTACGCGGCACTTCGGTGAAATTCTACGTGGCACTTCGGTGCATTTATAAGAGTTGTGGTGACAATATTGTACACAACCTCACGGTACTCACATACCTTAGGTTCTCAGCATTGTATCATGGGCTAATGAAATTATGAATATGAATTTATGATTGCTAAATTGATAAGCTTATGTGTAACATTCATAGTTATGGAAATTGCATTGAATAAATATTGGATTGCATATATTTCATTCATGATAGTATTATGATTTTATATTATATTATTATATTATGCATCACTAAGTCAATGACTTTGCGTGTAAGTGTTTTACACATAGGATCTGAGAAGTAGACGAGCAAGGATAAACAACTAAGACATTATCACTCTTACAAAGATCAGATCAGAAGCAACTTGAATAGTAGGTCATTTTGTTATGTAAATTAATGTTGACATGTAATCTACGGTTTATGTTGTGTATGCTCTGATTATGTTTGTGATTTTGTATTAAACCAATGTAAATTATGGATTTTATATCATAAGTTTTAAATTTTCTATATTTTGTACAAGTATATGGTTTTAAATGTAATGTGACATCTCAGACTTATATTCGGGTCGGGTATATGTTGAGGATGTTACATTTAATGGTATCAGAGCTATGATTTAGCCAATTCTAGGTATAAACCAGAGTCTAGATTGTCTTTAATTGAATACTTGCCAACATACCTTGAGAACTTCTGATCTGATATAGTAACGAGTATGTTGTCTTGCTAATAGAACGATATGTTTACTCTTATTAGATGTCCGGACATAGTATCTCCCAAAGTGAAGCGGGAGATGATAGGCCTGCTGAAAGCAGTAATTCACCTGCCCTGGCTAGGCAAGGTAAAGGACATGCATCTTAGGGAGTGCCTGTATAAGATCAGGATACGTTCTTCAGGACGTTGGACGCTATTCTGACGTGTCTCCAACCTACTGCTCCACCAACCCAAAAAATTAATGTAGCAAAAGAGTTGAGAGGTAAAGGTCCGGTTGTAACGGATCTTTGGCTTAATGATTTGAAAATTATACTGGATAGTCTCCACTGCTCTGGTGGAGAGTTAGATGGATTGTGTCGTTACTAAGGGGACAAGCAAGGCTATGGTGGACGAACGTCACCATGAGGATGTCAAGTGAGCAATTAACTTGGTCTTTGTTCTGGGAGGAGTTTAAACATAAGTATTTGGAGATCAATTCATCAGGAAAATGAAGCAGGAGATTTTGAACCTGAAGCAGATAAATCACTCGGTATACGAATATGAGTGCGAGTTTAACAAGCTAAGTCAGTTTGTAGCTGAGTTGGTTCCTACAAAAAAATATGCTTGTGAATGGTTCGTAGAAGGCGCATAAAAGAGATGCTTATAGTACTGAACTTTTCCTCGTTCCAGGAGGTGATTAATCGTGCTAAAGCTCTTGAAAGAACTAAGAATGAGAGGTTTGGGGACTCAATAGTTCAAACATCCAAGCGAACTAGTGCTTCTTCGAGTTAACACCACTAAAAATAGGAAGAGATTCAGGATTTCTACCCCAATCTAGATATGAATTTGTTGCATCTTCTGCTAGATGAGCAAGTCAGATAGAGCTTGATAGATGCAGTCAGTAGGATTGGGTGTTGGGAGATCCAATCAGGGTCAAGCAAGACAGTGTCAGCATTGTGGGAAGAATCATTTTGGGACTTGTCGAATGGTTTCTGGAGCTTGTTTTCAATGCAAAGATACTAGACATTTTATTTGGGATTGTCCATTGATGGTTATTGAGCCTGCACCATCTGAAAGAGTTGGTTCTGCCTTGCAAAGAGGACGAGGAAGAGGCATAGGGAGGAACCAGTCTGAATCCTCCGCATAACCTGAAATTTGCTCAACCGCACGGGTATATAATTTAAAGACAAGTGAAGACCGTGACGATTCTGATATTATAGCATGTAATTTTCAATTGTTTGATAAATTAGTACTGGTATTGATTGATCCAGGTTCTACTTATTCTTATATTACCAGTAAATTAGTAAAGGAATTGAGAATCCCATTAGAAGCTACGAGTAATAAGATGATAGTAACTAATCCTTTAGGGTATATTGCTCGGGTAAATAAGATCTGTAAGGGGTGTCCCATAAAGATTAAGGGAATTGAATTCCCTGCTAATCTAATTGAACTACCCTTTGATGAGTTCGAAGTGATTCTGAGGATGGATTGGTTGTTTCATTATTATGGGAATGTCGATTGTAGATTGAGAAAGGTAACCCTGAAGAGTCCAGAAAAAATAGAAGTAAATGTGATTAGTGAAAGATTTAATCCTTTAGCAAATGTAATATCAGTTATGTTCGCAAAGAATTTGATGTTACAATGATGTCAGGGTTTTCCTGCAAATGTGGTAGATATAAGAGTTAAGAGAAAGGGTTAGATGAGATTCCGATAGTAAGAGAATTCCCTGACGTTTTCCCTGCGGAGTTACCAGGATTACCTCCAGATAGAGAGGTCGAATTTCAAATAGAAGTAATGTCGGAAACAGCTCCTATTGCAATGACAACTTATCGTATGGCTCCGAAAGAATTACAAGAGTTGAAGAATCGATTGCAAGAGTTACTAGAGGGATTTATTCGACCAAGTGTGTGCCTTGGGGAGCTCCAGTTTTATTTGTTAAAAAGAATGATGAGTTAATGCGTCTCTACATTGATTATCGACAGCTTAATAAGGTGACCATCAAGAATAATTATCCCTCCATCAAATTGATGATTGTTCGATCTATCATCAATTAAAAATTCAGGAGAAAGACATTCCGAAGATAGCTTTTAGAACGAGATATGATCACTACGAGTTTATCGTAATGCCATTTGGAGTAACGAATGCACCTGTTGCTTTCATGGATCTCATGAATAGGATTTTTCAACCCTATTTGGACCAACTTGTACTTGTCTTTAGATGACATACTGTTGTACTCGAAATCCCATGAAGAGCATAGCACATTTGAGGATAGTTTTGCAAATTTTAAGAGATAAGTAGTTTTATGCCAAATTATCGAAATGTGAGTTTTGGCTAAATGAAGTAAATTTTCTAGGGCATGTGATTTTTGCAGATGGGATTAGGGTGGGCCCTCACTAGATAAAGGCTATAATGAACTGAGAAGTTCCAAAGAATGTGTATGAAGTTTGGAGTTTTCTTAGACTTGCTGGTTATTATCGAAGATTCGTTAAGAATTTTTCGATGATCGTGATGCCTTTAACATAGCTGATGAGAAAGAACGTACCATTTGTTTGGACTTTGGAGTGTCAAGAAAGTTTTGAAATGATAAAGAGAATTTTGACGGAAGCTCCCGTATTGGTTCAACCTGAGTCTGGCAAGAATTTTGTGGTGTACAGTGATGCATCCCATAACAGGTTGGGATGTTTATTAATACAAGAAGGGAAAGTGGTAGCGTATGTATCGAGACAATTGAAACCACATGAAAAGAATTACCTCACTCATGACTTGGAAATGACTGCAGTAGTGTTCGCTCTCAAGATTTGGCGTCATTACCTATATGAAGAACGTTGTTACTTGTATACAAATCATAAGAGCTTGAAGTATCTGATGACTCAAAAAGAGCTTAATTTGAGACCAAAAAAAATGGGTTGAGTTTTTAAAAGATTATGATGTAGTAATTGACTTTCATCCCAGAAAAGCTAATGTGGTAGTAGATGCTTTGAGTAGAAAAACATTTACAGCTTTACGAGCTATGAATGCAAGACTATATTTAACTGGAGACGGTGGTCTATGTGCAGAATTAAAGTTTAAACCAGCATGGTTGGATAGAATTTGAGAATTGCAAAGTAAAGATGAATTGTGTCTGAAAAGAGTAGAGCAAGTAAAGAATGGAGAGATTAAAGATTTTGAGGTTAAGTCGGATGAACATTTGTATTGTAAAGGCAGAGTTGTGATACTAGATGATGAGGAATTGAAGAAAGATCTATTGATAAAGGCTCATTGTAGTCCATTAACAATGCACCCGGGTGGAAACAAGATGTATATGGATTTGAATGATCGATATTGGTGGCCAGGAATGAAAAGAAGTATCACCGAATTTGTGTGTAAGTGTTTGGTATGTCAACAAGTCAAAGGGAGCATCACGTTCCATCAGGATTATTGCAACCACTTTCCATTCCTCAAAGGAATGGGAAAACGTTACGATGGATTTTGTTTCAGTTACCTTTGACCCCGAACAAAAGATATTCAATTTGGGTGTTGATCGTTTGACCAAATTAACACATTTCCTCCCTATCAGAACTGATTTGTCTATGGAGAAGTATGCGGAGCTATATATTAAAGAAATTATTAGATTGCATGGAGTGCCTGTTTTCATAGTCTTTGACCGAGATCCTCGATTCACTTCGAGATTCTGAAAATCCCTACATGGAGCATTGGGAACTCGCCTAAACTTTAGTACAACTTTTCACCCTCAGACGGGCGGACAATCAGAGAGGACTATTCAAATCTTGGAAGATATGTTGAGAGCATGTATAATTGAGTTCAAATAATCGTGGGAAAAATAATTACCACTGGCAGAGTTTGCTTACAACAATAGTTACCAATCCAGTATTAAGATGGCACCCTATGAGGCATTATATGGGAGGAAATGTCGTACGCCATTAAACTGGTGTGAGCTCAATGATCGAAGAATTCTTGGTCCGGATTTAATTCATGGTGTGGAAGAAAAAGTTCAGGAAATTTAACATAATCTCAAAGTGGCATTTGATCGGAAAAAGTTCTGTTCTGACTTGAAAAGAAAAGAAATTGAATTTGAGGTTGGAGATAAAGTTTTATTGAAAATATCTCTTTGGAAGAAAGTATTAAGGTTTTGTCGGAAGGGAAAGTTGAGTCCCTGATTCATTGGGCCATATGAGATCGTTAAGTTGATAGGACCAGTAGCGTATCAGTTAAATTTTCCACTAGAACTGGAGAAGATTCATAATTTTTTCCATGTGTCAATGTTGCGGATATATAGATCTGACCCATCCCATATCGTTGCACCAGAGCACATTGAAGTTCAAACCGATTTGACTTACGAGGAGGAACCAATGAAAATATTGGCTTATTAAGTCAAATAATTGAGGAATAAAACGGTCTCATTGGTCAAAGTTCTATAGAGGAATAACAAAGTAGAGGAAGCCACGTGGGAATGTGAAGAGGATATACGACATCAGTACCCTCATCTGTTCGTGTAATGAAAATTTGAGGACAAATTTTCTTAAGGGGGTTTGTAACATCCTCAATAGGTTAGTGACCAAATTGAAAGATTTTAAGATTCAATGATCAAAGTAGATAAGTCGAAAAAATAAAGGACTTAATTGAAATATTGTGTGTAGGATGATTTAGCAAATGAAGGAGAAATCAAGGGGAAAATGAGTCATTCAACAAGGAAAATAATAAAAATTGTTATGGTTCCTTTATATTCCACGTGGAGCATGTTTGGGAACAAAGATTCCAGACATTTCCTCTTCCACTTTTTTCTTCTTCAACCGTGGGGTACATGAGCTAAGGTAAGAATTTCTTTAGTTGAATAATTCTTGTAAATTAGATATGCTTTGGATTCTTGGAAGATTAGGAAACCTAAAGGAAGGTTTAAAGTGGTTTAACATTCAAAGAATAACAAGTTATGGAGGATTAAAGATATGAAACATTTCAATGAAAAATTGAATAAGAAGCTTTAAATGAATTTAAGAGCTCAATTTGACTTGTCATAGGTGTGAATAAGAAGTTATAAGTGTTAGAATTGAGTTTGGATTATATGGAAAATTTAGTAAGATTCTTATATTTAAGAATCTGGATGAGATACGAGAGATAATAAGATGTTGGAATGATAGAAGTTAGTTAAAATGGTTGTAGTTGAGCTTGGTGGTACTACATGAGCTTTATATGATGAAATTTTATGAAGAGTTGATGAATTTTCGGGTGAAAAGCATGTTCTGGGCAAGGGGTATCAATACCCTAAGACCAATTTTGAAGAACAAATCCATGAGGTATCGATACCTAGAAGGGTAGTACCGATACCTGGGTACTGATACCCACACAGGCAGGTATCAATACCTCAAACTTTTGAACTTGATTTGGGTACCGATACCCTATAGTATCAGTACCCTTCTAAAGGGAAGTATCGGTACCATACATAGGGGGTACCGATACCCTTTAGGGAAAAATTGAAATTATTTTCAGTAAAGAGTTAAGGATCAAGTTATAGTGTTTAGGCTTCTGATTATTGTCTTGGGAATTATATTTGTGTAGATATTGAGCCTAATCAAGTTCCGGAACCATTGGCAAGTAATATCGATCGAGGGAAAGACAAAGAGATTAGTGAGTGCCTATGCATAGCATGATTATAATAGTATATTAAACTTTAGAGTTGTGATAAGTCTAAATTCATACCTTAATACATGATTCATTCCATATTATGTTACATGATATGAATTCATACCATATGCATTATGGGACATGCTTTAAATGAATATGTATGAAAAGTTACATGAACCATGTGATAATGGTAAGAAATTATATGTCTATGAGATACACTATGTGAATTGTGAAAAGCTCATGTTATGTATATGAGAGCTGTAGGTATAGTTGGCATGCCAAGAGTCGAGCATCTACGCGGTCCTTCAGGGCATATATGTATCCTTTAGAACATCTATGAGGTCTTTTGAGACACATACTTGGTCCTTGGTATATGTATATGATTCCTAAGGAATTTCTATATGGTCCTTAGGGACATTTTATATGGCACTACGGTGCAATTCTACGCGGCACTTCGGTGCAATTCTACACTGCACTTCGGTACATTTATACGAGCTATGGTGACAACATAGTGCACAACCTCACGGTACTCACATACCTTAGGTTCTCAGTATTGTATCATGGGCTAATGAAATTATGAATATGAATTTATGATTGCTAAATTGATAAGCTTATGTGTAACATTCATAGTTATGGAAATTGCATTGAATAATATTATATTGCATGATATTTCATTCATGATAGTATTATGATTTTATAGATTATTATTATATTATTATGCCTCACTAAGTCGATGACTTAGCGTGTAAGTGTTTTACGTAGGATCCGAGAAGTAGACGAACAAGGATAAGCAGCTAAGATAGTATCACTCCTACAAAGATCAGATCAGAAGCAACTTAAATAGTAGGTCATTTTATGTAAATTAATGTTGGCATGTAATCAATGGTTTAAGTTGTGTATGCTCTGATTATGTTTGTATTTTTGTATTAAACCAATGTAAATTATGGGATTTTTATAATATAAGTTTTAAATTTTCTATATTTTGTACAAGTATATGGTTTTAAATGTAATGTGACATCTCAGACTTGTATCCGGGTCAGGTACGGGTTGGAGGTGTTATACTCCTAAACCCCAAACATAAAAAACATACAAAATCCCCCTAAAAACCAAATAGAAAACAACTAATATAGTTCAGTGATAACAACATTAAAAAAACCAAATACAAAACAATAAATGCAATAAATTATAGTTAACTAATGAGAAAATATAAAAAACACAAAAAACATTAATAAACTAAATAAAAAAGAAAACACACATAGTTAGTAAAAACCTATAGAATTCCTTAAAAAAATTAAAGTAAGAGATGAAACGAAATGAAAGATTTTTGAAACACCATTATCATATCTCATGCTCGTCATTCATTTAGATTGTAGGAATTGTTTCTTCATTTCAATTTACAATGAAAGATAAAACAAATCAAAGATTTTTTTTATAATGACATTTTTTTTGCAGATACAAAGATAGATTTGGGGAATTTTTTTTTTGTTTTTGATGGATTTTCATTCTTCTAAGATTTTTGGGAAATATTAACGAGGGGTTTAATTTTGTTTTAATTATATTTTGGGAATAAACACATTAAATGAATAGTTATTTGGATTTCGGTTTTACTAAGAGTCGTTTGGGATTAAAGAGTCATTAATTAAATTACATCGTTTTGGCATAGTTTAATATCATTTAGTTTTATAAATGTTAAATTACATGAAAAATGGCTTTAATGAAACTCTAAGTTATTACTGTCACGACAAGGAGATGACATGTTATAGTCCTGTTTATGGATTAATGACGGGGTGACATAATTACAGTTAAACATAGTTGTTAGTGTTAAAATTAATAAAATTAAAACATCATTGACATAAACTAACCTGAGCTTAAAGTGGAGTGGTATTTGACGTAATTTGCCCTAAATTTAAATATCAATAATTAGAAGGGGAAAAAAAACTATTGGAGTTGATAAGTCAGAGTTTGGAAGCATTGGGTCGAAGTGATCATGTTAAAGTAAGTTGATTTTTCTCTCTTTTTAATCTTCTGTTGACTATGATTTAGGCAACTTTGATTCCATTTGAATCTAATGCCATTCACACCATGTGCTTGAAAGCATTTTTCCTCTCTTTTTTTAATCTTCAATCTCAAAGTTCGTTCACATTAATGAGGGCCAAATTCTCTAAGAAGAATTCCATTTACGGTGGATTTTTGATCGATTTAATCTATTTATCATGATTTACGCTGAACAAAAATGAAATTATTTAATATTTATACAATTATACAAAAAATATCAAGATGAATATGTCACGCTATTATACGTTTAATGAAATAAGTCGTGATAATAAAGATTAAAATTTAAAAGTAAAAAGATTGAATATGATTCCAATAATAATAAATTTTTCTTTTATAAGTTATGAACTTGAGCAGTTGGATCTGTAAAATATATGTATGTTATCAATTGATTAAAAAGTTTTGGATAAATATTATTTTATAAACATCCGAATTAAAATACATAATATAAGAAATTTGAGCATTAGTTAACAGCTTGTAATTGTGATCGTGAGCTGGCTTTTAATCAGCTGCCGATGACTTGATTTTTGTAATTATATGGAGAATTTTTAAGACTGAAAAGTTTCAGTTCAGAGAAAAGTGTGCACGTGCATTATGAGTAACAAGAACCAATTTGATTAATTTGGCATAATTTTGTTTTAAGTAAGATTTCATTGGTCAAAGTATTCTGTCTTTTTAAAATAAAAACCCATTATAATAAAAGGGATGATAATTGGAAATATCCATTTTTTTAATTTTAAAAAAGTTGGTGTTGAAGAGAGAAAAGGCATAAAAAGTAGGGAAAAGAGAACCTCTTTTTATTGAGAGAGAAGAACAAATACAAGACCTATTAATAAAATTAATGAATTTCTCGTAGATTCTCTGATATGTATTTATTAGGAGTGTAATATATACTATTATAAGTCTTTAATACAAATTCTAGATGTTAGGGCCACTTTAATTTATATTCCACAATAGAAGAAAGATGTTAAGAATATTATGTTCAAATGCAAAGTGGTACGAGTATGACAACTTTTTGTGGGAAATTGATGCAATAAGTGGATAAAATATATTGAAATTTGAAAGCCATCAAATCCTATAAATATCCAGTATTTTATAAGAGGTTGGATTTTTTTTTTGTTGTCCTCCTAGTTCTAAGATTTTGTCTTGATCAATTATAGTATTTAGTTTTAAATTTTGTTTCAATTATACTAACGAACCGTTAAATCGTTAACAACACGATGACGTGGCTGACGGCTACCAACATAAACATCTCACTAAAATGATATTGTTTTGTTCCGATTATTAATGCACGAGAAATATAATTGAAACAAAAATAAAAGTTTAATATTATAATTAATAAAATCAAGGTTCAATGATATCTTGCGTAGTTTACCCTAAATTCATTCATACAAGTATGGTATTAGGAATTGAATAAGAGGATTAGGGATGACAAACGGGTACAGTTTCGTGGATTCCGCACCGCATCCGCTCCAATTGGAGCGGGGATGGGTATAATTTTAGCGGGTAGTGGGCTGGTGTGGATTTATAAAGTGGTACCCGTCGTGGGTGGTGGGCGGGTAATGGGTTTGAGACATTACCCACCCTACATCCGCCCGCCCCGCATCCGCCCGCCCCATATCCGCCCGCCCAGCTAAATATCTATTAAATTTTGGACCATTATGAATTTAGGTGTAATTTTAGAGACTAATTTATAAATTTTAATATTATATAATATAACATATAATTTAACTAAATATTAAGGATATTTAGTCTTTAATCTGGTATTTAATTAGGGAAATATTCGCTCTTGATTAAACCCATAATCCCACTAACCACGTCACTTTCCATATTTTTTAGCTCATGCTGTCCATCCAAATACAAATTAGCCGTACTATAAGCATTAACATCAAAAGCAGCAGTTTCCATATTCTTTAGCCCATCAAAACCCATATTAGGCACACTACGAGCATTAACATCGAAAGCAACACAATCCAGCTCTGCGACTACATGCTCCCTACAATATGTCTCCATAACATTCGTAGAGCCACTCCTCTGACAAATTGAAGCATGCGCTGCTACTTCATCACAACTGTCTGCGAACCAACTCCAACATCTCATTAGTTTGTTGTCAGGCGGGTTTAGATGGGTATGTCGCTAGTGGGTAGTGGGTGTGGGGATGGATTTGAAAATGTACCCGCGTGGGCGGGTGTGGATTTGAAAATTTGTACGCATCATGGGTGGTGGGCGGGTGGTGGATTGAAAAATAGTAGATGGGTATGGGGATGGGGGAAGGGGTATCCGCACCCGACCCGCCCGTTTGCCATCCCTAAAGAGGATGCTGTTAAATGGAAATTTGGTATTAAATTGTTATCACTTAAACTAGTGATTAAACCCCGTAATTAAGTCAACAATTACATTTAAAATTTGGGTAAAATACACAAATGTTCCCTCGACTATAGGATGCTACTTAGTTGAGTTTTCTAACTATTAAAAGTTACAAAATGATCATTCAACTACTTATATCTTTCAAACTCGCCATTTTTTGTCAAAACATTAACGGCGGTCTGAGCTGGATGTTAAATTGCTGACTAGGATATAAAAAATATTATCCCAAAATCTCAAATGACTATTATATCTCAGTCAGCATGTTAACATACAGCTTAAACTACCGTCAATTTTTAACAAAAATGACAAGTTTAAAACATATAAATATCAAATAACTATTTTGTAACTTTTAATTGTCGATGTATTCAACAAAACATCCTATAACCAAAAGACCATTTTATAACTTTTAATAGTGAGACTCGACAAAATAACATCCTATAATCAAGGACTATTTGTGTAGTTTTCCCTTAAATTTTTTATAATCCTCTCAGAATATTAAATAGATTTAAAACTCAACAGAAATCAACAAAATTAGAATTATATCATGAGAATATAATATAATTATTTTTTTAAATTAAAATATTTATCACAATTATTTCTTGAAATCGTTGTTAAAGAAACTTAGAAATTCCTGAAAACGAAATCCCCTTAACAATATTATTCTTGTATAAAATTATATATCTAATTCTAGTTTCAGTCCTAACACGTTAAATTTTAGTATTAAATTTTCTCCATAACATAATCCACCTCCTTATTTTATAATAATTATTATATTCAAATTAATTTATAACATCATTAATTATTATTATTAAAATAATAAATAATTTTATTTAAATAACTTTAAGAGATCGTTTAATTCACAAAATGTAACATGAACTCGTGCATGCATCTTGCAACATGAAGACAATAATAAGAATGCATAACAATGATAAAATGCAAGCTTAATGAGTCGAGACCCTTAATTTGCTGGGGAAAAAGCTAACAGTGACAAAATGGGATGGGAACAACCTTGTTTGTATTCGAATGATGGGACGGGCGGAGCTTCGAAGCTCTCCAAAACCTCGGTTTTACTTCCGCTACTTGTTGCCGGTTCCTGCTTCTTTGCACCAAAAAGTCCTCCGAACCATGACGAGGAAGAATTAGACGAGGACAATGATGTTGGTGGCGGTGGAGGTGGAGATGAACCGTGTCTAAAACTATCAATTGATGCAGGGGTTTGGTTTGGCAATTGTCCCATAGGATCCGGGCATTCCGGCTACATTGGGTGCAGGCTCATCGATCATAATAGGCATCTGCGGTTGACTGAGAACTTTATTCAACATGATACCAGCTCCTTCGATCAAGGCAAGCAGTTAGCCACCAAAAATTGCTGCTCTGGAAGCAGCACCGGGCCCTCGACGCATCGAGAGAAACCCTCCAGTTGCAGCACCGGTTATAATGGAGTTCCAAGGATCTTATTTCTGTCGGACGTACACCATAGTGCAATCGAAGGTGGAAAATAGGCCGCCCCAAACTGCAAAACTACCACCGACACAAGGAGCATTCATGCGCACTGCTTGAGTTCCTGTCAACCAAGCACCACTAGGGAGTTATATGTGCCTTTCAAGAAGTGGAAGGCTGCACCTCCAACAGCACCCATACCAAAAGCACCACCGATATCGTCAAGAATTCGATCGGGGCATGGCTCACGCCATGTTTCCGTTGGTTCCCATGGTTCACAATATAGTGCCTTTATATCGAAAACAACCCCGCAAGGTTGAAAATTCCGTACAGAATTCAGCAGTTCAAAAAAATTTCTCAAATTTCCACAAACAAGAAAAAACCCAAACAAAAAGATGAATAAGCTAATCTAGTTTAATTGCAACAAGCGAACACTATAAAATCAAACAAAAATCAACATAGGAAGGCATACAACTCAATAAACTAAAAGAGTTTCACGGAGACGGATCCATATATAAGATCGTCATTAGCTAATATCATGTAACAAGATCAAAGCTATAACACAAAGTGACATATTCAATAACAGATAAAACCCTAAAAAAATTGTAATATCCAGATGTTAAACAATAAAAAATATTTGGGGAAAGGAAAAGCAAAGGCAATGAATTTACAGTTTTGCATGAATGAAACCATCGATTTTTCTTTTTACCTCGGCGGCGATCTGCAACAAAACTCCAGGATCCGGAGAAGAAAAAGGGGATTTGTTAATGTAAAATTTGATTATTTATGAGAGAGACAAAGACGAAAAAACGAAGAAACATCAGGCCAACCTTTTTGGGAAAGCAAAGAAATTGGGGTTTGGGGTATTGGGTTGGGTTCTCCATATATATTTGATTTATAAACGGGCTCCATGAGTGGGCTTTGTGTTTGAGCTTTTAAGTCGGTGTTAGCTTTAGACGCTTCTGGTTCTCGACCTTATTTATTTTAGGTCAAATTCTTCAATTGATACTTATATTATACATAAATTTTAAATTAAATCTTATATTTTAATTTGATTATTATTAATCTTAATATTTTTCAAAAAATTATTTTCAGAAATGCAAAAGCAAATGCTAGCTAGCCTTATCTTAAGGCTTTAGGCACTAGGACATGGCATGCCACAAGGACTGCCTTGATAACGAAACTTTACACCTACGTTTGAATTTAATCAAATTAAACCAGATATACCCAAATTATATATATATATTATATATATGTATGTATGTATGTATAGATACCATAAGGACTTCGAACATTTATCTTCAGTCTAGCTAACCGCAATTGAGCAATATTTAAGATTGATAATAAAATACTTCCCATCCCAAAGGAATGGGAGACATTTAAAAGAATAAAGAAAAATATCATGTGCTGTGTCCATATCTCATGTCAACCTTTAACTACAAGCTGTCCACTATATAAAGATTTGGATTTTCGTCAATAGATAGTGGTCCTTTCGTATATTCGGATATCTCGTATCTAATCTTTTGATATTTGATAAATCATAAATTGAGTTGATCTAAGTCCTAAATAGGAGATGAACTCTTTTAATACCACACACCAAAGACCGATATGCATTTAGTGACTACATTAACTCTCATAATATCTACAATCGAACTGCGTTAAACTTGTAAACAGAAAGCAAGATTATGTAATACTATTTTTTTATCTACAAAATGTAAAGCGAATATAAATATTTTCCTTTTGCGCTTATCATCTGGTAATGGCTGTGGAGCCCTAACGTTTGCCATTCTCAACTTCGAGCCTTTTATTTTTAACTTTATTCATCCCTTTTCTTCTCTTTATTCATTGATCTTTATACAAATTGTAACATGTTCAACTTGCATCTTTATAAATTAATCTTTAATATGTTTATGTATTGTAGAGTTTACGATTTGGAAATACGCAGACGAAAATAACAGGATCAAAAGCTGTAGGAAATATAAAGTGGGAGATTATTGTCACTATTATTGATAACATTTAGATATTCAAGAGACTTGTATATCTGCATGACTCATGCCGTTTGAGGAACTGCAGCTCGTCCCACCATCTGATCATAAAATCCAAGACAAAGCCAATATTTGAAACAAATTTTAGTGCTAAATTAATTACACCTTATAATATAATGAAAATGGAATGGATCATAAATGTGAGACCTGAAGATAAACTTCCAGCTTCCTCCTTAAGATCGCGTACTCTTGCTTCACTTGCTGAAAACTCCTACTGCAGCTAAAATCAAGGCATCCACTTCACTTTAGTCCCCCTATCATGGGTTAGATTTTCCTAGATTCTTTGTAAAATATTGTGTTCAACACATATTCGAATATAAATAGCTTAGTCTAATATTAACACTCGGCATGACCAATAAAATAAGATCATTCATTTAGAGAGAGACCTATCATGGGTTTTTGATTTTCCTAGATTCTTTGTAATATTTGTGTTCAACACATATTCGAATATAAATAGCTTAGTCTAATATTAACACTCGGCATGACCAACTGCAGGAATAAGTAATTAGAATTCATGTGCGTATATATATATATATAGAGAGAGACCTGATCAAAGGTGTTGGTTTTTGGCATTAAAGTCTTCCCCATTGGTGCATGTAATCATCTGTTATTGAGTCAATAGGTCTACTGGAGAGACCTGATCAAAGAGGGACCTTCTCATGCAGGCAACTTGGTTTCTTAGAGCTAATTAGTAATTACCTAGAGCTGCTTCCCTTGAATTGGTGCATGTAATCATCCAGTTTATTGAAGTCAATAGGCCTACTGTTCCTGCATGCATGGATGGATAAAAAAAAGATCGATAGGAATCGCTTGCAACGCCAAGTAATTAGAATTCATGTGCGTATATATATAGAGAAAGAGAGACCTGATCAAAGAGGGACCTTCTCATGCAGGCACTTGGTTTCTTAGAGCTAATTAATTACCTAGAGCTGCTTCCCTTGAATTGGTGCATGTAATCATCCAGTTTATTGAAGTCAATAGGCCTACTGTTCCTGCATGCATGGATGGATAGAAAAAACAAGGATGGAATCGCTTGCAACGCCAAGTAATTAGAATTCATGTGCGTATATAGAGAGAGAGACCTGATCAAAGAGGGACCTTCTCATGCAGGCAACTTGGTTTCTTAGAGCTAAGTACCTAGAGCTGCTTCCCTTGAATTGTGCATGTAATCATCCAGTTTATTGAAGTCAATAGGCCTACTGTTCCTGCATGCATGGATGGATAAAACAGGATGGATAGGAATCGCTTGCAACGCCAAGTAATTAGAATTCATGTGCGTGTATATAGAGAGAGAGACCTGATCAAAGAGGGACCTTCTCATGCAGGCAACTTGGTGTTGCAAGCGATTCCTATTCATCCTTGTTTTTCTTTGTAAACACAATAGGGGGAAATATCTGATAGTCAATGATGGTAGCTCAAGGCCATGTCTATGCCTGGGTATTTATAGTATACGGGTACTAGGGGAAGAGTAATTGACCTAAAATGACAAAAGGAAGAATCAAAGGAAATATTTACGTGTCGAACGATTATCGAATTGGGATACCATTTAGATTTT
The DNA here is from genome assembly GCF_006381635.1 of Hibiscus syriacus. Lineage (NCBI taxonomy): Eukaryota > Viridiplantae > Streptophyta > Magnoliopsida > Malvales > Malvaceae > Hibiscus > Hibiscus syriacus. Next base: position 299,650 of record NW_024062926.1, read on the forward strand.
TTTCCTTTATTTAAAATAAGAATTTTTTTATGAAATAGAGTATTATTTTGTACTATATTTATATAGAAAAATTTACTTTCAGTTTCACTATATTAACCAAACCCTTGAGGGTAACGTTATTTATATATATAAAATTTTGTGTGGATTATTCTATCTTCCTACAAGAATGACCACGAGCAAGAAAATTAATTTGGACAATTTCCCCCCGTAGATTCTTTATGAATTGACAACTCCTCCTAAAGCTGAACACCTTTTGATATAGGGACGGGGCTAACTAAAATTGCAGTATCTGAGAACCAAGGACATTATATTGAATCCCAGCCGTCCACATCACTGTGAAAACCTTCCCCAAAGTTTTCATTATAGGAGAAAATATCCAAGTCCTGGAATAAATTTGAGATTTAATCTTCATATTCAATCCCATTATTTTCCATCGAAATTTACAAACAATACACTAATACACCATGCTATCTTTGATGCTAACTTCAAATCAAATCAAAAAGAACTTAGCAGACCTGACTACTAGAAAATTTTGACGCAAAATACTAAAGGTGTTAACGATACGATTAGAATTTTAAATTGAAAAATAAGAAAATTCATTTTTCAACTTTTAAGTACAGAACTAAATCTCAATTTTTTAATATATATATATATATATATAGGGTTAGCAACATATTCTGACCTATAATATGACATGTCCACCGTCGAAAAACCAATAGAGATTCGGTAAGACACAAGGTATTTATTAATTATTACGACTTACGAGTCATTGGTTAGAAGCATCAAGCATCCTCCCACCCATGGGTCAAATTACATAAGCCAATTGCATATTGCTCCTTCAAATAATCTGAGGACCACAAGGTCGATTATTCAAACTCTTCAATGAACCAAGCATCTAGGTATGCATTCAAAAAACTATAACTCTTGAGAAGTACTCAAAGCTCCAAATAATCCCATTCTTACCATAAGTTTAAAACTTTAAAACATGGAAACGCATGGCAGTTCCTAACTATTAAGTAAGCGCTAAAGTATAACATATTAATAATCCGGGTCGCTTATCGAATAGGTGATTCTTAATCTCTTTAAATTTTAAGGGCACTGGTTCGGATAAATATTTCCGAGCGAGCTAATTGTACGGTCAGATAGATATACTAGAGAAAGATTAATCGGTATTGACCTAATAACCATATGCAGCCTGCAATATGTTTACAAATGTTATGGAAACAAGGTCATTTACTGACCCACAACGAAAGCCTTCAACAAATCTTAGTCTGTGCATGGTCGCCGTCAGTTGGATACAGTAATAAGTACTACAGTTTCCTATTAGCATAAAGCACCTGGCAATGATTGTATACCAAAACTATGATATCCTAAAACCTTGGCGTTAGTTTGTTTTAACAGCAATAGGATTGTTCCAAGTGGAAAGGCTTGTAACAAGAGAATTAAAATGCCAAAAGGATGCAGAAAGGATCATGATTCATGGGGCAACCAAAACAGGGGAATAGAAAGACCGAGATTATGTTAATGATGGGAATGAGAACATTACCTAGTAGACAGTGGTCCTGTCTTGTTTCTCTGTCCGTCCCTCCCGTGAAACTGTCAGCAAAAGTTGAAGAAAAGAGAGAAGGATGCCTCCTTTTTCCTTTGCCACCATTGAAGAGATAGTGGGAGAGAAAGAGGGTAGAAGGTTTTTTACGTGGCTAACTTCCTCTGAGTCTCCCTCAGACGTCTTTTATAGATGCTTGATCACATCTTCTCCTTTGTTAAAGAAAATGCTGAGGACACGTGGAATTGGATGAATATGGATTGTTGATTTTGACTTTCACTGGGAGGATCAATATTCGCTCTTCTGTCATTGGCTCCTATGCTAATAGAATCCCTTCATGGAAATGATAAACACTACGTGCAATGACAGGTTTGATTCTAGCAAGGACGGAGCCTCCAAGGCACAATTCCAAAAACCCAAATTCTGAAGTTTCTGAACTTAGCCAAGACTTAATCTATACTAGTTCTGATAAGCTATATGAACCTTTATATATTTAATTCCCATTCAAATCATTTAGGGGAAATATACTTGGAACGACTCGGGAAACTTCGGTGGGTACTTTCCAGTTGTCTAATCAAACATCTCCATGAATGTTACAAGTCGTACAAACTTTCTTTGTCAGGATACAATATAAATTGCAAAACCACCACAGTAGAAGTACTCTTGCCAGGAATGATATACATATCTGATATTGGTATAGCTAACTATTTCTGCATCACTGAGACTGATTCCTGCATATTCACGTCACCAAAGCATATTGGGTGTTGCTCAACGATGATTAAGATAAAGAAGTTTATCAGATGCCAGCAAAACACTTCTCCAATTTGGCATTTGATAATTACATCTAAAACACTCCCCTTTGACTGATCCCCACAGGGACAAAAATCCACTAACAAGAGGGTTATGGTGCAGAATCGAAAGAAAGTTAAAACTAATAATTTGAGTTATAATAACATCAATAACAAGTAAAGGAGATGGAGCTGTCATACAGCTGTAAACGCACCGCCTTGCGAAATTTCTCTTCAAACTGAATCATTCTATTTAGCCAACCAATTGGTGTGGCAGAACTCAGTAACCACATTAATTATAAATGAGCACGAACATGGGACTGCACAAAGACAAAAGCCTGCGTGTAACCCCTAGACCCGGCCTATGCGTTTCGACTAAGTCTAGTGGATCACATTATGATTATTAAAGACATTTTCCGAAACCGTTATTCCATCAATATAAAATCACATTATAAATAACATGAAATTATAAATAAATTATACTATCAAAATCCAACTCGTAAATATAGTACCAATAAATAATAATTTAATTTTAAACATGTCTTCAAATTCAATATCACAATAAACCGAGCAGTAATAGCAAAAGAGTCATCATTATAAAATCCGATATTTAAAATAAGGTCCATGTCACCAAATATAGTCAACTTGCAAAAACATTACAATCTGATTTACTTCAAGAGATATGTTGATCCTCCAAGTGCTCGAACCGAGGTATCTAACCAACAGTATCTGAAAGGGGAAAACATTTTCAAAAGGGAGCTAGGCTCAGTGTGTCCCAACATTTCCATAAATCAATAGGTACAAATCATAGTCCAGTAATCTCACAAATTCGTAAAAGAGTTTAACTTTTGAAAATCATAGTTTAAACCCTTTTCTGGTACACCATCAGTAGTCCCCAAAAATTATTTTCTATATAGCTTACTTTATGCACATAGCAAAAAGAAAGCCGACTTAAGGATAGACTCTGAAGCTTGTATCCTTAAGCCCAAGTCATAAGTCCATATAACTTACCCTAAGCACAGCAAAGGAAAGCCGATCTAATGAAACATCTTGGGCCCTCAAGAGTCACATTAGGCCCATTTAGCTTGATCAGAGCTATTCCATCGTAATACAATTCCAAAATTCAATTGCACCGTGACATAATTCCATAAATCCAAAAATGGTAATATACCATTTCAAAAAAATTAGATAGCAGCCATATTCCATAAATTGTCACATAAAATTGGTGCATCCATAAAACAATAACCAATGATCGATGTACCACATATTAACCAATAAAACAGTTCAGTAATAAGTAGGGAACACACCTCGACAATAGGTTAAAATAGCAAATCTACTGATTGCTGGTTTCACCACGCTCTGCTACAGTTTTCGAACGCGTGAATAATGGCACACGTTTTAACTGATCTAGAAGAGCTGGTCGAGCTGTCGAACGATCCGGAGAGTCTCTTGTACCTTCAAACAATAATAATCTATCAGTCTCAAATCCTATTTAATTGTTCAAAACTAGACTTCTTAAGTATATAAGCATTTTTCGGGTTTGACTATCAATTTGGGGTATTTCGAGTCTGAATTTGGCCAAATGGATTGCGGAATCGGAATCAGGACGTCGAAAACATAAAGTATAACTTTTCGAAAATTCAGATTCTTGGTCAAAGTCAAAGTCAACCACTTTGACCGTTGATTTGGAGGCCTTCGGGTTCGAATTTGATGAAACGGACAGCGGAAACGGATTCGGCACGTCGAAAACTATCAGGATAGGTATACTCGGAAAAGATTAATGGTCGTTTAATGCTCGGTCAAAGCCATTTTAAGTTTTGGTTAAAGAAAGTCAACGGTCAACGGTCAACGGTCGGGTCGGGTCAACGGTCGGGTCGGGTTGGTCGGGTCGGTCGATCGGGTCAGACCGGTCAAACCGGTTCGAATCGGTCAAACCGTTCAGAACCGGTTGAAAACCGGTTGAATCGGTTTCCAGCAGCCACTCTCCTTGCGGCGGCGTGTGTGGCGCGTGAGGCGTCCTCCGGGGCCCTAAAATTCCCGGAAAAATTTCTAAAAATTATTTTGAGCGATTTCGATATACTTACAACGATCGGTTCAAATTTTTGAACGGCGGAGAGCTCGATTTCAAATCGGCCGAATCTTTGACTGCACCACCTCCTCACGCGCCGCCGTCGACGGCGGACAAGGTTGACACCGGTGCACTCGAAACGACACAAGGAACACGATGGTGCAGGAGGTGTCGTAAACTGAGCAACGATCGGCGGTGAATTTGAGATTTTCTAGGCGATAGAGCTAAAAAAAACGTCGATGCTTTGACTTGAAATTCCCAACGTTTAGCAGCGTTTCGCTTCAATTAATTTAAGAGGATTGTTCCTGACTTGATAACGAACACGATGGTGGTTTCAATTTGACGATCGGATGTCGAACGGCGTCGAAATCGGACTTGAAAGTCGAGGTGTGGGAGGAGTGAAAGTTTAAGAAAGCTTTTGTTTTTGATTGAAATCAGAAAAACGTTAAGTTATAACCAAACCTGCCGACTTTCATTTACTTCGAAAATGGCATACAAGTTTTTATATTATACTTTAGTCACTAATTTCACCCTTTTCAATTTACCTCCGATTTCAATTAATATTTTGTAAATAGTCGGGTTGTTACACTGCGTGACAAACAAAATCAAACATACAGAGAAATTACTCGTAAAAAATCATAAAGGAAAAAGGTGGAAGCAAACCTTTGAGGTGTCCACCCCATGCCAAATAAATAGCTGCTGTGTTACTTGTTGCCTTTGATAATTGTTGTGTATATGGTAGTGTAATCTGCACAGAGAAAAATGGATCAATTGAAAATAGCTTATTAGTCATCCAGTAGCAAGAAAAATTTTCTTTCAAAATGCAACCCAACATACAAGATGATTGCAAGAAATCAATATCAATGAGAAATTTGCAATAAATGAGATTTCAACCATACCGCATGGAGGTCCACAATGAAAAAGAGTGTGTCATATGAGTTCTGCAAAATAAAACTATATCAAGAAACACTTAATCATTCAAAAAGTTAACGTAACAGTAAAGTATCCTTTTAAGTATCAAATAACAAGGACAGCCCAGTTGGTTAATTTAATTCTATGCTTCAAATCCAGAAATTGACAGCATTCAATAGTTTAGTTCAAGAATCTGTCATCTAGAACCTGTTATGAAACCCAACCTTAGGGCTACTTCCAAAGTCTCACAGATTATGAGTAATCTGAGCAGAAAAGAAAAAGAAAAGATAACACACATCAATTTCAAAATGATGCACACCACTCAAGGACAAACATCAGTGCTCACACTAAATTCAAACTGACTAAAGCTGGTGGGAAAGAAAACAAAATTTATTCCATAAACTTCATTGGAAGTAGCTATATTGCTGATGTCATAAAACCATATTATTCACATCACATAACAGTTTTGACCTTGAGAATAATAAAATAGCAAAGAAAGTCAGGAGAACCTCAAGCGCAATCCAATTCTTTATGGTACCAAGATAATTCCCAAGGTGGATAGCTCCCGTTGGCTGGACTCCAGACACTATCCTCTCTCCGAAGGCAATTCAATATATGCTTATAGAACCATGTTTATGATTTGGGAATTAACGTAAGGTGATAAAAAATTAAGGTCATTTGAATCCATAATTAGCTTAGTCTGGAATGCAATAAACAATTTAGATTTTCTAAAATACATCAAAGAAAATCTTCCTTAAAATTCATTCTCTAATGCATTTTTGGTTCCAAAACGGCCATAAGTGAAGTTATTCTAGTTTACCAATAGATTCCGACGTTTCAACAGTTCATTTTAACAATTAAAAACTAATTTTTATCATTGCATTGCTTTGGGAATTAAAATATGAAATAAAAGATTGAATTGAAGTCATTTGAATCTACAATTTGCTTAGCCTGGAGGCAATAACATTTTTTTAAATAGATAAAATCATATGAGCAATCTTCCTTAAAATTCTCTAATGCAATGAATTTAACTTTAATTTGGTGCTGTAGTCAAAAGTTACACAATATTTGCAATCACATTCTGGCCTTTTAACAATTCAGAACAAGCTTATATTACCATCGCATTGCTTTTGGGAATTATAGTAAGTAACGTCATTTGAAATCTGTAGTTCGCTTAGTCTGGAATGCTATAAACTATTTATCATCTTAAAACTGATACAATCATGTGAACAAAAGTCTTCCTTAAAATCCATTCTTCAATAGAATTCAACTTAAATTTGATTCCAAGCAGACTATAAGCAGAAGGTATTACAAATTAGCAAATAGCAGTCCAGCTTTTTAAAAATTAGGAACAAGCTTGAAGTTCATTCTCTAACGCAACGATGAAGTCCGTTATCTAATGAATGAATTCAACTTTAATCTTATTCCAAACAGGCCATAAGCAAAGTTATTCCGGATTAACAATCAGATTCTGGCCATTTAAAATCTATAATTCTTTTAGTCTAGAATGCAATAGAACCTTATTTAAAACAAATCCATAACCGAGTCATAACCATTTTAGGTAAAACAATTAAATATTATTTTAAAAAACGATTATGACTTTAATTTGAAAATTTTGGTGATTTGGAATTAATTTGGAATTAAATCGAATGAGAGCCGCCATCGACCTTAGGGTTAGGTAGGTCGAATACCCAAAAGACGTCTTTTGAAACAATTTTAAGAAAAAAAATCATTTTTTAAGACAAAAATTGGTTTGCGTTTACCAAATATTCGTTTTAAAAGGATCCGGGAGTCGATTACGTGTGGGGAAGGGTAAGCACCCCTACAAACGCCCAAAAATTGGTACTGAATCGCTTACACGTTATTGTAAATGGTGGAAATTACAAATCGAATATAAAGTTAAAATATGATTCATTTATCGAACATTGTTCGATTTGCTTCGAATTAACTATTTAAAGAAAATCCTTTAACTCAATAAAAAATCTTGAAATTTGCAATCCTCTGTCGGGAAAACTATTTCAACCATTTTTTATTTGTTAAAGAATATTCTATCGTCGAATATGTAAAAGATGCATATCGAATATAAATTACAAATTGACAGTTACGAAAAATAAGATACATAATTTGCATTGTTCAGTGTAAAATAAAAACGAATTAACAATTAACAAACTAAAAATTGATTTATTTCAAGTTCCATTTAGTTCGAACGTCGTATTAGATTGTATCACTTCGATCAAATGATACTTTCTACGCCCGTTCTACTAATACGAATTCTTGGAATATTCAGATAGTAATATAGTAAAGAATAAAATAAACAATAAAAAAAAAAAGAAATATGAAATGAAAAGAAATATAAATATAATAATACATCTATATAATATATAACACAAATAATAAGGCGCAAATGTAATTGACATATTTATTGACTTATATATACATACATTAAAATACTTACCATATATACTTTACATGCAATACACGTCTATTAAAATATCAATTAATAAAACGTATAATATGACGTAAATGCAATTTCATGATATGTTCACGTATAAATATAATAATATATAAGATAATATATGGAGAACTAACTAAATTAAAGAGAGAGAGAGAGAATAGGTCAATAGTCAAATATAGAATTAAATTAAACAAGCATGAAATCATATACCAAAATTAAGCAAACTAAAATAAATAATAAGAAAAAAAGGTAACAAATTAAAGAAGATTAAACGAATAAATAAAGGAATTGATAAACACATATAATATATTAATTAAAAGGAAATAGAGTTACAAGAATAAGGAAACAAGAAAAGAAAGAAAACTAAAAAGGCATAATAAAAATGTAATTTCAATGTAAATAAATTTATATAAAAGGCATAAAAGGGCTAAATAGTAATTACAAATAAAACAAAGCCCAAATCTTAAATATTAAATAATACATGTATTGGCAATGGAAATAACCCATAAATTATAATAAAGGACTAAAATGAAATTTCAGAGACATAAAGGATCAAAAGTAATTAATCAAAATGCCAAACATTAAAACAAAAGATACACAAATCTGAGGGCCAAATTCGAACATCAGCCAAATTCACACAACACATGTAATAGTGACTAAAATAAAATTATTACAATCATAGCCAAAATTAAAACTAATGAAAACAAAATAATTAACCAAATATGGACTGAAATGAAACAAATCTAAACTCTAAGGATCAAAATCAAATAATTACACAAACCATGTGAATGAGGACTAAAACGACATTATACAAAATAAGCAACAAAAATTTAAACACTTAGAAAATATACTTATCATATAGGATTAAAACGAAACATGAAATAAATAAAGAGCTCGAAATAGAAGGATGAAACTTCATTAAGGATCCGATTACAAACATTACAAAGCTAAAAGGATTTAAATTGTAATTTACCCGAAAATGGAAAAACACACGTATGAGATTACAAAATAACAAGGATCAAAGATGCTAATAGCCCCAAAAATTTCAAAACACGGAGAGATGGGAAGCAAAACTACGTCATTTTGCACTTAATATATATATATATATATGTGTGTAATCTAAGGCCAAAAATGGCCTTATGACCTCATTTGCTTCATCTCTACTTGAGTGAAAGAGATAGCGAGCTCTCAGCCAGAGCTCATAGGCTCCCAGAAACCGGCGAGCCTCCGTCGTTCGGTCGCTGCTGATCGGCCGTCACCGCCGTTCACCGGCGCCGAAGAAGAAAGAGAAAGGCACTACCCAAAGTAGTTTTTAGCGCTGAGTAAGAATCCGTGGTCGGTTTTTTGAGATTGGGGCTAGATTGGAGCAAATCTAAAGAAAAAGGTAAACTTTTTCTTCTTTTCTCATCTTATTTCTTTCCTTTTCTTTCTTTTAAATCTTTTGATACTTTCTCTCTCAAACCCCTCTGAATTTATTAGTGTTTCCCTCTCTTTTTTACTTTTTTTCTTTTCTCCAAAACTCGAATCCCCTCTGTTCTCTTTTTTTAACCCTCTCTATATTTTTTTCTTTTTCTCCGAATCCTCCATATTTTTCTCTTCTCTGTCTTTTTATGTTTGCTTGCCTCTGTGTCCTCTTTGATTGATGATGATATCTAGGTTGTAGGACATGGCTTCCTCTGATTTAGGTATTATGAAATCCCGGATTTTCAGGATTTAAGTGTGGATTTTCTGATTTTGAAGAGTTATTTGATTCACTGTAGATGATATTTTAGTCACTGTTTGGTGCAGATTATTGACGGCGGCAGTGTCAGGAGTGGCAGTAGCAGGCAGCGGTGGCAGAACCACCTAGGGTTATGATGAAAATCTAGGTTAGTCGAGTCGGGTCGGATTGTTGAACGGGGTCGGGTCACTGCTAGTGGTGGGTTGGATGAGTTAGGTTAGTCTGGCATTAGGCTTCAGGTGTTGTCTTTGTGGGGTCTGGGTTACTTGTGTTGTAGTTGGGCTTGAACTTTAGGCCTACAAAATGTAAACAAAATAATAAATAATAATAACAATAATAATAATATAAATAATAATATAATAAAAAAAATGACCCGGACAAAAACGAGTGTCTACAACTGCCCCTCTTTGCATATTCTTGTGTTAACAAGAATAAGGCAAAGACGACAAGACATCACGTTTTTATCTGGTTCTCTCCCTTTTAAACTTAGAAAATGAATAATGTTGGTTGTTGGGGATGACACTGTTCATACGTGATGAAGAGTTCGGGTCGTCTAAGGGTGACACGGTTCCTACGTGATGAGGAAATTTGGTCGAGGGATGACACGACTCAGACGTGATGAAGAGTTTTGGCCATCTTTAAGAAGGGTGATAACTCGGTTCCTACGCGATGAGGACGGCTGGTTATCTATGGGTGACACGGCTCCTACGTGATGAGGAGGTCTGGTCAGGGGATGACACGGTTCCTACGTGATGAGGACGGCTGGCCATCTTTAGTGATTATGGTTTCAAGGGAAACCGACTCAAAGATTTGTTTAAAAAGAAACAGACTCAAAGATTTGTTTCAAGAAAAACAAGCTCAAAGATAATGTGTTTCAAAAGCAACTATTTCGAAAGAGACAAAATTCATTTCAAGGGAAACGACTCAAAGAGGACGTTTAAAGGAAATTGTCTCAAGCGAGACAAAATTTGTGTTTAAGGGAAACATTCCCAAAGATCGGTGTTTCGAGAGAAACAAACTCAAAGATGTTTTTATTTCAAGAAAAACATACTCAAAGATTTTGTTTGTTTTGTTTCAAGGGAAACATACTCAAAGATGGTAAATTTTGTTTCAAAATAAACAGACTCAAAGATTTTTCTTAAAAGAGACAAAATTTTGTTTCCAAAGAAACATATTCAATGATTTTTCAAAAGAAATTATCTCAAGGGATAAAACCTTGTTTCCGGAGAACAAACTCAAAGATGATCTTGTTTTAAGAGAAACTATCTCAAGAGTCAAAATTCGTTTCAAGGGAAACTACTCAAAGATGGTTTTATTTCAAAAGAAACAAACTCAAAGATTTTGTATTTCTAGAGAAACTGCCTCAAGGGAAACAAAATTTGTTTTAATAGAAACGATCTCAAAGGTGGGTGTTTCAAGAGAAACTAACTCAAAGATAAGTGTTTCAAAAGAAAGGACTCAAATATTTTTTCACAAAAAACTGTCTCAAGCGAGACAAAATTTTGTTTCAAAAGAAAAATACTCAAAGATGAGCTTTGTTTCAAGGGAAACAAACTCACAGATGGTAAATGTTGTTTCCAAAGAAACAGACTTAAAGATTTTTCAAAAGAAACTTTCAAAAGAGACAAAATTTTGTTATCAAAGGAACATACTCAAAGATTTTTTTCATTTTGTTTCAAGTGAAACAGAGTCAAAGATCCTTTGTTTCAAAAGAAATGACTCAAAGATGATGTTTGTTTCAAGTGAAACAAATTCGTAATTTGGAAAATTGTCTCAAGTGAGACAACATTTGTTTTTAGAGAAACTGTCTCAAACGAAACAAAAATTGTTTTTAGAGAAATTTTCTCAAGCGAGACAAAGTTTGATTTTGAGAAAACGTTCTCAAGTGAGATCAACTTTTTTTAATGTGAACAAATTCGAAATTTTTATTCTCAAAGGAAAAATGCCTCAAATGAGACGAAATTTGTTTTGAAAGAAATAACAATCTCAAGTGAGATTAATTTTTGTTTCAAGTGAATCAAATTCGAAATTTGTATATCAAAGGAAAAAAATGTCTCAAGCAAGACGAAGTTTGTTTTAAGAGAAATTGTCTTAAATGAGGCAAAATTTGTTTTAAAATTCTCAAAATTTATGGGAAATGTCTCAAGCGAGAAAGAATTTTTTTTCAAGTACAACAAATTTAAATTTGTATCTTAGAGAAAAAATCTCTTAAGCGAGACGAAATTTGCTTTGATAGAAATTGTCTTGAGCGAGACAAAATTAGTTTAAAAATTCTCAAAATTTGTGGAAAAATGTTTCAAGCGAGACAGAATTTTGTTTCAAGGAAAAAACACCCTCTAAGGTGATAGAAAGTATTCTTGTTCCTGCATGTTGAGGAGATGTTTTGATTGTTGACTACAGGAAGTCAAATAATTTTTTCTTCAAGTTAGAGACATCTGGTCATTTTCGAGCTTTGATTTCCTGAGAGATCAAAATGATGCATTTTTTTACTGACTATCTTGGATTTATGATGGATGTCAAGATGAAATTCATTCGATTTGTCCTCAAGTAAGGCAAAAAATGTTTTTAATACACATGATGATAAATGTTTTATGCAAATTATTATGTATCATGTATGTATGTGTATGTATGTATTTATATATGTATATATGTGTTGATGTATGCTTTTCTCGATCTGGAAGGAGAATGGTTGCGAGAGCAGTCTTTTCTCTATCATTGATTCAGTTTGTCTGCATTTCCTCTATGGTGTACTCTTGCAAACCTCAACCTAAGATAATTTGTTTTCCTTGCCCCATCAAAATTTGCCTTTTCTTGCCCCATCAAAATTTGCCTTCTCTTGCCCCAACTTCAATCTTGAGCTTCAGAGGGATCTTCGTTGAATTCCAAGATATGCCTCTAGAGAGATTATCTTGTTTAAAAACGTTTTTATTCTTCTTGTATTTTCAAAAGTTTGAAAATATCAATTAAAAGAGTTTTGAAAAATGTTTAATCAAAAGTTTTGAAAATATTGCTCCTTTCAAGGTTTCACAATTGACAAATCATAAAACAAGAGTTCATTAGATATCAAAGAATTAATTACTCTGTTAATCCTTCAATAAATTATAGTTATTTGACAAGTGTCAAGATCAATGCATCTTTGGGATATGGTTAAATACGGAAATGATAAAAATATCTCAGGTTATTATTTTTGGTCAAAGGTATGGGGTTCTCATTTATTTACTGTTCACTGATCTGATGAAGTAGCTTCTGTACTCACTTATTGGAAGTGTACTCCGACTCTCAGTTCTCATGATCTCAATTGGGTTATGCGATGCCTTATTAAGAGATTTGTGCGATCGCCTCCTATGCAATAGTCTTAATATTCGAGCCACCTTTTTAGGTTTTCAACTCGAATTCTCCTTTGGTTTCAAGACGTTACTCAGAATTTATGCCTTGAACCCCCTTTGTTATTTTTCTCTATCATGCATTAAAGATTTTAGAAAACCCTTTTTTAAAATAAAATATTAATCTTGATAGGCGGGATGAAATCTGAAGATAATCTCTTATGTTTAGAAATCCATGTATGATTAGAATGGACTTTTAAGGAACGTAATGTAGGTCATCATTCATGGTTATGAAAGAAATGGATAAATAGGCTCAAACAAGTGTTTAAGGGTAGTTAAACCAATGATCAATTCGTTTTGATGCCTTCAATCTTGTCTTGCTCAATTTGAATATGCTCGTATGAGTTATTTATTTTCTCTTGATGTTCAATGATCTTTGAGTGAAGTGGTTCTGGAGTGATTGTGCTTGATCAATCTCACAGTTTGAAGCTCGATGCGTCATTTGAGTCGAGGGACTCATTTTCTATGCTCTTTGTCATCTTTTTGTTCTTTGCTCTTTTCTTTGTTTTTGCTTTTCTTTTTTTCTTTTTTTTCTTTGCTCTTTGTTTTTTTTCTTTGCTTCTTTTCTCTTTGTTTTTCTGTTCTCTTCGCTTTGATATGATCTTTTCACTCTGTATTTGGTTCACCTTTTGGTATCTCATCTAAATCAATGTCTTCACTCATGTGAGCAGATTTCCTCCAACTTGCCCCCTAGTGTAGAGAGTGATCCTTGGTTAGTGTTGAATCAGAAGAAAACATGATTTAGGCTCAAAAGGGACACAAGGGATATACCTTCTCCATTTATGAAGAGATAATGAAAGAATGTCGTTCATCATTTCATACACAGAAGACTTTACAGAAAGATATCCCTAGGGGGATAGATTTTCAGGATTAATTTTATTTACATGAAAAAATGTAATTAATGCATGATAGAATTATTTTGAAATAATTTCTTTTTTCTCCTTCTTGCTTCCAACATGCCTCAATTGTCCAAACTCATCTTTAGAAAGCTGAGTCGAGATACCCCTCATTGTCTTCTCGAGATGCCCCATATTGTTTACTCTGGTATGAAGGTTCATGTTCAAGTGAACATCTTGTACTCAGTGCTTGTAGGTTTTATTGGTAGAAAAAAATGTCGGGTTTACGTCTAAGAAGACGATGGTGACTTTATTGGCTCAAAATAAAGTTATGGGTATGTTTTTTGTGTCTCAAAAGATAAAGGCAATATTTCAAGGTCGAAAATAATGTTTCAAGGTCTTAAAGAAAGGGAATGTCAACATTTGGTTATTTGGTAGTGACCATGAATTATTTTAGATAAATAATCGAGAGATTTTATTTTGGGTTTAGACAGGATAAGAAATGTCTAGTCTTGCCATATGTCAAAAATCTATAATTCTTGAAGAACTAAAAGAATCTGTAATTCATTCGATATTCAAAGAACTAAAGATTAAAATTTGTTCAATTATTCCACCTTATAAGGTAACATAAATTCAATCATTAAGATTAAAATATTTAAGCACATATTAAAGACATAACAAAAATGATTTCAAACAAAACAATCTCTCAGTGCAAATGGTAGATGTAATGCCCCATCATTCTTCGATTGCCCATGCCCCTGAGTAAATCAGGTTCGGGATCTTACGCTTCAGTGCCTTACATTTTCAGTGGAATGTCTAGAGCTTCCTATGTGATATCAACATCATGGACCTCAAGGAACGGGGACTCTTTTCTCAGATTATTCTAGCAGGCTCAGTTGTACAACCAGCTGAACAAGCTCCCACTGTACTGATTCCATCTTCTTCTTTTAATTGTCAATGTGGTTAGGAATACTTCTTCGAATCTTCCATAAATTGGTTCCATGCTTTTATGAATGCTTAAAAATGAAATGTAGATGCAAAATGCAAAGATGCAAATGCAGATGCAAAAATGTTGATCACAACGTTGAATATCATAGCCCAATTTTCACCAGAAATAAAAGCCTTCACATTACAAGACAGTCCACTTTACAGACATGCCTTAGCTTAGATGTTGAGTCCGGAATAGATCACTGCTTCACCTCGGATCTTCGTCCTTGACAATGATGCCCTTAAGTGCATCTGTAATCTGACTCCGTTAATGCCCCGGCGGTGCTGGAGTCAGTGTGTCGCTCTTTGATGATTAGTGATGGAATGATCGTAGATGAGAATCTACTGCTGGATTACTCCTCCAATCAATGGATCATCATTTCAGTCTCGAATATTGCACGATCTTCGAGCTAACTGCTTTGTCTCGGATCTTTGTATTTTGGAACTGATGCCCCTCAATGCTCCATAAACTAACTCCATTAATGCCTCAGCGGTACTGAAGCCATTGCGTCACTCCTTGATGACTAGCGATGACATGATTGTAGATAAGGCTCCACTGTTGAATTACTCATCGAATCAGTGGATCATCATTTTAGTCTTGAATGCTGCACGATCCTCGATCAAGTCTCCTTCTTGTACTATGAACTTCTTTCAGTCCTCGATGCATGTTTGTGTATGTGACTGCTTGATTGAAAATTTTTATCTCTCCTTGTGAAAATTTTCTCTTAAATATCCCCTGGCGGGTCAACATTTTCGCATTATGTTATGTTGATGCAATGAAGAATGAAAAATGACCCAAAAAAATAAACGAAATAAGTTGGTGTACACAAACAAAAGAAAAGAAAATAGTTAGTACAAGTAAGACAATCGATACAGGTAAAAATGTTATTAAAAAAATGAATATAACACCTACCCCGTCACGATATCTATCCGAACATGCTTTAATTAAATAATAGTTCTACCCGAACATGCTATCTACCCAAAATGATATATTTTCAAGAAAATGATCCTAACCGCATGATATCTAGTTCGCATAATGTTATTTAACAGAAAATATATTTTTTGAAATTAAAACAAAATATAAGAGTTTATAAATGCTCCTCCTTTGTGTACACTTAATTTGGGTACTTATTGAAGGACAGAGGTTCGATATATCTATACATAGGGAGACCGCTCTATAGTTCACTATATGCATGGCTTTGGCTCTAACAGGAAAAGGGAACTCGAATTGTCCTTGATGTCGGTGCCCCTTGGGCTGCCAAACCCTCGATCCTCACCCGTTACAGGTTTCGAATGGAACGAGTTCAATTCGAGGGGATTCATTGCCTTATACCCATACGAGGAATAAATCCCTACGATACCCATACGAGGAATAAATCCCTACGAAGGTATAAGGTGTGTATCCCATGGGTTATTTGCTAAGACTCGTACGAAGAATAAATTCTTACGAGAGTAAAGCATTCACCCAACTAAATTGGATCGAAACTCATGTCCAGAGCTCATGTTATGTCAATGCAAGTGATGTGTGTGAGGAGGAGCGTACCTACCTTTGACTCAAAACGGAAAAGAAAAATTTGACAAAAACTTGGACCGATCTGAAAGCAAAAAATCAAATGTTAGTAAAAAATGAAGCAATTAAAAACTTTAATAAATGGATCATAAGTTAACTAAAGACTCAAACTCATAATTTCGACCACAACGACAATGTGTAAGCGACCTACAGCCTGACTCTCTAAAAAAAGTTCCCAGTGGAGTCACCAAACAGTCATAACCATTTTTAGGTAAAACAATTAAATATTATTTTAAAAAACGATTATGACTTTAATTTGAAAATTTTGGTGATTTGGAATTAAATCGAATGGGAGTCGCCATCGACCTTTGGGTTAAGTAGGTCGAATACCCAAAAGACGTCTTTTGAAATAATTTTAAGAAAAAAAATCATTTTTAAGACAAAAATTAGTTTGCGTTTACCAAATATTCGTTTTAAAAGGATTCGGGAGTCGATTACGTGTGGGGAAGGGTAAGCACCCCACAAACGCCCAAAAATTGGTACTGAATCGCTTACACGTTATTGTAAATGGTGGAAATTACAAATCGAATATAAAGTTAAAATATGATTCATTTATCGAACATTGTTCAATTTGCTTCGAATTAACTATTTAAAGAAAATCCTTTAACTCAATAAAAAATCTTGAAATTTGCAATCCTCTGTCGGGAAAGCTATTTCAACCATTTTTTATTTGTTAAAGAATATTCTATCGTCGAATATGTAAAAGATGCATATCGAATATAAATTACAAATTGACAGTTACGAAAAATAAGATACATAATTCGCATTGTTCAGTGTAAAATAAAAACGAATTAACAATTAACAAACTAAAAATTGATTTATTTCAAGTTCCATTTAGTTCGAACGTCGTATTAGATTGTACCACTTCGATCAAATGATACTTTCTACGCCCGTTCTACAAATACGAATTCTTGGAATATTCAGATAGTAATATAGTAAAGAATAAAATAAACAATAAATAAATAAAAAGAAATATGAAATGAAAAGAAATATAAATATAAATATATAATAATACATCTATATAATAATATATATACACAAATAATAAGGCGCAAATGTAATTGACATATTTATTTGACTTATATATATACATACATTAAAATACTTACCATATATACTTTACATGCAATACACGTCTATTAAAATATCAATTAATAAAAACGTATAATATGACGTAAATGCAATTTCATGATATGTTCACGTATAAATATAAATAATATATAAGATAATATATGGAGAACTAACTAAATTAAAAGAGAGAGAGAGAGAAATAGGTCAATAGTCAAATATAGAATTAAATTAAACAAGCATGAAATCATATACCAAAATTAAGCAAACTAAATAAATAATAAGAAAAAAAGGTAACAAATTAAAGAAGATTAAACGAATAAATAAAGGAATTGATATAAACACATATAATATATTAATTAAAAGGAAATAGAGTTACAAGAATAAGGAAACAAGAAAAAGAAAGAAAACTAAAAAGGCATAATAAAAATGTAATTTCAATGTAAATAAATTTATATAAGAAGGCATAAAAGGGCTAAACAGTAATTACAAATAAAACAAAGCCCAAATCTTAAATATTAAATAATACATGTATTGGCAATGGAAATAACCCATAAATTATAATAAAGGACTAAAATGAAATTTCAGAGACATAAAGGATCAAAAAGTAATTAATCAAAATGCCAAAACATTAAAACAAAAGATACACAAATCTGAGGGCCAAATTCGAACATCAGCCAAATTCACACAACACATGTAATAAGTGACTAAAATAAAATTATTACAAATATCATAGCCAAAATTAAAACTAATGAAAACAAAATAATTAACCAAATATGGACTGAAATGAAACAAATCTAAACTCTAAGGATCAAAATCAAATAATTACACAAACCATGTGAATGAGGACTAAAACGACATTATACAAAATAAGCAACAAAAAATTTAAACACTTAGAAAATATAATACTTATCATATAGGATTAAAACGAAACATGAAATAAATAAAGAGCTCGAAATAGAAGGATGAAACTTCATTAAGGATCCGATTACAAACATTACAAAGCTAAAAGGATTTAAATTGTAATTTACCCGAAAATGGAAAAACACGCGTATGAGATTACAAAATAACAAGGATCAAAGATGCTAATAGCCCCAAAAATTTCAAAACACGGAGAGATGGGAAGCAAAACTACGTCATTTTGCACTTAATATATATATATATATATATATATATATATGTGTAATCTAAGGCCAAAAATGGCCATATGACCTCATTTGCTTCATCTCTACTTGAGTGAAAGAGATAGCGAGCTCTCAGCCAGAGCTCATAGGCTCCTAGAAACCGGCGAGCCTCCGTCGTTCGGTCGCTGCTGATCGGCCGTCACCGCCGTTCACCGGCGCCGAAGAAGAAAGAGAAAGGCACTACCCAAAGTAGTTTTTAGCGCTGAGTAAGAATCTGTGGTCGGTTTTTTGAGATTGGGGCTAGATTGGAGCAAATCTAAAGAAAAAGGTAAACTTTTTCTGCTTTTCTTATCTTATTTCTTTCCTTTTCTTTCTTTTAAATCTTTTGATACTTTCTCTCTCAAACCCCTCTGAATTTATTAGTGTTTCCCTCTCTTTTTTACTTTTTTTCTTTTCTCCAAAACTCGAATCCCCTCTGTTCTCTTTTTTTAACCCTCTCTATATTTTTCTTTTTCTCCGAATCCTCCATATTTTTCTCTTCTCTGTCTTTTTATGTTTGCTTGCCTCTGTGTCCTCTTTGATTGATGATGATATCTAGGTTGTAGGACATGGCTTCCTCTGATTTAGGTATTATGAAATCCCGGATTTTCAGGATTTAAGTGTGGATTTTCTGATTTTGAAGAGTTATTTGATTCACTGTAGATGATATTTTAGTCACTGTTTGGTGCAGATTATTAACGGCGGCAGTGTCAGGAGTGGCAGCAGCAGGCAGCGGCGGCATAACCACCTAGGGTTATGATGAAACCCTAGGTTAGTCGGGTCGGGTCAGATTGTTAAACGGGGTCGGGTCACTGCTAGTGGTGGGTTGGATGAGTTAGGTTAGTCTGGCATTAGTCTTCAGGTGTTGTCTTTGTGGGGTCTGGGTTACTTGTGTTGTAGTTGGGCTTGAACTTTAGGCCTACAAAATGTAAGCAAAATAATAAATAATAATAACAATAATAATAATAATAATAATAATAATATAATAAAAAAATGACCCGGACAAAAACGAGTGTCTACAACTGCCCCTCTTTGCATATTCTTGTGTTAACAAGAATAAGGCAAAGACGACAAGACATCACGTTTTTATCTGGTTCTCTCCTTTTTAAACTTAGAAATTGAATAATGTTGGTTGTTGGGGACGACACTGTTCATACGTGATAAAGAGTTCGGGTCGTCTAAGGGTGACACGGTTCCTATGTGATGAGGAAATTTGGTCGAGGGATGACACGGCTCATATGTGAAGAAGATTTCTGGCCATCTTTAAGAAGGGTGATAACTCGGTTCCTACGCGATGAGGACGGTTGGTTATCTATGGGTGACACGGCTCCTACGTGATGAGGAGGTCTGGTCAGGGTATGACACGATTCCTACGTGATGAGGACGGCTGGCCATCTTTAGTGATTATGGTTTCAAGGGAAACCGACTCAAAGATTTGTTTCAAAAGAAACAGACTCAAAGATTTGTTTCGAGAAAAACAAGCTCAAAGATAATGTGTTTCAAAAGCAACTGTTTCGAAAGAGACAAAATTCGTTTCAAGGGAAACGACTCAAAGAGGACGTTTAAAGGAAATTGTCTCAAGCGAGACAAAATTTGTGTTTAAGGGAAACGTTCCCAAAGATCAGTGTTTCGAGAGAAACAAACTCAAAGATGTTTTTGTTTCAAGAAAAACATACTCAAAGATTTTGTTTGCTTTGTTTCAAGGGAAACAAACTCAAAGATGGTAAATTTTGTTTCCAAAGAAACAGACTCAAAGATTTTTCTTAAAAGAGACAAAATTTTGTTTCCAAAGAAACATATTCAATGATTTTTCAAAAGAAATTATCTCAAGGGATAAAATCTTGTTTTCGGAGAACAAACTCAAAGATGATCTTGTTTTAAGAGAAACTATCTCAAGAGTCAAAATTTGTTTCAAGAGAAACGACTCAAAGATGGTTTTATTTCAAGAGAAACAAACTCAAAGATTTTGTATTTCTAGAGAAACTGCCTCAAGGGAAACAAAATTTGTTTTAATAGAAACGATCTCAAAGGTGGGTGTTTCAAGAGAAACTAACTCAAAGATAAGTGTTTCAAAAGAAAGGACTCAAAGATTTTTTCACGAAAAACTATCTCAAGCGAGACAAAATTTTGTTTCAAAAGAAAAATACTCAAAGATGAGCTTTGTTTCAAGGGAAACAGACTCACAGATGGTAAATGTTGTTTCCAAAGAAACATACTTAAAGATTTTTCAAAAGAAACTTTCAAAAGAGACAAAATTTTGTTATCAAAGGAACATACTCAAAGATTTTTTTCATTTTGTTTCAACTGAAACAGAGTCAAAGATCCTTTGTTTCAAAAGAAACGACTCAAAGATGATGTTTGTTTCAAGTGAAACAAATTCGTAATTTGCAAAATTGTCTCAAGTGATACAACATTTGTTTTTAGAGAAATTGTCTCAAACGAAACAAAAATTGTTTTTAGAGAAATTTTCTCAAGCGAGACAAAGTTTGTTTTTGAGAAAACGATCTCAAGTGAGATCAACTTTTTTTAATGTGAACAAATTTGAATTTTGTATTCTCAAAGGAAAAATGCCTCAAATGAGACGAAATTTGTTTTGAAAGAAATAACAATCTCAAGTGAGATTAATTTTTGTTTCAAGTGAATCAAATTCGAAATTTGTATATAAAAGGAAAAAAATGTCTCAAGCAAGACGAAGTTTGTTTTAAGAGAAATTGTCTCAAATGAGACAAAATTTGTTTTAAAATTCTCAAAATTTATGAGAAATTTGTTTTATGAGACAAAGTTTAAAGGTAAATTATTTAAAATAAAATATTAAATACATTATTTTTCATAATTTTTTTAACGACAATTAGATTAAATACCAAGACCTAAATTAAAAAATTCTAAATATTTTTTCTTGTCATTGAAGTAATCGTCGTTGTTAACCTCTCTCGCCAGCGAGATAGTCATTGTCGTTCCTCCCTCCCTGTGTGGTCGTCGTTCAAGCCCGACCGTCTTTCCATGTTGTTTACGCAACCAATCTGGTAAGGTAAGTTTTTTTATTTGAAATAATTTACCTTCAAATATTTAACTAATTTATAATTATACATTCAGTCCTATAGAAATTTTAATTTTTATAATTTAAATTGATGGTGTTCAGTGGTGGTCGTTGAGCATAGCAAACTAATCCTTTAGTTTAAGACTAAATATTAATTTTTTTAAAAATATTTTTTAAACAATGACAACTTAATTTCATTAATAATAAAAGGAATCAGAATTACAATGCGTCAAAATATAGAAATAAATTAGAGACAATAATTACCAAAATACTCATACAAAAATAAAATAGTAAATTTAAAGATACGAAGAAAACCAAAACCTTTTATTCAAAATGACGATCAACATAAAAAAAAAAAACTCAGTAACCTTCATAAAATTTCTTTGTTTCTACCGAATGAGACGCTTTACAAAGAGATAAAATATGAGATCTGAATATACGTGACTACAGACAAACCAATCAGAAAATAAATATCGTGATATTTAATAAATGTCATGATGGTTTTATGCGAGCACCAAAACGACCGTAAATGTATGAGAAAACGTAACAAAAATCATAAGGAACGTGTCATAAGAACATAAAAAATGCGTGCCACAAGAACAGAGAAAAACTTGTCATAAGGACAAAGATTCTTCTTCAAAATTGAAAAAACTTGAAAAAAGAAAAATAAAAGATATAATATAAAAACAAGAGAACTAACAGTCACTGACAGTTAACTACTAACATTAAAATTAATGTCGTTGTTGACTAAATAAAAATTAAAGATATAGAAGAATATGATACAAAAATATTAAAATATTAAATTGCTAAAAGGAAAAGGGAAAAAATATTTAGTTTAAGGGGTTGAAATTAAATATTTTGGACCCACTAATCCCATTTTGTTGCGTTCAATGTATCGGGAGTAAGAAAACCTAGTCAAGTCTATTTAGATTGCAAAGGAACTTATACACTTTTTGACCTGATCCATTATTCCATCTCTTTCTTCATTTGCCTCCTTATAAGGATTCAAATTTCCATATTATTGTTTTAAAAACTGTCGAAATGATTTTTTTCTTAAAAGTGAAAAAAGGGTGCGATTTTGAAAACCACATTAATTCTTAATTATTTAACAAAATGTGATTTACAAGACCTCTCGTTTTGAAAAATTTTGGATTTCCTTTACGATCGAAAAATATAGTTCGAAGAGTCGCCACCAATCTTTGATTAGGGTGTGATTGGGCACCCAAAAATGCTTTGTCATTTCAAAAAAAAATTAATTTTAATTAAAACAACAAATTGAGGTATGCGTTACCAAAATCCGAGTTCGGGAGTCGGTTACGTGTGGGGAAGGATTAGCACCCCCACAACGCCCTAAATCGGCACCTAGTCGATTAATTAACGTTTTTGCAATGAACTTTACAAATTCGAACTTAATTTGAGTTTTGATCCCATAAAATAAAAATGTAAATTTAAAACATTCAAAAACACTCAAACAAATTAAATTAAAATTACCAAGTCATTTTTTAGAAAGATAAAGAATGTTCGATTATTTACAAATATCGAGACCAGATCCTAAAGATATAACAACCTTTTCTCGATATATTTAAATAAACAAACATTTCTTTTTTCTCTTGTTCCCAAATTTTAGGTGACGAATCAATTTTTTGGTTTCACTTTCGGGATACACTTTTATTTTAAAATCATTAAAAGCGGACCTCAAATCAGTTATGACTGCCCACTTAAAACAATTTTAAATTAAAAATATATTACCCTTAATCCAATTATGAATATGTCGAGTTATGCAAGTGAGGCTATCATGCAAATTATGCAAAAATGATGCCATGTAAAAATTAATTAAACATGCGATTAAAATAAATGAGTAAATAAATCTAAAGTTAAAATTATTATTAAACAAAGACCACAAAAAAAAAACTATCAATGCATTACATGTACCAAGATCAACATAAAACTGAGACCACCTGTAAAACTAAAATGAAAACCGAGAAAATGTTATGCCAAATATGCAACATCACATAAACTTAAAATAACATACCCACATGACTAAAATGTGACATGCAAAAACCTTAAAGTCTAATAACTAAACAACATAAATTGAACAAATCAATATTTAGGACGAAAATTAAATGAACATAAAATAAATAGACATAATTAGATACATGCAAACTTCTACCTAGGGACTAAAATGTAACATGCGAAAAATTAACAGTTTAATGTCTAAAACAGCAAAGATTAAATACAAGAATACTTAGGGCTAAAATTAGATGCGGGTAAAATAAAGAGACAAAATTATAAACATGCAAATGTTGATTTATGGACTAAAACGAACATGCAACAATTCAGAAGTTAAATGTCTAAAATAACAAAAACTAAATAACATAACATTTGGGACTGAAAATTAAAACGCATAAAATAAAGATGCAAAATTGGAAACAAGAAAACATTCGGTTTGGGGACCAAAATGAAAATAAACACAAAAACTATAGGGATTAAACGACACTCTAAGGACTCGGTGGCTAAAAACTAATTAACCCAAATACTTACAATGACTAAATCCTAATTTAACCAAAAAATTTATTATATAAGTTAACTAAAAAAAAACCCTATGTAATTTGTTAAAACTAAGAACACAATTGCTCCCTCTCCACTCATCTCACGCTACTGTGAACCTCTCTCCCTCACTACTCATGCGGCGCATCTCACAACTGCTAACCCCGACCATCGTAAACAACGAATGACCTTCGACCCCAACATGCAAAGCCGAAGAACCTCCGATGGACCATTCTACACGACCAAGCATCAGGTAAAACACTAAACTTTCCCTTTATTTCATACCTCAAAAGAAAACCCACTGTTTGCTAATAACTTTGAACAAGCTTTGCAAATTTAAAATTATTTCCCAATATTCTGATTTTTCAATCTCTCAAGCCCTCACTTACACTCTCGACCAACACTACTGTGCGATGAAACTACGACCAGACCTAAAACAAAATTCAATCTAGACCCGAAGTATAACAGGTAAATCGAGACTAACTTAATATTTCTACGTTCTTCGAATAAAAGCGATAAATATGTGCGCTTTGTATTTATAAAGTATAAAGAAGATAACCTGCTTGTATTGATTCTACTGCTTTTCGGAAGAGAAAGCTGAATCCTTTGTTACACCGATTGATCTTTGAATAAGTAGCAAAGAAATATCTTACACACTGTTTTTTATTGTTCCTGCTCTATTGTGTAAAAAAACAAATAAAATGGTCTTTCCTCCCTCTCGTAATGGTGATCAATTATTGATATCTCTCTAGTTCTCCTTTTTTCTGTCTGTAATTCTTTTTATCCGTGTTGTTTTTTTGCTGTGTGATCCCGCCTCCCTTTTGATGATGAGTGGTTATCTTTTTTTATGGATATCCCCACGTCCCTCATTTGTTGGCTGATACCCCAAACGGTTGCACAATTATGGGACTCGTCTGGCATCTGTTGGATAAACTGCTGAAGATTTTGGTGATGTCTCCACCCTTGAGCCTACACTTGTGGGTTAGTCGTGTCTTGGGCTCCGACCAAATGGGTTTTCTCTGATTTGGGCCCCTATTTGGGTCATAAATGTAATCTTCGGCTCGAATAAAGCTCGGACAAAATGAGCGTCTACAGCTGCCCCTCTTTGCTCATTGTCGTATAACGAGAATAGAGCAAAGATAAAAGATGATCGAATTTGTCCGGTCATGAAAACTTCAAGAGGTTAATCCACTCCACTGTTACTTCGGGATAAATTAGACTTGAGAAATCTTCGAATGACAGTCTGCTCCCTATTCTTTCATGGAGTATAAGACTCGAACAATCTTCAATAAACGTATCTGCTCCCTATTCATTCAGGGAGTATAAG
Source organism: Hibiscus syriacus (assembly GCF_006381635.1). NCBI lineage: Eukaryota > Viridiplantae > Streptophyta > Magnoliopsida > Malvales > Malvaceae > Hibiscus > Hibiscus syriacus. Next base: position 325,057 of record NW_024062926.1, read on the forward strand.
ACTCGAACAATCTTCAATAAACGGGTCTGCTCTCTATTCCTTCAGAGAGTATAGAACTCGAACAATCTTCATAAAACGGGTCTGCTCTCTATTCCTTCAGAGAGTATAGAACTCGAACAATCTTCATAAAACAGGTCCGCTCTCTATTCCTTCAGAGAGTATAGAACTCGAACAATCTTCAATAAACGGGTCCGCTCCCTATCCGTTCAGGGAGTATAGAACCCGAACAATCTTCATAAAACGGGTCCGCTCCCTATCCGTTCAGGGAGTATAAGACTCGATCTTCAATAAACGTGTCCGCTCCCTATTCCTTCAGAGAGTATATGACTCAAACAATCTTCAACGAACTTGTCCGCTCCCTATTCCTTCAGAGAGTATAGGACTCAATCTTCAACGAACTTGTCCGCTCCCTATTCCTTCAGAGAGTATAGGACTCAATCTTCAACGAACTTGTCTACTCCCTATTCCTTCAGAGAGTATATGACTCAATCTTCAACAAACTAGTTTGCTTCACTACTCTTTCGTGAAGGCTTATAGATTTAATTGCTTCACTGCTCTTTCGTGAAGGCTTAAAATTTACTTACTTTAAAAGTCAAACTGAAAATCAAACATTATCAATCATGAACATATGCTTGCAAATATTATATTCAAAAATTTAGAATTTGAGAAAATTTCTAAAAATTCATCTCTATCATGAAAACTTGTCTGAAAGCCATTGGATATTTGATTCTGCTTTGACTCAATTTTCGTATGAACATCATTCTTGTCAAAATCTCAAGACCAGTTATCTTCATCTCGATGCTTCAATATCTTCAATCTTCAACTATCATTGGGAAACCTGCAAATGCTTAAGTCATCATGCAATTATGAGTGCCATGATCCTATTTATGCCTAAATGTATGCAAATATGCAATTTGATTCACTTTCTTCTTCAAAGGAACTCTATCTCCTTTGATCTCGATGGAACTCGGCTTCATCTTGGGCATAGAACGTTTGACCAGTTCACCCCAATTGACAATCTCAATTCCATATCTCTCACCTTAACATGACCTTGGCTCCTTTCTTTCTTGAAACCCGCCAGTATCCTTGACCAACTTCCCGATAAACAACAATCTCTTAGGGTCATCTTTTAATGGCTGAAATTTTCTACGAACTCCAAAGTTTTAGCTTCCCGTAGCCACACAAGCTTATATGTTTAAACCATTGTCAACTTCAGAATACCTGCATTTTCCAAAACCTTTTTTCACAATAATACAAAATGATCTCATGTACTTCAAGTTAAGCTATATGTTTTAACTTTTCAAAATAAGATGCTTACAAAAGGGGAACGAACAAGAAAATACATCTCTTTATTTATATAAATACAGAGAATTTTAGGCAACTAAATGGCAAACTTTTAACTGGAAAAAGAAAAAGAACAAAAGAGTAGGCGTCTTCAAATATCAATAATGCAAATTCTTTTGAACTGGCACGCTGTTAGAATGTCTCGAGTGTAGCTTCTGTCAAAAAGATCTCCAAAATTGTGATGCTTAAGAGTATGAAGCTGCTTCTAAACTCCCAAATCTCTATCATTGGATGCCCTAAACAAGTATTGAATCTCATGTGCATTCAATTTCTCTTGGTTATTTCAATCGAGACTCATTAATCTTTAGTCTCATCCATGATCATCAACTGTCATTGTTACTATCCATATCAGGAGCTCTTTCCACTTCCAAAATTGATTTACAACCTCCACCATGCACGAATTCTGAATTTCAAATTCAACTCAAGTCGCCCCTTGCGGGTTTTCAACTTGAGACCTCCTTTGGTTCCAAGACGCCCTTTTCGGGTTTTCGTCTTGAACCCTCCTTTTATTTCTCTTTTTTTCATTTTTCTCTTTTTGTTTTTCATACGTTTTATATTTTTCATTTTTATTTTTTCACCATTTTTCATTTTTTTTCTCATTTTTCATTTTCTTTCATTTTTCCTCCTTTTTTCTTTTTTTTTCTTTTTTCTTTCTCTTTTTTTTAATTTCTTCTTCAAGCGAAATATCTTTTAACAGCGTCCGAATTCACTGGATATGGTAATTCTGATCCGTCCATTTCAGTTAGAACTAGAGCTCCCCCAGAAAAGGCCTTCTTGACAACATAAGGTCCTTCCCAATTGGGCATCCATTTTCCTCTGAAATCCTTCTGAATAGGCAAAATCCTTTTAAGCACCAAATCTCCCTCATGGAATTCTCGAAGATGAACTTTCTTACCATGTGCCCGTATCATACGTTTTTGGTACATCTGACCATGACAAATAGCTTTCAATCTCTTTTCTTCAATCAAATTCAACTGGTCATACCTAGCTTGGACCCATTCTGCCTCATCGAGCTTCACTTCTGACAAAATCCGAAGTGAGGGAATTTCCACCTCAATAGGTAAGACAGCCTCCATCCCATATACCAGAGAAAACGGAGTTACTCCAGTTGAAGTCCGTGCTGAAGTTCGATAAGCAAACAGAGAAAAGGGCAACTTCTAATGCAAATCCTTATAGGTCTCAGTCATTTTCTCTATGAGCCTTTTGATGTTCTTATTGGCCGCCTCTACTGCCCCATTCATCTTTAGGCGATAAGTGGTGGAATTATGATGCTTTATTTTGAACTGTTTACAGACCGAGTCCATCATCTTATTATTTAAATTCAACGCATTATCGGAGATAATCCTCTCGGGCAAACCATATCTGCAAATGATCTCCTTCTTCAAAAATTTGCATATTGTAGACTGGGTAACATTTGCGTAAGAAGCTGCTTCTACCCACTTGGTGAAATAATCTATGGCTACCAGAATGAAGCGATGACCATTTGAAACTTTGGGCGAAATTTGTCCAATAACATCCATGCCCCACATTGAGAATGGCCACGGAGCTGTCATTACATGCAACGGATGAGGAGGAGTATGTATCCTATCTCCATAAATCTGACATTTGTGACATTTTCGGGCATAATTGATACAGTCTGTTTCCATAGTTGACCAATAATACCCAAATCTCATAATCTGCCTGGCCATAGCATGCCCATTAGCATGGGTACCACATATTCCCTCATGCACTTCTTCAAGAATCAATTTGGCTTCTTTCGCGTCCACACATCTTAACAAGACCTGATCCAGACTTTTCTTGTATAAAGTCTCACTATCAAGCACATACCCTGATGCCATTCTTCTAATGGTTCTCTTATCATTCTCAGTAGCCTGTTCTGGATAACTCTGATACCTTATATATTGCAAGATATCATAATACCAGGGGTTTCCATCTTCTTCCTCTTCAATATTAAAACAATGGGCTGGATACTCATAAGCTTTCATTTCAATGGGCATCATATTTGAATACTTGCTCATCTTAAACGCTGCCGCCAGTGTGGCTAAGGCATCTGCCATTTGATTCTCTTCTCTGGGGAGGTAATTGAAAGTTACTTCATCAAATTCTTCAACAAGTTTCATAACTAACTTACGGTATTCTACAAGCTTGGGATCTTTTGTCTCCCATTCTCCTCTGAGCTGGTATATTACCAAAGCTGAATCCCCATACACCATGAGCATTTTTACTTTGCGTTCAACAGCAGCTCTAAGACCCAGAACACAAGCTTCATACTCGGCCATATTGTTAGTACAATCAAAATTAAGCCGACTGGTGAAAGGATAATGCTCTCCCTCTGGTGAGACCAAAATTTCCCCGATTCCATGTCCCATGGCATTTGAAGCACCATCGAAGTTCAACTTCCAATATTTACTAGTGGATGCAACTGCTTCTTCTACCGAAATAGCCATTAAATCTTCATCTGGGAAATCAAAGCTCAATGACTCATATTCTTCCGAAGCCCTTCTTGCAATGAATTCCGCTATAGCACTTCCTTTAATTGCCGTCTGGTTTACATACTGGATGTCAAATTCGGACAATAAGATCTGCCAACGAGCTAATCTTCCAGATAATGCAGGCACACCCATTAGATATTTCAAGGGATCAAGCTTGGATATAAGCCAAGTAGTATGATACAACATATATTGTCTAAGCCTTCGGGTAGCCCATACTAAAGCGCAACACAACTTTTCAACGGGTGAGTATCTTGTCTCACATTCAGTGAACTTCTTGCTGAGATAATAGATATCCCTTTCTTTCTTCTCAGTTTGGTCACGTTGCCCCAGCACACACCCCATTGAATTTTCATAAACTGACAAATAAAGAATCAAGGGTTTGCCTGAGATGGGTAGCGCTAGGATTGGAGTGCTCGACAAATATCTTTTCACTACTTCAAAAGCTCTTTGACAATCCTCACTCCATTCCCCTGAGTTATTCTTACGAAGAAGGAGGAATATGGGATCATACTTTTCAGTCAATTGCGAAATAAACTGAGCTATGTAATTCAATCTCCCCAAAAATCCTCTGACTTCTTTTTGTGTTTGTGGGGGTGGCAAGTCTTGAATAGATTTTACTTTATCTGGGTCTATTTCAATTCCTTTTTGGCTTACTACGAATCCCAATAACTTCCCAGATGTCACCCCAAAAGTACACTTGTTTGGGTTGAGTTTTAGCTGGCATATTCTTAGTCTTTTAAAGAGCTTTCTCAAATTCTCAATATGTTCTTCCTCTGTCTTAGCTTTGACAATCATATCATCGACATAAACTTTTATCTCTTTATGCATCATGTCGTGAAATAACGTCACCATGGCCCTTTGATATGTTGCCCCGGCGTTCTTCAATCCAAACGGCATTACTTTATAACAAAACGTTCCCCACATGGTAACGAACGTCGTTTTTTCCATATCTTCAGGATTCATCTTAATTTGATTGTAGCCAGAGAAACCGTCCATAAAAGAGAACAAAGAATTTCCAACAGTATTATCCACTAGCGTGTCTATATGTGGCAAAGGAAAATTATCTTTTGGACTAGCTCGGTTGAGATCCCTGTAGTCAACACACATTCGAACTTTCCCATCCTTCTTCGGTACTGGGACAATATTAGCCACCCATTTAGGATATTTGGCCACTTTAAGAAACCCAGCATCAAATTGTTTCTTCACTTCCTCTTTAATCTTGAGTAGCATCTCGGGTCTCATTCTTCTCAGTTTTTGTTGTACCGGTTTACATTCAGGCTTTATTGGTAGTTTGTGAACAACCAGTTCTGTATCTAAACCCGGTATATCTTCGTATGACCAAGCAAACACATCTTTGTATTCTTGAAGTAATTCTATCAAATCATGTCGACCTCCAACTGACAGAGTGGTACCAATCTTTATTTCTCTCTTATCTTCATCCGTCCCCAAATTCAAACTCTCAGTAGACTCTTTATGAGGTAGAATCTGCTTATCTTCATTCTCCACCATTTTCAGCAATTCAGAAGGTAGTTCACATCCTTCATTATCATCACAATCCTCGATCTCCCCTTGACATATAGGCTTCTCGAAATCAATCTCCGGGTCAGAGTCATTGGCATTCATATTATTGATATCTGAGCTCTTGAAAAAATAATGAAAGAGAAGATATATATACATATATACATATAGGAGGATCTTTTCCCATATAAATAAATAGAAAGAAATAAATACATACATATATACAACAAAGAATGAATGAATGAAATGCATGGGAGAATGTTTGCCATTTGGAACTAACAGAATGCATCTTTTATTGAAAGTAAGAAAAAAACAAACAGCTTAACCCTTTACATAAAATCACCTATTGCCCCAGGGTATGAACAACAGGGAGAAAGTTCCAGTGCATTACTCTGTAAAAGATTTGTAAACTACAGGCAGTTCTTCCGCAGTCCAATTGTTCAACACGAAGCCCGACGGTACAGGATAAATGCCCATAGCTCTCATTTCCTCAAACTCACCATCAGTTATAACATTAATGCCTAAATCTCCCAAGGCATCCTCAACCATCACCTCAGTGTTCCTTGAATTCCCTTGAAACATATACCCTCCAGATATGAAAATGCTGCTCAACGGTAGGAAGGTCATGGGTTCCCAGCTAAGGTCTTCACCAGCCAATCTGGCATTTCTCATTTCCTGACCCTTTTTAATTCCCCTCAGCTTATCCCTCGGAGTTGGCTGATACCCCAAACCAAATCGATCTCTTTTAGTAACAGGGCATATTGGATTCACTGGTCCTTGTAACTGACTTCCTAACCCTTTCCCAACTTTTGCTCCTCTTCCAAGGGTCAGCTTGAGTCCCATTTTGGTACAATTTGACAGTCTAGGCTTTGGTATCTTCCTGCCTTCAGCCACAAAGGTAGCATTGACAAACTCTAACGATCTGAAAGAACACTCGACCGCTTGCTCATCCACTTCAATGTACGGAGCAGTAGTAGAAACAGAAGCAATAATGTCCTCTTCAGCATGAATACATACCAACCTTCCATCAATCACAAATTTCAGTCTCTGGTGTAATGTGGACGGAACTGCACCGGCCTGATGAATCCAAGGCCTTCCCAACAAACAATTGTACGTAGGCATAATGTCCATTACGAGAAATTCTACTTCATAAGTTGCTGGACCAATATTCAGAGGAACATCAATCTTGCCCAACACTTCTCTTTTAGACCCATCGAAAGCTCGAACCACACTTTTACAGGTTCTCATAAGTGTACTATCTAATGGAAGCTTCTTTAGAGTCACTAAGGGCATCACATTCAAAGCTGAACCATTATCAACCAAGACCCGGGATAACACATGCCCTTTACATTTAACTGTAATGTGCAAAGCCTTCTGACTACCAATCATCCCAGAAGGGATTTCATCCTCAGGAAAAGATAAAAAAATTATCAGCTTGTACATTGGAAACTAACCGATCTAACTTTTCAATGGGCAACTCTTTCTGAACAAAAGTCTGGTTCAAAACCTTTAACAGAGCATTCCTATGGTCCTCTGAACTCAAAAGTAATGATAAAATAGAAATACGGGCAGACAACTTGTGTAACTGTTCAACAACACTGTACTCACTGTGTTTCAGAAACTTCAAAAATTCTACCGCTTCACTCTCGGTTACTGGTTCATTGATAACAGGCTTATCTTCTTCTATCTGCACATCAACCTTTTTCCCCTTATCAACTGCAACCTTCTTCTCAGACTCTTTAGGTGGATTAAGAGAATAACACCTACCGCTTCTAGTAAAGCGTCCCACCTCATCTAATTCCTCATTCTCTTTTGTTACATCTCCTATCTGGCAATCATATCTCCAAGGCACTTGTTTATTATCCCGATATGGGAATGAAGATGGAGGTGTAATAACCACTTTCGGGACTACCTTCTCAGCAACTCGATTTTTGGGAGTAATAATTAGGGGACAACTGGCATTGTATACCCCTTTAGACGATCCTTCTGAAGCGCAAACTTCCGCTTCCTCTTCTTCAACAATCTCTCTAAAGAACTCAATTTCTTTACTGTCCATCATGTCTTGTACCAAAGATAGGAAGTCAGGACATTGCTGAATATTGTGTCCTTCATTATTATGATACAGACATACATCTCCACTGTTAAACTGTTCACCTGTCAAACTGGGCTTCAACAATCCTACCTTGACCATCTGGCACCACACCCAACTCATGGGTGATACCACCTTACTAACATTCCTTACAATTCTCTTTCCTTTTTCTTCAGTAATCGCGTTAACTCCTGCCCCTGCATGGCTTGGCAACGGATTCTGAGCTATATTTGGCTGCTCACTGTCACCAAAGTTGATGACATTCCTCGTTCTCAAAGCTTGGACAACCTTCTTAAAAGCAGTACAATTCTCAATGGAATGCCCAGGGTTCCCTGCATGGTACTCACACTGAGCACTAGCATCATACCATTTGGGAAAAGGAGGTTGCATTGGTGTCACGTGATATGGTGAAACCACATGTCGATCATACAAAATCTGAAACAATTCCTTATAAGTCATCGGGATGGGGTCAAATTGAGGCCTCTCTCTCCTTTGGTCCCTTTCCCCTTGTCTATTATCATTTTGTGTTGACGACCCTGCTCCTTGAGGATGGGAAACAATGATGTTATTAGAATCGTACTGCCTCACATTATTGACTTCACTTTCCTTTTTCCTCGTTGGTGGCCTCTTACTAGACTCTCCACCTTCGAGCTTTCCACTCTTAATCACCATTTCAATCATTTCTCCTGCTGTAACCAAGTCAGCAAAACTTCAATAAGGATTACCGATAAGATGCGAGAAAAAAGGAGCCTTTAAGGTGTTGACAAAAAGCATATTTGTTTCCTCCTCTTCCAATGGTGGGTGGACTTGCACTGCTACATCTCTCCATCTTTGAGTATATTGTCTAAAACTCTCGTTAGACTTCTTTTCCATTCCTTGCAACATCATCCTGTTAGGCCTAACATCTTTTACATGTTTGTATTGATCAAGAAAGGACTTAGCCAAATCTTTCCACGATTTAATATTAGCTCTACTCAGCTGGTTATACCACCGGATTGCCGAGCCAGTTAAACTTTCCTGAAAGCAGTGTATCAACAATTGATCGTCCCCTATGTATCCGGTAATCTTCTTACAAAATATCGTGATATACGCAGAGGGACACTTGGTACCATCAAACTTCTCAAAGTCAGGAACCTTGAACTTTGGAGGCAAGACCAGATCAGGAACTAGACTTAACTCCTTTGTGTCAAATCCATAGACACTGGTATCTTCCTTCATGGCTCTGACCTCTCTTTCTAACTGCTTCCATTTCTCTTCCAACAGATTGTTTTGGTCCTTCTTGGCTTCTTCATCAAGGTCCGGAACTTGATGATATTGATGTTCTTCCTGATATGAACTAGATCCAGGCTGTACGCTAACAGAAGCACCGACTGGATTAATGTGCACCTTCTCGACATGAACAGGGGTCACTTGAACATTCTTAGATTGTTCTGGGGTTAACCCTGGATGATGAAGTGGGTCTTCAGTTACACCTTCTGGCATAGGGCTTTTTCCATGTTATGGATTTCTTCCTTCCAACATACCCACAAACTTAGCAAACATCTCCTTTTGGGCATTCATCATATCTTCTTGCATTTTCTTGATATTATCTTGTAACTCCAACTGAGCCTTCTCAATTTGGGCAAGTTTGTCTTCCATAACTTTATTCCTGGTTCTATAGATATGCTTGGGATTTTCCAGTATTACTCTGTCACAGAGTTATTTTGTTAACATTATTGTTTATTAAATAATATGATTTATATGATTATGAGTGAATAAAATGCGATGCAAAAATTTAAATGTATTAAAAATGCATATGCAAAATGCAGGGTGTTGATCCTGGAACGACTCCTTAGAACAACTCTTTATATTAGAACGACGTTCAATTACAAAGTTGAAACATATCACAAATAAATCTGCACCATCTCTCCAATTTGCTGTACATGTGCTAGCAACTCCACGATCTTCTGGTTTTCTTCAGCCTCGGGATCCAGTTCTTCAGTCACATCAGCAGCTTCCTCGGATAAAAATGACCAAATATTGAGCTATTCTCCGCGCATGTCCTAAGTAACAAGCAATAAGGTCTTCTCTTTGCTTAACTCTCGCCTGAGCTCGCTCCCATCGAAAATGCCATTGTATATCCCCCTCATAAGGAACTATCGATAGCTTACTTGCTTGCCTCTGAAAATCTTGAACCATGGCTTCAAGCTCACTCACTTGTTTTTTCAGACTTTCAACCTCCCCCTGGCTCGAGCTACCTTCCCTGTTTCGGTATCGTCGTAATGCAGTCTCTAAACTTGAAATTTTCTCCTTCAACTTCTCATTCTGGGCTTGACTCTTTTGTAACCGCTGCTCTAAAGAAACCTTTTTTTTTGGGATAAAATCTTCACTTGGTGTCTGCTTTGCTTGAGCTCTTCTTGACTCTCTCCGGCTACTCTTTTGAGGCTCGCCACCTCTTGCCTCAATTCGACAGACTTACTCGAGCTAGAACCTGCCTGAGCTTTTACCATTCACTGATAAGTTAACCGAAGATCGTCAAAGTCTAGCCGAAGTTGCTTCTCCACTTTTTCAATTCGATCTGCTCTACTCTTCTGAATGTCGATCTCCAATCCCTTTTGATACACTTCATCTTCCAGTTTCTGCAAAGTCATCTTCATTGTCTCCGTTCTGCTTCGAAATCGCGTTTGGCTAACTCTAATGGAGATGGAACCACTCTCAACTGTTCCTCTATTGGCTGAATATTTTCAGGATTCACTATCGGGATGTTATCGTTTACTCGATCGCTTCTCCACTGCTCGTACTCTTGAGATAACCCGAGGTCATAGGTGAACAAATTCACGCGACGAGTTTGCTTCCAGGCCTCAGCAACCCCTTTAACTTTACCCTTATACTGATCTCCTTTGAATGCAAAATCCGATCCTACCAAGTCCCACGTGGCTGGGATGAACTGCCTCGATTCATACTGTCTGGAAACTAGTAGCGGTGCATACCCAACAGAACCCCATACCTGGCAAAGGAACCGAATCTCGCTCTCCACATCGGTAAAGTATATCCGAAGAGGTATTCCACGAAGCTCGCCACAAAATATCTACATCTCTGATATCCTTGAAGATGACCATCCATTTTTCTTCGGTAAAACCCCCAGGCCACTCTTTAGAAAGAAAATCCTTCAAAGGTGAGAAACCGTCTAAAAATACTCGTCCTGGTGCCCTTTCAACATGTTTGAAATGACTCAGAATCCACACTAGCAGCAAAGGCGCACATCCTATAAAGCGTCCTTCTCCCTCGCGCCTACAAGAACTCAAAGATCGGAATGTCTCAGCTAAAATGGCTGGAACAGGATCCACGTGCTTGTCTAATCTTTCAAATAGGTCAACGACTGATACGTCTACATATCCTAGCACCTTTGGAAAATAACGAGCCCATAAATCCCTAAAGCAAACAAGTCAAGCTTCTTTCTCTTATCAGGATGATGATCAATTACTTCTTTCAAAGCAACCCAAGAGATACACTCACTGTCTCCTTTCTTCTTAATGTTTTTAACTACCTAATCTTCACTCATCCCGGTCATCAATAGTAATTTCTTCTTAAATGAAGGAGTGACTGGCAGCTTGGTATATATTCTATCTATCTGGGACCTCGGACAACGGACCAATGCTTGATACTCCTCTATTGTTGGTGTTAGATCCACTCTACCAAATGTGAAACAGCCATAAGCCGGATTCCAGAACTGCGCCAATGCTCTAAACAGATTTCGATCAATAGGAACATCCAAAAGATAAGGAATATCACCGTACAACTGATAAAACATCTCCTTATCGGCTGCTTCCCATCTTCCCCATATCTCTCTTAGCTCACTCAGATCATTCTGACGCACGTTGATGTGAGTATAACCAAATAACTCCGACACGTATCCAGGCATCACGCTGTCCCCATTGGTCAGTTGGAACTGTTCTACCACCTCAGAACATCGGCATTGTCCTCAACCTTTTTCTGAACCGTTCGTTCCATATTACTGGCCTTCTATATGGACATCGATCCCAAATCAACACCATGTAATGGATAGTGCAATGCAAAACAGAAAAGAAACAAGACAAAGACAACAAAAGATCGGTTAGTAAACATAAAGCAATTAAATTGGGATAATAATTTGTTCAAGAATCATACCCACATGCTGGCTACCCAATCATGCTTTATCAGATCCTACCCAACATGATATCTACCCCCATGCTTTGTTATTCACAAAAATAAATCCTAACTACATGATATCTAATTCGCATGCTTGTTCAAAAAATAAACCTAACCGCATGATATCTAGTTCGCATGCATTTATTCGAAAAAACAAAAATAAATGACTTAACAAAGCTTTTCCTTGTGTACCCTCCTCACGGGATTCTTAAGGTTCAGGTTTGGCTCAACCTAAGTTCAGGCTCTACGTTCACTATATGTCGGGTTAGGTTCTAAAGTAATAGGTTCTCGAATTGTCCTTATCAGTGCCCCCTTGGGCTGCCGAACCCTCAATCCTGGCCCATCACAGGCTTTAAGGGATTGAGTTCAATTTCGAGGGAACACACCTCCTTATGTCCATGCGGAGGTGATTACCATCACGAGGACCATAAGGCGTGAGCTCCAGGAGCGATCCACTATCCCATGCGGAGGTGAAAACCACACGAGGGCATAGTCTCTCACTCTTACTTAATTAGGACGGAGCGGGGTTTTAGCTCATGTCATGAAAATGCAACTGTGCAGTGTGTGAGGAAAAAAAACACTCAAAATTTCCTAAATTCACACAATTAATCTGAAATCATTAACAAACAGATTAGTACAACTATTTAATTGTTAATCGAATTAAATTTAAAAAAAATCAAAATAAACAAAACTTATTAAAAACCAAACAAGGGATAAAAAAATCAAATTAAAACGAATTTGTAATTTTCAATTGCAAAGACAATTAATTAATCGACTATCGGCTTGACTCTCTAAAAAAGTCCCCAGCAGAGCCGCCAAGCTGTCGAAACGATTTTTTTCTTAAAAGTGAGAAAAGGGTGCGATTTTGAAAACCACATTAATTCTTAATTATTTAATTTAAAAACAAAATGTGATTTACAAGACCTCTCGTTTCGAAAAATTTTGGATTTCCTTTAAGATCGAAAAATATAGTTCGAAGAGTCGCCACCAATCTTTGATTAGGGTGTGATTGGGCACCCAAAAATGCTTTGTCATTTTAAAAAAAATTAATTTTAATTAAAACAACAAATTGAGGTATGCGTTACCAAAATCCGAGTTCGGGAGTCGGTTACGTGTGGGAAGGATTAGCACCCCCACAACGCCCTAAATCGGTACCTAGTCGATTAATTAACGTTTTTGCAATGAACTTTACAAATTCGAACTTATTTGAGTTTTGATCCCATAAAAAAAATGTAAATTTAAAACATTCAAAAACACTCAAACAAATTAAATTAAAATTACCAAGTCATTTTTAGAAAGATAAAGAATGTTCGATTATTTACAAATATCGAGACCAGATCCTAAAGATATAACAACCTTTTCGATATATTTAAATAAACGAACATTTCTTTTTCTCTCGTTCCCAAATTTAGGTGACGATCAATTTTTTGGTTTCACTTTCGGGATACACTTTTATTTTAAAATCATTAAGCGGACCTCAAATCAGTTATGACTGCCCACTTAAAATAATTTAAAAAAAATATACCTTAATCCAATTATGAATATGTCGAGTTATGCAAGTGAGGCTATCATGAAAATTATGCAAAAATTGCCATGTAAAAATTAATTAAACATGCGATTAAAAAAGAGTAAATAAATCTAAAGTTAAATTACTATTAAACAAAGACCACAAAAAAAACTATCAATGCTTACATGTACCAAGATCAACATAAAACTGAGACCACCTGTAAAACTAAAATGAAAACCGAGAAAATGTTATGCCAAATATGCAAATCACATAAACTTAAAATAACATACCCACATGACTAAAATGTGACTGCAAAAACCTTAAAGTCTAATATCTAAACAACATAATTGAACAAATCAATATTTAGGACGAAAATTAAATGAACATAAAATAAATAGACATAATTAGATACATGCAAACTTCTACTTAGGGACTAAATGTCATGCGAAAATCAACAGTTTAATGTCTAAAATAGCAAAGATTAAATACAAGACTTAGGGCTAAAATAGATGCGGGTAAAATAAGAGACAAAATTATAACATGCAAATGTTGATTTGGACTAAAACGAACATGCACATTCAGAAGTTAAATGTCTAAAATAAAAAACTAAATAACATAACATTTGGGACTGAAATTAAACGCATAAAATAAAGATGCAAAATTGGAAACAGGAAAACATTCGGTTTGGGGACCAAAATGAAAATAAACACAAAACTATAGGGATTAAACACACTCTAAGGACTCGGTGGCTAAAAACTAATTAACCCAATACTTACAATGACTAAATCCTAATTTAACCAAAAAATTTATTATATAAGTTAACTAAAAAAAACCCTATGTAATTTGTTAAAACTAAGAACACAGTTTCTCCTCTCCACTCATCTCACACTACTGTGAACCTCTCTCCCTCACTACTCATGCGGCGCATCTCACAACTGCTAACCCCGACCATCGTAAACAACAAACGACCTTCGACCCCAACTGCAAAGCCGAAGAACCTCCGATGGACCATTCTACACGACCAAGCATCAGGTAAAACACTAAACTTCCCTTTATTTCATACCTCAAAAGAAAACCCACTGTTTGCTAATAACTTTGAACAAGCTTTGCAAATTTAAAATTATTTCCCATATTCTGATTTTTCAATCTCTCAGCCCTCACTTACACTCTCGACCAACACTACTGTGCGATGAAACTACTACGACCAGACCTAAACAAATTTCAATCTAGACCCGAAGTATAACAGGTAAATCGAGATTAACTTAATATTTCTACTTGCTTCGAATAAAAGCGATAAATATGTGCGCTTTGTATTTATAAAGTATAAAGAAGATAACCTGCTTGTATTGATTCTACGCTTTTCGGAAGAGAAAGTCGAATCCTTTGTTACACGATTGATCTTTGAATAAGTAGCAAGAAATATATTACACACTGTTTTTTGTTCCTGCTCTATTGTAAAAAAACAAATAAAATGGTCTTTCCTCCCTCTCGTAATGGTGATCAATTATTGATATCTCTCTAGTTCTCCTTTTTTCTGTCTGTAATTCTTTTTGTCCGTGTTGTTTTTTTGCTGTGTGATCCCGCCTCCCTTTTGATGATGAGTGGTTTATCTTTTTTTTATGGATATCCCCACGTCCCTCATTGTTGGCTGATACACATAAATTAATTCATATTTAAATTTATAAAATTAAGAATTTTAGTTTAATTAAGAGTAGATGGTTTTATTAAAATAGATTTATGCTTTATTTAGTTTTCCTTTATAATCAAGTATTTATCTTTGTAAATAGATACTCAGGGTTAGAGTTGGAGATTAGGCTTTAGTAGATTTTCAACAAAAAAATTAATTTCATCTCTACTTTGCCTTTTATTTTTTTTCCTAAATAAGAACACAAGTAGACAATTATTGTTCATGTAAGTCTCCGTAATCATAATGTCCTTAATTGAACTATGGTGTAACGTCTCGATGTAAAAGGATAAATCATAATAAGTGTTCTACGTCGTAGATTATGTCCTCCAGAGAAGTTTTCTACGATAATATTATCTCGTGAGTATATCATATAATTATCATAAATTTCCACCTATCACATATTCAAAAAAAATCTTTCAACGCCATGAATTTTGATCTCCATTTAAATAATTCAGCAGTTGAAATAACATGTGTGAATGAAATGAAAATAAAAAGAAACTTTGAAATCGTTCTGTGTGGGAATACCTATAAAAGTTTTGTCCATAATATCCTTAAACTTAGCAATGTGTCCTATTCATGTCACATAATTAAAATAACTAAAAATGAGTCAAAACACACGTGAAATAAATGCGGATAAATAAAATTTAGGTTCAGGAATCAAAGATCGAATTAAAAAACACAGTTAAAGACTACAAATTACTTTATCTTATTTTTATATCCCAAGTACTTTATTTTATTAGGTTGCTAGTATAACACTATAGTATGTACACATAATGGCATATACTGCTGGCATGCCTTTGATTTGTAGTGGAACGAACTATTTTTTAAAGTAAATTATAGCATTAACCCCTCAACAATTTAGTCATTTTACTTTTATCACTGATCTTTTAATTATTTTCAATTAGACCACTTAACTATTTAATTATTGTCAGTCAAGCCACCTGCTGACGGAAGGGATGATGTGATAGTTAAAACAATTGACATAATTATACATTTAGTCATCAATACTTATACATTATATCAATTTGATCCTAATTTTAATTAAATTTAATAAATTTAATCTCTTAATCAAATTGTGACAAGTGTCACAACATGAAGGGAACGCATTTTTAATTTAATTATTTTATTTTCCGCCCAATCATATGATGACGTATTTCACTATCGGATGAAAAATTGATAGTAGAAGAAGAATCACAAAGAGGGGGGAATGTGGGAATTGAACCTGTATAAAGTTGGATTATAAACCAACGCCCAAACCATTGAACAAGCCACACCAATTAGTTATAAAATGCAGCATTTGGGTTACATTTGTAAAAGATGACAGAAAAAATAGAAAGTAAAAATAATTTTAGTTTTAACTTAAGAAATAATTTTAATTTTTTAAATATATATATATATATATATATATATATAACTCAATTTAATTTTTTTAAAAATAATTTCACATATTTTTAATAAAAATGAATTAAGTTAAAAATATATAAAATAATTATAAAAATTTAAAATTAAAAAGTTAAAAATAATTCAATTATATATATATATATATATTTGTTAAATTTATCAAATAATTTTAACTTTTAAATATTTTTTGTTAATATATATATATATATGAAATTATTAATAAAAATTTTAAAATTATTACTTAAATTAAAAATAATTTAATGATTATATATATAAATTATTGTTAACTCTATCAAATAAAAAATTAAATTATATATATATATATATATCTTTGTTTTCATTTATTACAATATGATATATGTTGCGGTTTGAAACCAAGTAGTGGTTCTAGCATGGTGGCTTGAGTGTTGGTTTATAATCCAACCTTACATAGGTTTGATTCCTACCTCCCCCTCTTTGTGATTTCTTCTTTGAATTTTCCATCCAATCTGATGGTGACACATGTCACCGTATGACTGGGTGAAAAATAAAATAATTAAATTAAAAACTACTTTCAATTCATGTTGTGATACGTGTTACAATCTGATTTCTACCAATGCTACCAGATTGCAAAGCAGAGAGAAAACCAGAATTAGATGTCACATTCAGTAAAAATTTATGATACATGTATAGGGTGTACTCAATGTGTCCGAGCCTGCCCCACCGATGTGTTAGAAATGATACCTTGGGATGGATGTAAAGCTAAGCAATAGCTTCCGCTCCAAGAACAGAAGACTGTGTTGGTTGTAAGAGATGCGAATCCTCTTGTCCAACGGATTTCTTGAGCGTTCGAGTTTATTTATGGCATGAAACAACTCGAAGTATGGGTCTAGCTTATTGATACGTTCCAGAAAAGAAAACCCCACTTGAATACATTTTGAATCCATTTGATTTTTTTTACTGAAAAAACCCGTGCTCAAAAAAAATCTTTCTGAGCACGGGTTTTTCTGGTCCAAGCGTATCTTGTCTTTACCACGAATTATTTCCCTTGGTTAACAATAATTGTAGTTTTACCAGTATCTACAGGCTCTTTAATTTTCTTTCTTCCTCATAGAGAAATAAGTTAATTATGGCAAAAACCAGCGATTAACTACTGTAAAATTAACACGGATGGAGCCAAAAGACATAACACAAGAGAATACTAGTTGTGGGGTTGTTGCTAGAGACTGTAATGGCAATTGGATTTGGGGTTTTGAAAAAAAATAGGGATTTGCTCTATTTTAGAAGCATAACTATGGGGCATCCACGAAGGCTTGAGAATTGCTTGGATGAGGGGAGAAAAGAAAGTTATCCTTGAATCAGACAGTAGAGAAGCCATAAATCTAATCAAGAGCCAAATCGATCGAGCATAGGAAACTTACGATTCTACAGCATATTGGAAAATTACTTGAAAGAAACTGTGAAGTTGATCTGAAACACATACCTAGAGAAGCAAATCACGTGGCAGATTTTATCACCAAACAGATGTGGAAGCACCATGAAGACACCAACTTCTTGAAAGAGTACCCTAAAGAAGCTGAGGAGCTGCTGATAGTGGACAAGACGGGAAGCTAGGCGACCTTTTTCCTTTTCAACCAAAAAAAGATTAAATTATATAAGTATTGCAGACTAAATGTATAATTATGTCAACTTTTTTTTACTATCATGTTAGTACTTCTATCAACTGTTAACGTAGGTGGCTTGATTGACAACAACTAAATAATTAAGTAGTATGATTGAAAAAATTAAAAGATGGATAGTAAAAATAAAAGGGCTAAATAGTTAAATGTACAATGGTATAATTTTTTAATGAAATAGCCAGCTTTGATTGCTCAAAATTAAAAATAATAACAAAATCCAAACAAATGCACGCGCCAACAGTAAAAGGTTTAGAAAAAAAAAACAAAGAAAGAAAACTGAAAAAGCCATACAATTACAAATAATGCAAAACTAGGAAATGAAAAACAGCTGGCCACAAACTATTTTAAAGGTCAAAAATATTTTTTTAATTAAGGTAAAAAGTATTAGAAGTCTCTATACTTTTAAAAAAACCCTCATAATATTTTTTTTCTCTTAATATGACCCTCTAACTTAGAAATCAAACTCAATATTGTCCTTTGACCAACGTTTTTCGTCATTTAATAGTTACAGTGCTGACATAGTAGTTCACAGTGTTGACGTGGTGTTCCACAATACTAACGTGGCAGTTCATCTGTCATGTTTGAGTTACCAATTTAGCTCATCTACCATGTTATGTGCCACGTTATCAACTATCGTGAACTACCATAGTAACATCGTGGACCATCACGTCAGCACTGTGAACTACCATGTCAGCATTGTAATAGTCAATGACAAAAAACATTGATCAAAGGACCATATTGAATGTATTTTGTGAGTTGGAGGGCCACATTGATAAAAAGATAATATGAGAGTACATTAATTTTTTTAAAATATAGCTACCTCTAATATTTTTTGTCTTTAATTAATAATGATCGTCACGTTAATATGATATTATTTTAATTTGGAGCTAGCAGTCGGGGATGAAATAATTATTACCTTATGTTATCGAACTTAAAATATTTTATCACATGTTAATGGGGAAAATACTAGGATAATGCATTGGGAAATTTTATTCCCCCAAATAATCCATCCAATATTTTATTTCCACAAATAGGGTGTTTTCTACAGTGATCTTGAAGATGTGTAGTGTTCTAGGCGACTTGAAGAATACTGCACGATTGTTACACGTCTTCAACATGAAGATTCCAAGATTTTCTCACGTCTTCAGCTTGTAAGGGACATTTGAAATCCCAGGAGTACTACATGTCTTCAAGGTGAAGACTAGATGATTGCAATGCTTCTTCAACATGAATCTTGCGTGTTGCATGCTGCATGAAAAGATGCTCCATGTAGTGAAATAAATGTCCCGTGAATGCACCCGTGAATGAATGGTAGTTGAGTGGTGCAGTGTTATTGGTGTATTTGGTTTGATGGGATGGGTGAGGGGTGATAATATTATATACGGGGGAGAGGGGATAATTTGTTCATACATACCCGGTGGAAGAAAAAAAAAAAAAAAACCAGTGTGGTTGGTTGAAAGAGAAGGAAGAAAGCTGGCGTTGAAAAAATTCGGTGGAGGCAAATAATTTCATTATCTGCTTGTTTAGTTGCCCATTATTGTTGGGTGGTGATCGGTTCAAATGTCAAATATAGGGTTGTAAGCATACATTTTTTTTTAATTTTTTTTATTTCTTTATTTATAATTTTTTATTCAAATTAATTTACATTAATTTTTATTTTATTGTTAATATTTAATTTAAAAAACTTCAGAATTTTTTTTTACAGATTCGTTGAAGTATGGCATCACAAAATAATCTTCTGAGACTATATGATCGTCATATTTCTAGTCATTTTGGAGCATTGGTATTAGTATTTAATAATATATTTTATTTTAGAATGACTTATCAAATATGAAAATAATATTTTATGATTAATTTTATGGATTTAAAAAATGTAGGAATACGAGAAAGAACACCTTTGTAATCGAATTAATGTTCGTGGTACACCACACAGTCTTATTATCAATAATTTAAAAATGGCTAGATTTTACGATGTCACGTTTGTTCGAGACTTTAAGCTGGTCCCTGGTTTGATCAGTCGTTGATTGAATAGTGGAGACCTAAAACCCATACATTTTATTTACCGTGTGGAGAATGCACGATCGCTCTCGAGGATGTGGCCCTACAACTCGGGTCCTGATAAATAGGATGCCAATGGCGAGGAAAAATGAAAATGATGTGATTTTAGTTTGTCATAAGTACCTTGGGAAGACGTCGCCACCATCAATTTTAAAAGGGTCGCGTTTGAGGCTATCGTGGTTAGATAACGAATTTAAGCTCGATCATTATAGTATCGATAAAGAAGTTATGTATGCAACTCGAGCACATATACTTCAACTGATGGGAGAATTTTGATGTCGGATAAATCCAATAGTCTAGTTTATATACAATATCTCCCATTTTTTAATTATTTTTGGGAAACCAGTAAATATAGTTGGGGATCAACAATATTGTCATTTTTGTACCACGAGATGCAAAATACGTCATTAATCACATATAATAAAGTTATAGTACAAATTGGTGGATGTCTGATGTTGCTACAGTCATGGGCTTGGCACAAACTTCCATTTTAACACCAATTATTCGAGTTGAGATTGAGTTTCCTCTTGCCGGAAGTTAAAATTTTGATTTAAAATATTATCTTGAATTTATTTATTTTCTTGAATATGGAAACAATTTTCTAATATTATTTTATTTGGTATATAGATGAGGCATAAAATAGAAGAAACGGGGTTAGCGCATAATAATGTGAAGGAGTTTAGAATGAAAATCGACATTAAAGTAAAAATGAGGTATATAATGATTTACTATTTATTTGTCTTTTTATAATTATATAATTTTGTTTCATAGTTTATTTGGAGGTCGTACGACAATGGATAAATAATATTGTTTGTGTCACCACATGCTCAACATATTTGGGAAGGTTGTGAATATTGGTGTGTTGTTACACCCTTGATACATTTTGCTTTTGTTGAGTACCAGAGGGCCGATATAGTGTTGAGGCAATTCGGCTTCCACTATCCTGTTCTGCGAATTTTAGAAAATGATGATGACTTCAATGTAATAGATCACGGAGCAGGTCTGTAACTGATTGGGTTACGAAGCATGCCTACCACATTAATCTTTAGAACAACAAAGCAATGTTGATGCATACTTCACTTCTATTCAAGATTATGACTTCGATTTACAAAATTAGGTTTACATATGTATTATTGGGATAATGGGAAGTCGTACTTGACAATAACCATAAAAAGAAGGAGATTTATATAATATAAGAAAAAATTTAGCAAAAGCGGAAAATCTAGACTGAGTGGGAGTTCAACTCAACATGAAGTGGATACAGTGCTAGTGGATCATACATTGTGATTGACGTGAGAGAGCTGCATGCATGCAACCTTGTTTTTCAACATGCGTCAGCCTTGTGGAGAAGCATGTAAGAACTTTTTTTATTTAAATAATTGCATGCCTTGTTTTTTTTAATTAAATCATCATTATTAACATTGTTAAATCATCATTATTATTAAATTATTGTTATTAAATCATCATCATTATTATTAAATCATTATTATTATACCATTAAATTGTTAAATAATATTTACAAACATTCATTCAAATACAAATATACAAGAAATCTAAATATTACTAAGCCATGTGTCATGGTAGGTTCGGATAATTTTTCGACTGACCATCACCTCGAAATAATCCACATCTCTTTGCTTGACCTTTATCTCTATTATGGATATCCATACTAGTATGGATACGAGTGGACTGAGGTCGACCCTTTGGACTTCTACGAAGCTTTGGATTTGGCAACCATTCATCATGCTCCTGTTTCAACTAATATAATTCATTTGGAATCTGTTTGAACTCATAGTTGTAGACATTTACTATCCTTTGTAGATGGAAGCACTCGTCAACATAGGTGTATACATTTTTCCAATATGTATACATGCAGCGGCTGAATGAGCACATGAATATCTTCATGCTTGAAAACGACCACAATCACACTATCTTTATCGTAAATCGACTCTAAATGTTTCTCGCTCTTCTTCTTCATTACGACGTATGTATGTAATGACAATAAAAGTATGTCTAATTCGATCAAAGTCATGAACAAACATTGATGTTAACAATCGCTTATTCGCTTGCATTGCTCCCACCACTTTAAGAGCCCAAATTTGACCACTATTGACCAGACACTCAATCTTCTTCCCTTTATCAGACCAAACTTTAGCCAACCTAAAATATGTCTCTTTCACCACACTCATTATTGGGAGATGACATGTACCTTTTAGTACTGAATTAATGGCCTCAACATGATTTATTATTACGTGTAAGTATCGTTGACCACCATCATATGCTTGCGACCATTTTTCTCACGAGGTTTACGAAGTCCATTTCCAAACATGCTCATCATAAGCCCACTTCAAATTCTCCAACCTCTTATCAAAATTTGGTTGGTGTAGTTCATATCATGTTTTATAATATATATTGTGTTAACTTCAATTTAAGAAAAACACACAAATGGATACAGATGTTGAAAATAAAACTTACCCATACTGACTATCTCGCTACAAATGCTGCTGTTATAAAACTTTTCGATACAGTTCTTACCAATATGGCGAATACAATATATAGGATATGTGTGCGGAGGTGTCTATCGACTTCCTGGTCGTTCAATTACCACCAAAAGGCCTATTCATTAACCGAATATCAAGGACACTCCATCTTCTCGAATGACATACTTACGTAGATTGGTCAAAAATAAATCTCAAGCCTCTGTTGTCTCCCCTTTAACAATTGAAAATGCTATTGGAAAGTTATTTTGTTGACCATCTTGTGCAACTGCTACAAATAGAATATGTTTATATTGCTCATACAACCACGTACCATTTACTTGGACCATAAGCTTGCAAAATGGAAATCCTTCTATACATGGCTTGAATGCCCAAAAGAGTCTATGTAATATTCTCTTCCCTTGAAGAAGTTGACCTTCTAGGTTGTATGCAGGCATGGTTTGAGATTTCACTATGGTTCATGGGATGAAATATTTCATAGCTTGTAACAAATTCGGTAGCTCATTGTATGATGTATCCCAATCGCCATATATCAATCTCTTTGCCTTCTTCTTCTCATACCAAACTGGTTTGTATTTTACATTGTATCCAAATTGGTCTCGAATAGATGCAACTAACACCGAACAAGGGATCATTGGGTTTTGTTCGACCAACACTTCACATATTGGCATATTACATCGAAATCTAATAGTCGGTGGTCTTGTTTGATAGAGTTTTGTAAACATGTGTGAGGGCCATTGTACCTTGTAATGACCCGAGTATCTTACCTCGATATTCTGGACACTCTGATCAGCCACTTACACTCGGGGTCATATTTAACACACTTCGCATACAAAGTTTTCTAGTTTGACTCTACAACCTTGTAATCTATATGACCTTTTATACAATAGTCTTTAATCGCCAATGTGTCTTTATTTTTTCCTCTAAATTGCTTCCCAACAAATAATTTACACCAGTTTTCGGATGATTCAGTTGCGTAGTCTGAAGTCAAATGTGGCATATCTGGGAATTCAGGTGCCCTCATCGCATCATAATCTATCTCGTACATGTGAGGAGTAGGCTGATACGATGTCGGATATGCAACATTGTCCAAATCAGCTTCACCACCATAAAAAATAGTGTCATCATTAAAAAAATTAAGTTCCTCAATTTTTTTATCATCGCTGGAATCATCATGTGTTTCTCCCCAATGATTTTCAACGTCAATATCAATAGTCGATTATGGAATATGTATGTTTCTTGCCCCATACTCTGCTGTTGTCGATGTCCCACTGACTTTATTTGTACTTTTCAACATCGCCATAAAATTGTTTATCAAACTATATGTCGGGTCCTCAAACTCACTTCTAAAGTCATTTGAGATGAATTTCCAACAATATTTTTTGACAACCCAGGAACATCAAATATCTTATGTACCTCAACAAATAACTTAATAACTGAGATATTTGTTGAGTCATGTACTTCAATCATGGTTCTAATATCATCATCAACTTCAATTGGTACTGAAGCATACGTGACTGGATTGAGAGATATCATAACCTGTACCCAACCCATCAATTGTAGCTCGTATTTTTCTTTCTATCATCTCATTCATTTCTATAAATATGATGTTTCTTTTAAACATCATATTTATATGTCTTTTAGATTGAAAAACAACATCGACCTCATTATCTATAATTTGTCAATTATAATGGACAATTATGAAGAATTTGTTGCTAAATTTTCTCTACATATGAAATATATATATATATATATATATATATATATATATATATATATATATATATAGAACAAAAATAAAGATTCTAAAAATATTTTGCTATTGCTATTATTTAAATAATAATTAATATTAATTAATATTATTTTCAATAATTAATCAGGCAAAATGATCTAACTGTTTGATCATTTGTAATCCAAATACTATTAAAATTTTATACTAATGATTTAGAAGTCAAATAGAAACTAAAAATACTACAAAACTGAAATAATAATACTTCAAATAAAATTCATTCGTACTTACTTGAGAACTTCTTCCCCTAACTTGATTTACAAAAACTATATCGAAACAACTTTTTTCTCACTCTTTAATCTACAAATGAACTCAACAATATCATTTAACATAATAATACGAGGTAAAATATAAAAAATATATTAATCATTCAAATACTTACTCAAGAAAATTACATTCTCTACTTTATTTCAACATTGCCTTTCGAATTCTTCCCTTTCAACAATACTATTTTTTCTTTCTTCTTCCACCGGATAAGTGTAAACAAGCTCTCCCTCTCCTATATATAATATCATCACCAATAATTCATTGATTGAGCATCAATAATTCACTGCACCAATAATGCTTCACTTCATGGGCAGTAGTTGCTTTAAAGTAATTGGATTAAATGAAGTATGGGCAGCAGCTGTATTAAGGCATCTTTGCATGCATGCAGCACGCCTCTGCATGGGCAACAACTGCATTAAGGCAACTTTGCATGCAGCACGTGATTAAGAAGAGATTTATGCTGAAGGCGCATGGCAATCATCTAGTCTTCACCTTGAAGACGCGTAGAACTCTTGAGGTCTTCAAATGCCCCCATGGAAGCTGAAGACGTGAGGAAATCATGGAATCTTCATGTTGAAGACGTGCAGCAATCATGGAGTCTTCTCCAAGTCGTATGAAACCCTACACGTCTTCAAAGATCATTGTAGAAAACACTCTATTTGGGTAAATAAACTGTTGGGTGATTTATTTGGGGAAATAAAATTTCCCCATGCATTATCCTAGCATTTTCCCCATGTTAATGATCATTACATGTTGTTATCAAATAATTATTACTTTATGTTATCAAACTTAAAATATTTTATCCCTAAAATATAATATAAAAATGAATTTTAAGCATTCCAATTTATCCTTAAAGTTTTATGATCTTTATTTCAAATTAGTCCTTAAAGTTTTAAACATTTCAATTTTATCCTTAAATTATGAGTTTCATTCTAAATTAATCCTCAAACTTTTAAGCATTTTAATTCCATCCCTGAACTATGATCTTCATTCTAAATTAGTCCCCAAACTTTTTTAACATTTTATTTTCATCCCAAATTATGTATATACTAATCGCATCCCTTGTTAATAAAATCTTTAGGCCAACCTATATTATTAAATGTTTTAAAAAATAAAATTTAGGTAAGCTATGGTTGAAACTAATTACATGTTTGGATAGTTTGTGGATGAAATTGGAAGATTCAAAAGTTTGGGGACCAATTAAAAACGAGAGTCATAGTTGGGGCTGAAATTGGAATGCTCAAAAGTTTAAGGACTAATTTAGAATGAGATTCATTGTTTAGTGATGAAATTATAATATTTAAAATTGTAAGGACCAATTTAAAATAAGGATAATAGTTTGTGGATACATGATGCAATTAACTCTATAAAAATGCAAAAACAGAGAAGCGAACGTCAATGCGATTATAGATTCTGTTTCGGATAAAATATGTTTTATGTAATCTTAAATTTAATCTAAACATTACATTTGAATCTATAAAAATCCAAAAAAAATTATCGAAATAATCTAAAATTAATAAAAAGAACTTAAATCTGTCCTGTAAGATGATTAAAATCAATCTTTCAATCTCTACCATCTAATCTCTTGAAACCAATTTTAGGGAACTACAGTCTGCAAATGTATATTTAAAGATCACATCTTACCTTTATGAATCCGATACGAATTTTGAAAATAAAATTTTTTTTGACTAATCGAAAATAAATGTTTAAGTGAAAGTTCAAGTAATATATAACTTAATACTTCCGAATCAAGGGAAAAAGTAAAGGAAGAAACAACAATAGTGGCACATTGTGTACCTATCCAGTGCATAGCATATAGGATGGGCACATGATTTTATATTAGGGGCAAATTTAAATTTTTAAAATTTTAGGGACGAACTTGAACTTACAAAATTTTATGAAGGCGAAGATAAATTTTTAATAAAAAATACATAAAATATCTAAAATATATAATAATTTTAAAATTTTAGGAGCGACTGTCCTATCTATCCCTCATGGCATATACGCCATAGCGGCAAGAGGGTTAGTTCCTTAGCAAATTGTGCATATCTTCCGCTGTAAATGAAACCGAAGATGAGAAAAGGAAACTGAGATGTTCATGGGATCAATTAATGTGTCTAAATGTGCTCATTAAGATCATGTATAATGATCATTTTTTTTTCTAAAATCACAAAACAAGAGACATTTAGGTTTCTAAATTATATCAAATTTATTATCACTCGATTTGACATGAATTAGTGGAGAATATGTATTTGTATCATATATTATCAATATAGAAGAATTTTAATTGCTAAACAACTCAAACACTTTTGGGATAAAATTTATCATATTTCAATCAACAGATTAACGTCCAGCTTAGACGATTGATAATTTTTTAACGAAAAAGGATTACTTTATGACATATGAATAGTTGGATGACTATTTTATATCTTTTAATAGTCGATGGACTCAACAAAACATCCTATAATCGAGAGATCATTTTATAACTTTTAATAGTAAGATGACTCAATAAACAATGTTTTATAGTCGGAGGGTCATTTGTACATTTTACCATATTTTTTAATTTCTAAGTTAATATATATATAAACGCATTACTTAACCATTTGAAAAGTCCCGACCAAACTACAAGACTTGATCAACTTTGATCATTATGAAGTTGGTCGATCTTTGAATTTGGTGTTGGGAATTCAAGTGCCCCAAACCCTTTAGCCCCAAATGAACTCAATGTATCCCCTTAGGGCTCTGGGTTCATAGACACATTAACAATACTATGGTCCAGCTCACTTGATAATAGAAACCCTACACTTTTTTTAGGCAAATTACTTCTATAATTATTAAATTATGTAGTGGATCATATTTTGACAATCCAAAAAATTTCAATTAGATCATTAAATTTTTTATGTTAAACCAGTCTCAAGCTTTTGAATATTTTAAATTCATCCTCTAAATATAAATCTTATTCTAAGTTGGTCCCAAATTTTTTGAATATTTTGATTTCATCCCCGAACTTTTGGATGGTTCTGGGGGACGTCATCGGAACAATAAAAAATTTGAGGATCAATATAGGATGAGGGTTATAGTTTAGAGATGAAATTGGAATGTTAAAAAATTCAGGGATCATTTTAAAACATAAATAATAGTTTTAAGGACATATATATTGCAACAATCTCAAAATTATGAGTGCGTTTCATGAACAATTCATTTAACTTGATCGCACATCTTTTCTTCATAAAGTTGGAAGAAGAATTTAACAAAGTGGTCAATAATCCAATAGAAGGGGAAAAAGGAAGCCAAAAAAGTTACTTTCCTTCCCTTTCTCCCAGACACCTGTGAAGAAGAAAACTCTACTTTTGTATAATACGTGTGTTTCACAGGCAAGCTTTTGAAGTATTTATCGTGAGATTAGGGTTCTTTGGTGTACGTTGTTTCAGAATTTATCACTCGGAGTTCGTATGGATGGAATACACCACCTCGTGAAAAAAATCCTAAAACCTCATCTAACGACGGAGTCAGAATTAAATATTGACAGAGGCTGAAATATTAGACTATTTAAGAAAAATATAAAGACTTATTAGATATTTAAATTCAAAATTCAACATAAACCAAGCAACCTTAATGATTAAGGAATTGTTGTTATCATTGAAGTCTCGAGTTCAAGCACGTATGTAGGGGGTATGAACGTTTATTGTCAAATAGTTGAAAGTCTTTGTACAGATATTACTTTGTATTCACTCTAAATTAAAAAAAAAACTCAAAACTCAAAAGGCAACTTCTTATTTGTTTAATATTTAAACTTACAATGACTTAAATTGTAATTAGACCAAAAATTGAGAACACATACTTATCATTCTTTAGTTCGACTCTTACTTGATTAAATATTTAATAATTTTTATATTTTTTAAATTTAAATATTTATTTTTATATTAACCAAAATAATATTAAACTAAAATTATATCGAATATATATATATTTTAACGTTCTGGGCCTAAGGGAGCTCCGTCACTGACCTCATCGAACACATCAATGCAAGCGTATCTCATTACCATATTCCTATAGCAGAACTAGCTGCATCACTCTTTCGAATTACAGCGTGGTTATAGTTATTGCTTAAATTTAGACGCACCAGCCAAACGAATAATAAAATGAAGACAAGAACATTATAAAACTTATACAAATAAAAATCACAAGGAAGAAAATTTTCATTGTTATCAACAATAAATTATTAGAGAGAAATACATCATATCTTAAAGCCTTATATACGATTATATTGGCACAATAATCTTAATTAAATAAAATTATATCATTTTTACTTTTAATTTATTTTTCATTAAATAAATAACACCATAAATATTTTATACTCACTAAACATAATTCCAATTATAAATATGTTTCAACAATCTCCAGAGTAAGTAATTAAAAGTTCTCAATTGACATCTTGTTTCTCTCTTATTAAGATCAAAATTCTCCTCCCTTCTATCTAATAAAAATTGTTAAAAAATAAAAAGACTTATATCATGAATAAGTACCTAAAGTATACATTCTTTTTTATTTCAGTTCCTAAAGTGTTTTTTTGTCAAAATAAATACCTAAATGTATATTTTTTTTGTCAAAATAAGTCCTAAAGTATTTTATGTCAAAATAGTTACATAAACTGTACAAATCTTTTTTATTGAAGTTCTAAAAAAGTTGTGGCGTTAATTAAAGAATACTTTAGATACTTAGATGAAAAAATTGAATATTTTAAATATTTATTTTGATAAAAAAAATTAAATATCTATTTGGATAAAAAAGGTAACTTTATATAATTTTGACCTTAAATAATTAAATAGAAAAACTGGACACACTTTATGTACGTGTTTATTATACAAACCAAAATAAAACTATATCAAAATTAATGAGTACTAATGTCGTCAAGAAAAATAAATGCACCCTCTGTCACACTCTCTCTTATTGATTGCAATTTGGTGGTAAATGGTTTGAGCAGTCCATATACATTTTCCCAAAAATTTATATATAAAATTAGAAGATTATGAAATAAGTTATTTAGTTATTAAAAAAAAGGAATTATTATTTTTAGAGATTTTAAGTTGGAGTATCAAAGACTATAATATATTAAAACATTTAATATTAAATAATTAAAAAATCTTTAAAATTAATATTACTAAATACTACTCCCCGTAAAGATCCTATAAACATAAAACAAAATAAAAAGTACAACGTCTATATATAAGTTAAAACTCTATATCCTTTTTCCCCCATTTCAGTTCTCAGTTAGCTTATTGCAGCCATGGCACCGAATATGGAAACCAAAAACGCTAATGTCAGCAAGCCTCGACGTCTATCAATGGAGGGTCTCCAAAGAACGATATCCGACATATCGTTGGAGCTAAGCAAAGAACCCATCGACGCAGCGGCGCAGCAGCTTTCACCCATATCGGGAGTGGAGGCCGACAACTGCGAGTGCTGCGGCATGTCCGAGGAGTGCACTCCCGACTACATCAATCAAGTTCGAGACAAGTTCTCGGGGAAACTGGTGTACGGACTCTGCGCCGAGGCTATCAATGAAGAGACCCAGAAAAACGGAGGCAAAAGGAACGAAGCTTTTAACGACTATATGAGTGCCTGTGTGAGGTTCAATCGGTTCGGTCGGACTCACCCCGCGCTGTACCAAGCCGAGGCCATGAGACAAATCTTGAAGAAGAGTTAGGGAATTCGGGCAAAGTCTGGAGACCGAAGTGGTCCGAACAAGGGTGCTATCGCCAGGACCTCGAGTTGTATGTCGGCTATCGCCGAGGGATTGATGACCGGGCAATGGTGAATTAAGAGTCATTGTACGTCGGATGAATCCTACGTTTAAACATATAGAAGAATTTAAACTCGAGATCTTAAAATTTAAAATTCGAATAGTTATTGGACATAAATTCTGGGATTTTGTTGCACTATGGTGCAACTTGTTTGTAACTAGTTTCTATCCGTTGTACTTTATGTTGTACCCGTATATCCATAATTATCATATGTTTGATACAGCAAGCTAAGGGCCATTATAAAGAGAAAATAACCTCAGTGACCAAAAATCTCATATAATATACGATTTTAACCAACTTTTTCCGGATTTGCTAAAATGACCAACAAAATCGCAATGCGATCGCTAATTCGCAACGCGATCTCCATTATCGCAAATTCGCGTTGCATTTTCGCAATGCGATAGTTGAAAATCGCGTTGCGATGGTCTACAGTGTCGTTGCGATTTTCCCAATTCGCAATGCGAATAAGTAAATCGCAACGCGAATTGGGAAAATCGCAATGCGATACTGACTATCGCAATGCGATAATACAAAATCGCAACGAGATACTTACTTTCGCAACGCGATACTGACTTTCGCAACGCGATTCTGACTTTCGCAACGCGATAATACATAATCACAATGCGATTTTCAAAGCGCCATTAGTATCCTGGCCAAGTATTTTATTTTTAAATTCCAAACACGAATATTAATATATTGGAACACTGAACCGTCCACAGTATATCCCGTAATCGCAACTCATAACCTAAAACCTAAAATCACAACTCAGTCCCATCTCCATCTCTCACTCTCTCACCCATCTCCGAAGAAATCCGTCCCCATCTCCGGCGAAATCCGTCTATCTCCATCTCTCAGAGCCACCCTCACAATCAGAAATGGAAAATCAACCAAATCAACCAACGAGGGTTAGTTTTTTTAATTATTTTCTTTTTGAAATTTTTGCATTATTATTAGGTTTTTCATATTGAAATTGATGATAAGTTTACTGGTAATTTCAATAATAGATTAACCATTTCACTTAGATTGCTTATTAAATCAACCGAGAATCGCAACGCGAAATGCAAATCGCAACACGATTTTAGTTTCGCGTTGTGATTCTCTCGTTGCGATAGTCAAATTCGCGTTGCGATAGTCATTTGCGTGTTGCGATTTTCATTTTCAGAAACTATTCTTCTTCTGCAAATTGAAACTTGAATGAATTGCATTACTTCAACCAAAAAACAAAGACAAATACGAAATTCACAGTGTTGCAAATTTAAGTTTGAAGAATAAACTACTACTCTTTATGTTTATTATTGTTTTTGGTATATATTCACAGTGTAGTTTTTGGTATATCTAATTTAGTATGTTTATTGTTTTTGTAGAAATTTTATTCGGCTCAATTGACCTTGAGAAATAAAGTCAGCCTGGCCAAAACAATTGCGTCGAAGCTTTCACCTGCACAAAGAAAAATGTTTGAGGATACATGCTTCGGGCCATAGCTGAAAGTACAACATCCCGGTGGAGATACGATGTTGACACACCTGTTTCTTCAAACCATGACTAGCGATCTACCAGAGACTATGTAACGTCGTAATGAAGAGATATGGTTTTATTTTCCACCAGCGTATACGTGTTTTGGGCGGGAGGAGTTTTGCTTAATCACCGGTCTACGCTTCGGACACGATGATGTAGGTCGGTACACTAGACACATTACCCGCCCATCATGGCTATCCCGGGTTTTTCCTGAGCTGGAGAGGCCGAGTCTACACGTAGAAGACCTGACAAGATTGTTGAATAATAAAGATGGTTTTACTCGGATGGATGACGTCGACGTTGTCCGAGTATGCCTTCTAATTCTTTTGCATGCCGGCTTTTTAGGCATATAGGCTAGACAACCTATTCCAAATGATCTAATCAAATTGGTAGAAGACCTAAATGCGTGGAACCTGTTTCCGTGGGGCTCGTATTTATGGAAAGCTACATGGAATAAGTTATCGTCTGCCTTGGATGATCGAAAAAGTTTGCATGGCGATGGTTCCAAATGCACTTTGACAGGCTGTATTTGGGGCCTTTAAGGTAAGAATTTTTATATGATGTTTCCAAAATTAGAAGTAATTATTTAACAATTACTAATGTTTGTTATTATATTGTTTGTAGATTTGGATATTTGATGCATTTCCCGCCATGAAGACATATGCAATAAAAACTTCAAATGATATTCCCAGGGCTATTTCCTGGAAGAGGAAACGGACCTTGCAATGGGAAGATTTACTACGGTATACGACAATAAATAATGTAAGTTAACATAAATACTACCATATGTTTATAAACAAGTTATTACTAGTACACGTTTAACTTTGTTTGAGCTTTTATATTGTTAGGAGGCCAACACTCCTCTACAGAGGCTGACACCTACGGAAGCTGAGCTTGCCACTGATTGGTGGCAAGCTAGTAAGCGTTTTTTTGATGGAACGGTTGATGAGCAGCCTCCACTTCGGGAGCCATCACCTCGCCCAGAGCTATCACCTCACCCAGAGCCATCATCTGATCGACCCGGCTATACACCTCCACAACGACAGCCATCACCTATTCTGTCACATCATCGAGCCTCTTCTCCACCATCACCGCAAGATAGGCGACCGGCAAAGATGCCACGACGTTTATCTCCCTGTTTTCCACCTCCACCTCAACGGGATGAGTTAGGGGAGTTACGTGATGAGGTCAATGCCTTGCGTGAGGAGGTCGGTACTTTACGCAAAGACGATGGTACATGGCGTGTTGAGGTGTCTACATTATGCGGTGAGGTAGCCGCTCTACGTGAGATGGTAGCATCGTTGCAGAATGAGGTTCATACTCTACGCAACGAGGTAAGTTTAAGATATTTCATACTCGTAATTCATTCGGTTGCTGCCAATACTGCTAAATTGTTTTTGTTAGTATTTGTTTTTGGTTTTGTTTTTGTCTTTTGGTTGAAGTAATGCAATCCATTCAAGTTTCAATTTGCAGAAGAAGAATAGTTTACTTTCGCAACACGAAAATGACTACCGCAACGCGGAAATGGCTATCGCAATGCGAAATGAAAATCGCAACGACAAAATCGCAATGCGAAATGAAATCGCAACGACAAAATCACAAAGCGAAATGAAAATCGCAATGCGATTTGTGTTTCGCGTTGCGATTTTATCGTTGCGATTTCATTTCGTGTTGCGATTTTTTCGTTGCGATTTTCATTTCGCATTGCGATAGCCATTTCCGCGTTGCGATAGTCATTTTCGCGTTGCGATTTTAAGTTTCGTGTTGCGAAAGTAAACTATTCTTCTTCTGGAATGTTTATATATGTTGTCCTTTTAAATGTTTATATAAGTGCTTACTTCTGGAATGTTATCTGAGCATTTTGTGAACTATGATAGAATAATGACTTGGGTGAATACAATGCTAGTTTGAAACATATTTGTCTTTGTTTAATATCATGTCTGTTTATTTATTGATTTATGTATTAATTTTTTTTAGCGGCCCGATAAGGTGGATGCTTTACGTCGGGTTTTCCTTACACGACGGAGTTCACGCATCAGACGGCGTGGACGTGCTATTACATCTCCGTTCACCCCAATGGTGCGAAGACTCCGCAAGAAGAAGCCCGACTCACCGGTCATCCCTCAAGAGTCCCATCCAATCGTTCAAGAGGCCCCTATTCTCCCTCAAGATTCCCCCCCCCCACCGTTCAAGAGGCCACTGTCATCGTTGAAGAGGTCCCTCCCACCATTCCAGAGCCCGATTCACATGGGGTAATATATCGAAGTATTGAGAAACCCCCACCGGTTCTGGACATGATGGATGAGAGTTGGCTCTCGTATGAGTTACCGGCTAGTACCATTCCGGTATCTGAAGTGGAGAGGAGACAACTACCGGAAACAATTGTGGATAATACCCTTTGGGCTAAGACCGCAGTTGATTTTTATCTATATGAGCGGAGCCAAGGGTGTTACACTGACATCAGCAAACTCAACGATGAAATGTTTTTGTTGCTTGATCGGTCTTGGTGGGGTGTGCTATTAGGGGTTGAAGACAGTGGCTATTTGGATGGGGAGGTAAGTCTTATATTTGTCTTATATATGATTTTGATTAATTTGTTTAAAAATTAATGTAATTCACTAATATATGTATTTTTTTGTAAAACAACATATCGATGCGTGGGTGTCACGTCTACTAATAATAAGGTAGCTTAGGAAAAATAAAAAAAATTTGCTATATACAATAATGCCGACGGCTTTTCACGCAGTTCACTTGAAGAATCAACGAGATGAATCATTTGTGTTGGGCAATGGACAAGCTAAACTTTATCCTGCATGGTGGGAGGTCGATAAGGTTAGTGTTTATTTTTTAAATTTTTTAAAGGTGTTCATAAATAAGTGCGCAAATAAATGAATTATTACTTATGATCGCAGATGTTTATCCCTGTTTTGGAACGTCGTCACTGGCTTCTCGTCCAACTTCAGCTCCCATCCCTGAAGATAATAGTGTATGACAGTATGATCAATTACATATCACTGTCTGATTTGAGAGATATTTTCAAGGGATGGAGCTCTCATTTGGCTAAATTCTTGGATGGGATTAAGTATTGGAGTCATTCTGGACACAAGAAGCCAAAGAAGTTCAATATCACAGTTGTCAGAGACGAGACCGTGCCACAGCAATCGCTGGGAGCCAGAGGGGATTGTGGTCCTCTCGTATGCCTTTGCTTGGCGCGTTTGACGACGGGAAGCACAGAGTTTTTACCTCCCACCGATAGAGATAGAGCTGCAGTAGGCTTGTGGTTTCGGCATTATATGGCTAGAGCAATATATTCGAGACGCTGCCTACCTGCATCCGCGTTATGAAAGTGTCTATTGTTAATTGGTAAGTCAAATGCAAGTTTTGTTAACATATATACTCCTTTTGGTTTGAAAATGTTTGGTTAAGTACCTAGAATTCAATAATTTGTTGTTTGTAGGTTTTAGGTGTGTAGGAAGTCTTGTTTGAGCAAATGTTTGGTTTCTGCAGGTTAATCCTTAAGTGAGCTGCGTGAAATGGATGTACGGGGTCACAAAGTTGTTGATTCATTGATTCAATAATTGATGAAGAAATAAGAATTATTATTATTTTTTGATTGTTTAATTGATTTGTAAATGTTGATTTGTAAATGTTGATTTGTTTAATTGATGTGTACATAATTTGTGTTGAAATGTAATAGTTGATTTGTTGATTTTCAATCTGCTTTATGTTGAAGGCAAAACAGACTATCGCAACGCGAAATGGCTATTGCAACGAGAAAATCGCAATACGAAATGAAAATCGCAACGAGAAAATCGCAATGCGATTTTCATTTCGCATTGCAATTTTCTCGTTGCGATAGCCATTTTCGCGTTGCGATAGCCATTTTCGCGTTGCGATAGTCAAATTAATGTCTAATAAGTGATAACAACTGAACAGATCATAGCAATGTTCAAACTCAAGTTACTAATACATGCCTAACTGAAAATGTTAAAAGTGCACACATAAAATACACATAATGCAAGTTTTGTTAACATATATACTCCTTTTGGTTTGAAAATGTTTGGTTAAGTACCTAGAATTCAATAATTGTTAAAAGTTTATGCATGTTAATCCTCGTTGCCTTTTTCATTTCGCATTGTGATTCTATCGTTGCGATTTGCATTTCGCATTGCGATGGTCAAATGATTGCCTTTCGCAACGCGATTCTGACTTTTGCAACGAGATAATACAGAATCGCAATGCGAGTTTCAAAGTTTGTAACAGGTTTTAGTTTCGCAAGCCAAATTTTTTGTGTATATATCTACGCAGTAGCAACAACTCATAACCTAAATCCCTAAATCGCAACTCATTTCATCTCCATCTATCACTCTCTCCGGCGACATCCGTTTCTATATCCAACGACATCCTTCCCCATCCGGCAACAGGTCTTAGTTTCGCATCTCGTTTGTTTAGTTACAACCATGAAATCATCTAATGTTGATCCTGTTTGGATAGATTTGTGTTTTGGAGGGTCATGGGAGAATGTTCTTGGTGTTTTACAATATATGCCTTTACCCATGAATCTTCAACTAAAACTGTCATTAAAGAAGTTAACTTATGAAACCCTAATGTTAAGTGTTTCAAAGAAATTGAATTTAGAGCCCCTAAGTGGATTTAGGCTATCTTATCAGAGAAATGGTAAAGTTTATTTGTTAACCGACAATGAAGATGTTGAACGATTCATTGCTTACATTAATGTTTCAAGTGATGATGTTACATTGTATGTTGTTGAACCTAGAAGTAGTATTGTTGGGTCAGTAGCGGGTAGTAATCAACTAAGTGGGTTTTAAAACCCACAGCCTTTCTCTAATCCAAATCCAAATCAACTTTCAGCACCAAATTCCGGTTTTCGTATTGACCAATTAGACGATGATGAGCCAAGAGAAAAAATTGTGAGTACTAGTCAGTATTCGAAATTTGATCTTGGTCAATACCCGGACTTTGATATTGGTCAATACACGGATTTTGATGATGTTTCATAAGAAGAAACAGACCCTACATGTAATGATTTTGATATTGGTCAATACCCGAATTTTGATGATGAAACACCCGTTGCCGAGGAAGATGTTGTTGATGATAATGAGGAGGAAGTTACGACTGTGAATGAACATGTTGAACATCCATTCTGTAATTCATATAATCCTGAAGAAGAAAAAGAAGAAAAAAAGTCCCGAAGAAAAGAAAATGCCACGGAGTATAACTGGAATATGCCAGAATTACTTCAGCTACCGGAAGAAGAGTTGGCAAAGAAAGCAGTTGATTGTTACACAAAAGTTATTCGTATCAAGAAAGATGATTGTTTTGATACAAAGGAAGACTTGAAGATAGCTTTGTATACGAAATGTGTGGAAGATGGCTATCAACTAAAAGTTAACAAATCAAGCAAAGATCGTTTCGAAACAAGGTGTACGATTGACAAAAACTGTACGTGGCGTATGATTGCAAAGAGGATAAAAGATTGCGCAATGTTTCAAGTTAGGACTTTTATTGATAAACATACATGTTCAAGAACCCAAGTTTTTCCTCACCATAGACAGGCAAACAAAAAGGTGTTGGGTGGTTTTCTGGCTGAGTTAATGTTTTTGAATGGCAGGGTATATCGGGGACATGAAATTATGACTGACATGAATGCTCGGTTCAAGATTAGTATATCATATTCTCAAGCTTGGAGAACCAAATGTTATGCCTTGGAATTGTTGAGGGGGTCTCCAGAAGCATCGTTTGCCCAACTGCCGGCTTATTGTCACAATTTAAAGCTGAAAAATCATGGGTCGG
Organism: Hibiscus syriacus; assembly: GCF_006381635.1. Lineage (NCBI taxonomy): Eukaryota > Viridiplantae > Streptophyta > Magnoliopsida > Malvales > Malvaceae > Hibiscus > Hibiscus syriacus. The sequence continues at coordinate 362,665 of NW_024062926.1, forward strand.
TAACTCATGTCAAAACAGATAGAGATGGACGCTTTGAGTTGCTGTTTATCGCCATTGGTGCTGCGGTTAGTAAATCAATATAATTCTGTTGACTCATTTCTGTTAGTTACATGCATTTCACATTTAAATGATTATATTTCTTGTGTATATTATTTTGAAGATTCGTTCGTTTATTACTTGCATACGCCCAGTTATTATAGTTGACAGAGCACATTTGAAAGGTCGATACCTTGGAGTAAACTTATTAGCAGTAGCCATGGATGCTAACAATGGGATATTGCCAATAGCTTACGGGGTTGGCAAATCTGAAACCTCTGATTCATGGACATGGTTTATGGGGCATCTTAGGGATTGCATAGGTCCTATTAGCAATCTGACAATCATATCCGATAGGGCAAACTCAATTGACAACGCTGTTAGAAGGTGTTTCCCATATGCTTTTCATGGACTTTGTGGTGTTCATTTGCATAGAAATCTAAAATCAAGGTATGCTGGTATAAAAAAGCACAAATGGACATACTGGAAGGCTGTAAAGGCTTATCGGGAAGTGGATTTCAATAAGCATATAAACTGTTTAAGACGTGTTTTGCCTCAGTGTTCTCAAACACTAGAAGATGTCGGGTTTGAAAGATGGTCAAGAGTACATCAACTTGGAGCAAGATATGGTTTCATGACGTCTAATAGTGCAGAATCAATTACGAGAGAATCGCAATGCGAAATGAAAATCGCAACGCTAATTTCGCAATGCGAAATGAAAATCGCAACGAGGGAATCGCAATGCGAAATGAAAATCGCAACATGAATTTAATTTCGCGTTGCGATTCTCTCGTTGCGATTTTCATTTCGCGTTGCGATTCTCTCGTTGCGATTTTCATTTCGTATTGCGATAGTACTTTTTGCCTTCAACATAATGCAGATTGAAATCAACAAAATTAACCATTACATTTCAATCAATTAAACAAGCACAAATAAGAATTATGTTAACATCAATTAAACAAATCAACTTTTACAAATCACCTTTTACAAATCAATTAAACAATCAAAAAATAAGCAATAATTATTAGAGAAAATAACACTTCTACTATTGAATCAACTTTTGCAGCCATACATCATTTTCACGCAGCTCACTTCTGAGATTAACCTGCATAAACCAAACATTTGCTCAAACAACACTTTCTACACATCTAAAACCTACAAACAGCAAATTATTGAATTCTGGGTACTTAACCAAACATTTTCAAACCACAAGCCTATAAACATACCAATTGTTTATGGACATTTTTATAACGCGGATGCAGGTAGGCAGCGTCTCGTATATATCGATCTAGCCATATAATGTCGAAACCACAAGCCTACTGTAGCTCTATCTATATCGGTGGGAGGTAGATACTATACTTCCTGTGATCAAACGGTCCAACGCCAAGCATACGAGAGGACCACAATCCCCTCTGGGTCCTTTCGTTTGTTGTGGTGCGGTCTCGTCTCTGCTAACTGTAATATTGAGCTTCTTTGGCTTCTTGTTTCCAGAACGAGTCCAATAATTTATCGCATCCAAGAATTTAGCCAAATAAGAGCTCCATCCCTTAATAATATCTCTTAAATCAGCTAATGATATGTAATTTATCATGCTGTCATATACTATTGCCTTAAGGGATGGGATCTGAAGCTCGACGAGAAGCCAATGGTTACGTTCCAAAACAGGGATAAACACCTGCAATCATAAGTAATAATTCATTCATTTGCGCACTTATTTATGAATACCTTTAAACTCAATCTAAAATAAACACTAACCTTATCGACCTCCCACCATGCAGGATAAAGTTTAGCTTGTCCATTGCCCAACGCAAATGATTCATCTTGTTGATTCTTCAAGTGAACGGCGTTAAAAGACGTCGGCATAATTGTATATCGTGTATTTCTTTTATTTTCCTTAAGTTTCCTAATTATTAGAAGACGTGACACCCACGCATCGATATGCTGTTTTACAAAAAAAGACATATATTAGTAACTTACATAAATTTACAAAAAAAAATAATCAAATTAAAATATAAGAAAAATATAAGACTTACCCCTCCATCGAAATAGCCATTGTCTTCGACCCGTAATAATACGCCCCACCAAGACCGATCAAGCAACAAATAGATATCATCATTGAGCTTGCATATGTCAGTGAAACACCCCTGGCTTCGCTCATGTAGATAAAAATCAACTGCGGTCTTAGCCCAAAGGGTGTTATCCAGAATTGTGTCCGGTAGTTGTTTCCTCTCCTCTTCAGATACCGGTATGGTACTGGCCGGTAACTCATACGAGAGCCAACTTGAATCCATCATGTCCGGCACGTCAGAGGGTTTCTCAAGAATCCTACATATGACGCCATGTGAATCGGGCTCTTGAATGGTGGGAGGGACCTCTTCAACGATGACAGTGGCCTCTTGAACGGTGGGAGGGGACTCTCGAGGAATGATAGGGGCCTCTTCAACGATAGGAGTGGACTCTTGAGGGATGACAGGCGAGTCGGGCTTCTTCTTGCGGTGTCTTCGCACTATTGGGGTATATGGAGACTTAATAGCACGTGCACGCCGTCTGATGCATGAACTCTGTCGTGCAAGAAAAACCCGACGTAAAGCATCCACCTTATCGGTCCGCTAAATAATTAAATACAAATATCAGTAAATAAACAGACATGATATTTAAACAGTGAAAACAAAGATAAATATATTTCAAACTTTCAACCAAAAGACAAAACAAAGACAAATACTAACTTCACAGTGTTAAAGTAAAAAGTTTAGCAGTTTTGGCAGCAACCGAATAAATTTACTAAGCAATCTAAGTGAAATGGTTAATTTAAGTGAAATTACGAGTAAATTTATCATCAAGTTAAATATGGAAAATCTTAAACTTACCTCGTTGCGTAGAGTATGAACCTCATTCTGCAACGATACTACCATCTCACGTAGAGTGGCAACCTCACCACGTAAAGTAGACACCTCCACATGCCATGCACCATCGTTATCGAGTAGAGTATCGATCTCTTCACGCAAGGCATTGACCTCATCACGTAACTCCCTTGACTCATCCCGTGGAGGTGGAGAATAGGGAGATCGAAGTCGTGGCATCTTTTTCGGTCGCCTATCATGAGGTGATGGTGGAGAAGAGGCTCGATGATGTGACGGGATAGGTGATGGCTCTCGTTGTAGAGGTGTATAGTCGGGTCGATCAGGTGATGGCTCTGGGTGAGGTGATGGCTCTCGAAGTAGAGGAAGTGGAGGCTGCTCATCATTCGTGCCATCAAGAAAACGCTAACTAGCTTGCCACCAATCAGTGGCAAGCTCAGCCTCCATGGGTGTCAGTCTCATTAATGGAATGTTGGCCTCCTAAAAATATAAAAACTCAAACAAAGTTAAACGTCTACTATTAATAACTTGTTTATATATGATAGTATTTGTGTTAACTTACATTATTTATTGTCGCATATGGTATTAAGTCTTCCCAATCCAACAGACGTTTCCTCTTCCAGGAAATAGCCCTGGGAATATCATTTGAAGTTTTTATTGCATATGTCTTCATGGCGGGAAAGGCCTCGAATATCCAAATCTACAAACAATATAATAACAAACATTAGTAATTGTTAAATAATTAATTATAATTTTGAAAACATTATATAGAAATTCTTACCTTAAAGGCCCAAACAAAGCCTGACAAAGTGTATTTCGACCCATCGCCCCGCAAACTTTTGCGGTCATCAAAGGCAGACGACAACTTAGTCCAGGTAGCTTTCCATATATACGAACCCCACGAAAATAGATTCCATGTATTTAGGTCCTCTACCAATAATATTAGCTCCTGAGGAAAAGGTTGTCTGGCCTCTCTGCCTAAAAAGCCGGCATACAAAAGTAGTAGAAGGCATACTCGGGAAACATCGACGTCATTCATCCGAGTAAAACCATCTTTCTTATTAAACAATTTCTTCATGTCGTCGACGTGTAAGTTCGGCTTCTCTATTGACTCATCAAGAAAAACCCTGGATAACCATGATGGGCGGGTGATATGACGAGTGTACCGGCCTACATCATCGTGTCTGAATCGTAGACCAGTGATTAAGCAGAACTCCTTCCGCCCAAAACAAGTATACGCCAGTGGAAAATGAAACAATATCTCTTCCTCACCACGTTATATACTGTCGGGTAGATCGCTAGTCATGGTCTGAAGCCACAAATGGGTCAAACTAGCATCTCCACCCGGATGTTGTACTCTCAGCCATGGCCCGAAGCAGGTTTCTTCAAACAATTTTCTTTGTGCAGGTGAAAGCTTCGAAGCAATTGTAGTGGCTAGGCTAACTTTATTCCTTAATGTCAATGAAGCCGAAAAAATTTTCTACAAAAAAAAAATAAACATACCAAGTTAGATATACCAAAAACTACACTGTCAAGATATACCAAAAACAATAAACATAAATAGTAGTTTATTCTTGAAACTAAAATTTGCAACACTGTTTTGTCTTTTGGTTGAAATGAAAATCGCAACGAGATAATGAGAATTGCAACGCAGAAATGACTATCGCAACGCGAAATGACTATCGCGACGAGAGAATCGCAACGCGAAATGAAAATCGCAACGCGAAATAAAAATCGCAACGCGAAATGAAAATCGCAACGCGAAATGAAAATCGCAATGCGATTTTTGTTTCGCGTTGCGTTTTTTTATTTCGCGTTGCGATTCTCTCGTTGCGATAGTTATTTCCGCGTTGCGATTTTCATTCTCGAAACTATTCTTCTTCTGCATTACTTCAACCAAAAGACAAAACAAAGACAAATACTAACTTCACAGGCTAAACAGTTTAGCAGTATTGGCAGCAATCGAATGAATTTAATAAGAAATCTAAGTGAAATGGTTAATCTATTATTGAAATTACCAGTAAACTTATCATCAATCTCAATATGAAAAACCTAAAATAATGCAAAAATTTCAAAATAACAATAAAAAAAACTAACCCTCGGAGGTTGATTTTCCATTTCTGAATGATTGTGAGGGATTTTTGACTGTGAATGGTTGTGAGGGATTTCGCCGGCGATGGGGACGGAAATCTTCGGAGATGGGGACGGATTTCGCCATAGAGAGTGAGAGATGGAGATGGGACTGAGTGTTGTGATTTTGGGTTTGAGGTTATGAGTTGCGATTACTGTGGACGGTTCAGTTTCCGATTTATTAAGAAAAAATTCGTGTTTGGAATTTGAAAAAAAATACGCGTTAATACGAATGGCGCTATGTAAATCGCGTTGCGAAAGTCAGAACCGCGTTGCGAAAGTCAGTATCTCGTTGCGATTTTGTATTATCGCATTGCGATAATAAGTATCGTATTGCGATAGTCAGTATCGCATTGCGATTTTTCCAATTCGCGTTGCGATTTACTTATTCGCATTGCGAATTGAGAAAATCGCAACGACACTGTAGACCATCGCAACGCGATTTCCAACTATCGCAACGCGAAATGCAACGCGAATTTGCGATAATGGAGATCGCGTTGCGAATTAGCGATCGCATTGCGATTTTGTTGGTCATTTTGGCAAATCCGGAAAAAGTTGGTTAAAATCGTATATTATAAGGCATTTTTGGTCACTGAGGCGATTTTCTCCATTATAAATCTTCCTCTTCTTTTTTTATGATCAATTATTTCACGTAAAAAAAATACTGACCAACATTCATTCTCTCACCGATCGTGACTCTCCATATAAACTAAAAAGAATGAATCACCAACGACTAACTGATAAAGTTGTTCACATAAGCAAAATATGATGAATTAAACGAATAAATAATATCAATAAAATATAGGAGAATTATCTTTTCAATACGTCATCTATATACACATTTATATTTTGATTTACGTATTTTAAATATACATCATGTCATATTTAAGTTGACATTTAACACCCAACATAATGGTCGAAATGAGTCATTTGATATAATACTAATAACGAAAAGACTTATTTAAAATATTTTAAAGTTTGAACATTAATTTAAAATATAGATCACGGTTTGAGGATGTATTGTAAACACTCATTTTCGTCCATATATTATATATATATATATATATATATTATAATTTGCAAATTATTTTTGAAACATATATATAATATATATAGTTTTTAGAATAGTTTGAAAACTTATATAATATATGGGTTTTAAAGCGTTTTGAAAATATATATATATTATATAGTTTTAAAACATTTTGAACTACATATATATATATTATATAGTTTTTAAAACATTTTGAAAATAAATATATAATATATTGTTTTTGAATTTTTTTTGAAAAAATATATATAATATATAGTTTTTAAAAAAACATTTTTGAAAAATTATATAATGTATAGTTTTTAAAACATTTTTTGAAAACTCATATAGTATTTTTAAAATCATTTTTAAAAACTATATAATATATAGTTTTGGAAAATATTTAGAAAAATAATATAAAGTTTGAAAATGTTTTTGAAATATATATATTATATAATCTATATTATATTACTATTAGTATTTATTACTATTATTAATTTACTTTTCATTTTTTTCATTTTGTCCAGGGTCCAACAAGGTCCAAAACGGGTAGCCCAGTCACGGTTCGGGTCCATACAGGGCCTGACCTAGCCCATAATTGAAATCCAAAAGTTAGGATTTTATATTTAGTTAGCACATACGCCGCACAAGAAGGTTCCAGAAGCCTGAACGCCACCAACGACAGCATGAGCCAGTCAACACCGAGATTTCTGGCCGAGGAAATCGGGACTGACCCATCCCGAAATCCCCGACCAACAACCAGCATGTTACCATCGAACGGTGGGGGGTATAAATACCCCCACCCAGCCACTACCAAGGGGACACAGAACCACGGTGACCATCTACACATAACGATCATCGATCGAACCAACAGCGAGAACCCACCATAATCGCACAGTAACCAAACACACAACAGAAGCAACGGGAGCAACACAGTAAACAAGGAAACCACATCAACACAACAAGCCAATATCGAACCCATCAACCACACTCACAACCAAAAAACCAGATTGAAACATAAGCCAAACACAACAAAACCCAATAGCACAATATAATGAAATGCACACAGAAAACCAAAAACACACAAAAGCAACCCCGATCTAAGCTCGGAGAGGAGAAAACGGCCGAAAAACTGAAAGGTCGTTGCGAAAAAGGGTGAGAACCGAAATTTTTTAGATCTACTAGTGTTGGGGTCTATTTTGGATATTCGGAGGCCGGATTTGGTATCGGGAAGGTCGGGAGAACGTGTTAGGCGAGTTTGGGTTTTTCGGCCTCCGGAGCAGCGGTCGGCGACGGCGGCCCGATGGACGGTTTCCCATCGATTGGAATGTCTAGAGAGTAACGAGAGAGAAGTGAGTGCTCTTAGAGAGAGAGAGAGAGAGAGAGATTTTGTAAAAATGAGGGGCGAGTGGCCTTAAGGGCCGGTTTATAGGGCATATATACCCCCTATGCGACGTTGTTTTGGAGGGGGTTCTGTATTTTTCATTCGTGGGAAAATTATACCCTCGATCAATGTAAGTTGCGTTTGTTACATTTTAGTCACTGAATTAATTTTTCAACTTTTAATTTAGACTTCAAATGTTATTATGCTTACATTTTAGTCATTAATATTTATTTTTATTTGAATCTGACCTAGAAATTCGTGCGTGCTTCAATTTGGTCACTATTTTCCCCTCTTTTTTTGATTTAGTCACTGTTATTTTAAGTTTTGTACATCTTGATCCTTTTTTTAGTTTTATTTGTTTATTTTTCGGTATTCTTGGCTAATATTTATTTTCGTAACGTTTTATTATCTTTTATTACTTATTTTTTTAGTTTTTAATTTTATTATTCTTCTTTTTACTAAATTTTATTTATTTTTACTTATCTTTTTTTTATATTAAACTTATTATATTAACATTTTTTCTTTTTTTTTGTATTTATTTTTATTTTGTCATCTAGCATATTTTTTAGTAGTAATTCCAACCAATCAACGGTAAGCAATTCGAATCGGGTAATTTAAATTTTTTATTTTCGCAATTAAAGACAACCGACAAATGAATTGGTACAGAAAGGGTGGTCCAAGGGTGCTAATCTTTCATTGACCGTAACCGACTCCCGAACCCGACATTTCTGGTAAAACGCATATCAGGTAAGATGATGTCCGATCCACCTAAATGTTTTTAAAGTGATCGGTGGCAACTCCAACCCAATTCATTCACGTCGAAGCCCAATTCCGGGCCCACCCGAAAGACGACCACGACATGTTGGTGACTCTGCTGGGGACTGGTAAGTGAGTTAGGCCATAATTAATTTTCGGTTATCTTTTTATGCGAAAATAGTATATTTAAATTTATTTATTCGATTCCAATTATTTACCTTTGATTATTTTTCAAATAAATAGTTTTACTGACTTTTTTCAATGATTTAAGATTTTTCAAAGTTTTCATCTCTGGCTCTATACCTGAGCTCCGAACCCTTTTAAGTGGGGGTGAAAGCGATGCCTTCGAGAATTTATTCTCCGCACAGGCCTAGTAAGTAACCTTCGGGATTCATATACCTTATGTCTTCGTGTGAATTTATTCACCACATGGGCATAAGGGAATGTATCATCTCGAGTTTAAATTAGTTCACATAAGCTTGTAGTGGGCTTAGGACTAAGGGTCTGACAAGCCCAAGGGGGCACCAACAAGGAGAACTCGGGTATCTTTTTTAGAACCTAATCCAGGAGACTACAGGGAATTAGACCCCACCCCAAAACCTCATTTCAAACCCTAGGTTGCTTTGAGATTATTTCATGTTCAAAGCATGTGAACTAGAAATTTATGCGGTTAGGACTGGTTCAAAATTAACATGTGGGATAGAGATCATGTCCGGGTAGGAATAATAAACATGTAGGGTAGATATCATGTGGGGTAGGATTTTTGTTTTTCCTTATTGTTTTGATTTACCTCACCAACTCTTTTCATTTTTGTTCTTTTTTATTTTATTTTCATCATTTGCATCTTTTAAAAGAGGTGTTGATCCACAAAAAACTTGTTCGTTAAACATAAATAACATGCATTAATGGACAAATGGGTTATAATACAAGAGATGAAAAGCTCAAAAGTCCAGCTATGGTAAAAGAATACTCAGGATGGACCGGGATTTACACTGTGCACATCAAAAGTCGACTTTTCGAGCTGGCAAAGGTGGCAGTGGCAAGACGAGAAAAATTGACTTCGAGAGTCCCTTCAAAGACAACAGGCCATTTTTGACAAATCCAAGAAACAAACAAGTGAGTTTCAGATAGTTCCCTTTAATGGAGGCTTCCAAAGGCGTTGTTGTTGAGGTCAGACTCAGTAGAGAGTAAAAGTAGGAGATGCAGTCATTCAAGACTTTTTGGAGCAAGCAGCTCTTCACTTGCACAGTTTAGCCAGAGAAGTCGGAACGGTTCGACATGGTATTTAACCGGTGATAGAAAAAAGGCGAAAGACGAATCAACCTGTCAGAAGTTGTTCGGGGTCTATACCTTTAAAAAGTTTTTGTCTCCTAAGACGTAACACTTTTGTCCCCAATAAGGATTATTTATAATAATAGACACATTTTTGGATCAATGCCTCTAACATTGCATGCATCATGCATTCCTGTATATTTCACATTATTTTTCTCTTTTTTATTACATTCATATTTCTCATCAAACATGGGAACATTTCGATCCTATTCCCATGACTTACAAGGAACTTACTAACAATTTTTTTACACTCACGTAGTGTTACCATATCCGGTGGAACCCATAAAGCCCCATACCCCAAGTGGTATGATGAGAATTTTCATTGTGAGTATCATGGCGATATCCCGAGGTACACTATTAAGAGCTATTACGCTTTCAAAAGAATCATACAGAAGATGCGTAACAAGAACTGGATCGACTTCAATAACTTAGGGGCATCCAAGTGAGGAAGATCATTTCATCATTTGAGACATTTTGTTTGAATTTATTTTCTTCAATCTTTTCTCAAGTTTTTGTAAGGACATTTATATAAATTTATGTTAACAATGAATCAAATTTGCAGATTTACAATTCGTTGAATATCAACTGAATTAAAAAACTCTGTAAATGAATCAAAATTACAGATCTTTGACAAAGTAACATGATAAAATAAAGACTTTGACCTTACCTAAGAAGATACGCTCAAACACCGTACCCTTCTCTCATAAATAACCAATATAGCCTTCTCCTCTCATAAGGAAAGGAAAAAGAGACTTGGTATTTAGATATGCATAGGTGCGAACAACATGGGGCATCTTTTGCGTATAACATTACTATACTTTTTGTTTAAGACGTTCAATAATGATTATGATCTTTACAGATGAGATAGTCGAGTAGGTGAATATAGTTTAGGTCAGTTGCTTGGAAATTGAACTCTAAAGATGAGATTCCTTGACTTTCAACAACACCTAGACTATAACAGGTTCTTCTTGACAAACTTAAGAAGTTGAATCCGTATACCCAAATTATAATATTATATATATACAATAAAGCTTGAACTGTCCCTTTATAGCAATTGGTTAAACGCCCCGACTTTATGGATAAGATTCAGTTAGACTGATAAAGGTGATTATAATATACAATAAAGCTTGAGTTGTCCCTCTAGAGCAATTTGTTAAACCCCCGGCTTTATGGATAATATTCAGCTAGCCTGATAAAGGTGATTATAATATCTATATAATGACATTGAGTTGTCCTTCTAGAGCAATTGGTTAAACGCCCTGGCTTTATGGATTCAGTTAGCCAGACAATGGCAAATTAAATAAGGAGTTTCAGTAAAGATGAACTAAGGGAGTTAAGGAACACCTGTTATAGTCAATTTCACACGAGCACTCAAGAATTTCATTTTTAGATCGATATTTCTGCACTGCCTTTGTTATAGGAGCCTACAAAGCTTGAACAAATGGAAGATTTTGGAGGATCAAAATAGAAGGTCTAGTAATTGGTTATGCTAGTTGCGTTATTTTGTCCGCACCCAATTAAAATGCCAAGCCAAGAAAAAGACATGTTGCGATGTTTCAAAGAAATGACTGAAACCTTAAAAAATGGGAGGCCAACCTAAAATCATGTTTATGATTTGATTCGATTGCAAGCCTGAATTAGAGAGCAATGTTTACAGAATTTTTATATCCTTTTTTTCTCCCTCCTAAAATACGAGAAAAAAATTTCAAATAGGACAGTCTCAAATGTGGAAGGCTGCAACTCAAGAAGAAAATGAGGCATGGTCGATTCCGAGTACAAGACCGATATATAAAATGAGGCTCTATCTAGAAGATAAAACAGAGCCAATTCATGTTGCATACATCTTAGGCATACTTAAGAGCATCATATTTGTTATTTTTTCACATACATAATGTTTTGCATCTTTTAGAGTAAAGTTTCGACTCCAAAATAGAAGATACTTGATTCAAAAGCACGACCTTTGAGTTTGATTACACTCAGCTCAAAGGCATATCATTTACAGCATAACTCAAGGTGAGAAGGGTTATCTGTCAATCAAGACCTTCAAGTTCGATTACACTAAGCTCAAAGGCACATTATTTGCAGCATAACTCAAGGCGAGAAGGGTTATCTACGAACAATAGACCTTCGAGTTCGATTACACTCAACTCAAAGGAACATCATTTACAGTATAACTCAAGGTGAGAAGGGTTATCTATCAACCAAGACCTTCGAGTTCGATTACACTCAGATCAAAGATACATCATTTTCAACATAGCTCAATGCAAGAAGAGCTATATGGCAAAGACCTTCGAGTTCGATTACACTCAGCTCGAAGGCACATCATTTGCAGTATAGCTCAAGGCAAGAAAGGCTACTGCCAAAGACCTTCGAGTTCGATTACACTCAGCTCAAAGGCACATCATTTGCATCTTAGCTCAAGGCAAGAAGGGCTATCTTCCAAAGACCTTCGAGTTCGATTACACTCAGCTCAAAGGCACATCATTTATAGCATAACTCAAGGAAAGAAGGGTTATCTGTCAATCAAGACCTACGAGTTCGATTACAATCAGCTCAAAGGCATATCATTTAGAGCATAGCTCAAGATAAGAAGGGCTATATGCCAACAAAGACCTTCGAGTTTGATTACATTCAGCTCAAAGGCATATGGTTTGCAGCATAAATCAAGGCTAGAAGGGTTATATGCCAACAAAAGACCTTCGAGTTTGATTATACTCATCTCAAAGGAACATCATTTGCAGCATAACTCAAAGCAAGAAGGGCTATCTGCCAAAGACCTTCGAGTTCGATTACACTTAGCTCAAAGGTACATCATTTACAGCATAACTCAAGGTGAGAAGGGTTATCTGTCAGTTAAGACCTTCGAGTTCGATTACCCTCAGCTTAAAGGCACATCATTTGCAGTATAACTCAAGGCTAGAAGGGTTATCTGCCAACAAAAGACCTTTGAGTTCGATTACACTCAGCTCAAAGGCACATCATTTGTAGCATAGCTTGAGGCAAGAAGGGTTATCTGCCAAAGACCTTCGAGTTCGATTACACTCAACTCAAAGGTACATCATTTGTAACATAACTTAAGTCAAGAAGGGCTATCTACCAAAGACCTTCGAGTTCGATTACACTCAGCTCAAAGGTACATCATTTACAGCATAGCTCAAGACAAGAAGGGCTATCTACAAAAGACCTTTGAGTTCGATTACACTCAGCTCAAAGGCACATCATTTGCAACATAGCTCAAGGCAAGAAGGGCTATCTGCCAAAGATCTTCGAGTTCGATTACACTCAACTCAAAGGCACATCATTTGCAGCATAGCTCAAGGTAAGAAGGGTTATCAGCCAAAGACCTTCAAGTTCGATTACACTCAGCTCAAAGGCACATCATTTGCAGCATAGCTCAAGGCAAGAAGGGCTATCTGCCAAAGACCTTAGAGTTCGATTACATTCAACTCAGAGGCAAATCAAATTTACAGAATAGTTCAAGGCAAGAAGGGCTATCTGTCAACAAAATTGTCGAGTTTGATTCCATTCAGCTCGATGACACATCAATCACACTACTTTCCGGTAGCAATCGAGGTTTTCAAGTCGAGAAGAAGACTTGGGTTAGTCGTGCCTTATTGACAATAAACCATTTTCCAGCAGCAGAGCTTAAGTCGAGAAAAGCTATCTGTCAACGAAGATTTCAGAGTTCGATTTCGATAGACTATCACATGGTGGAGTCAATGAACTATTTTCCAGTCAAATTGTTTAACCACGGTCTTTGCACCGAGAAGAAGACCGACTTCAATTCCAATTCAAGATAGACTCGACTTCAAGACGGATGAGTCATCTGTAACTCAACTCGACAGGGAGTTATTCTTAATTGAAATATCAGACTTTACCGAACGAAAATTTGTGTCCTTTTATCTTTGTCCTATTTTTCTTTCCATGAAAAAAGACAAAGAGGGGCAGCGGTAGACACTCATTTGCATCCATATATTTTTTATTTTTTTTTTATTTTATACATATATATATATATATATATATATATATATATTATAATTTGCAAATGATTTTTGAAACATATATATATATATAGTTTTTAGAATATTTTGAAAACTTATATAATATGGTTTTTAAAGCGTTTTGAATATATATATATATATATATATATATATATATATATAATTTTTAAAACATTTTGAAATATATACATATTATATAGTTTTTAAAACATTTTGAAAATAAATATAATATATAGTTTTTGAAAAACATTTTGAAAAAATATATAATATGTAGTTTTTAAAAAAACATTTTTGAAAAATTATATAATATATAGTTTTAAAAACATTTTTTTTGAAAACTCATATAGTATTTTTAAAATCATTTTTGAAAAATATATAATATATAGTTTTGGAAAATTTTTAGAAAAATAGTATAAAGTTTGAAAATGATTTTGAAATATATATATATATTATATAATCTATATTATATTATTATTATTATCTTTTTATTATTATTATTAATTTACTTTTCATTTTTTTTTTCATTTTGTCCAGGGTCCAAAAGGTCCAAAACGGGTAGCCCAGTCACCGTTCGGGTCCAAAACAGGTCCTGACCTAACACATAATAGAAATCCAAAAGTTAGGGTTTCACATTCAGTTAGCACAGGCGCCACACAAGAAAGTTCCAGAAGCCTGAACGTCACCAACAGCAGCGTGAGCCAGTCAACACCGAGATTTTCGGCCGAGGAAATCGAGACTTACCCATCTCGAGATCCTCGACCAATAACCAGTGTGTTACCATCGGAACGACCACCGTTGGGGGTATAAATACCCCCACCAAGCCACTGCTAAGGGGATACAGAACCACGGTAACCATCTACACAGAACGATCATCGATCGAACCAACAGCAAGAACCCACCACAATCGTACAATAACTAAACACATAACAGAATAAACAGGAGCAACACAATAAACAAGGGAACCACATCAACACAACAAGCCAATATCGAACCCATCAACCACACTCACAACCAAAAAACCAAATTAAAACATACGCCAAACACAACAAAACCCAACAACACAATATAACGAAAGGCACACAGAAAACCAAAAAAACACAAAAGCAACCCCGATCCAAGCCCGGAGAGGAGAAATCAGCCGGAAAACCGAAAGGTCGTCGCGAAAAAGGGTGAGAACCAAAGTTCTTTTTTAGATCTACGAGTGTTGGGGTCTATTTTGGAGATTCGGGGGCCGAATTTGGTATCGGGATGGTTGGGATAACGTGTTGGGTGAGTTTGGGTTTTTCGGCCGCCAGCGGTGGTAGTCGAAGCGGCGGCGGCCCGGTGGACGGTTTCCCACCGGTGGGAATGTCTAGAGAGTGGCGAGAGAGAAGTGAGCTATCTCTCTCTTAGAGAGAGAGATTTTGTAAAAATGAAGGGTGAGGGGCCTTAAGGGCCAGTTTATGGGGTATATATACCCCCATGCGACATCATTTTGGAGGGGAGTTCTGCATTTTTCATTCGTGGGAAAATTATACCCTCGGTCACTGTAAGTTGCGTTTGTTACATTATAGTCACTGAATTAATTTTTCAACTTTTAATTTAGACTTCAAATGTTATTATGCTTACATTTTAGTCATTAATATTTATTTTTATTTGAATCTGACCTAGAAATTCGTTCATGCTTCAATTTAGTCACTATTTTCCCTCTTTTTGTGATTTAGTCACTGTTTTTTTAAGTTTCTTACATCTTGATCCTTTTTCTTTTTTTTTTTAATTTTATTTATTTATTTTTCTGTATTCTTGGCTAATATTTATTTTCTTAACGTTTTATTATCTTTTATTATTTATTATTTTATTTTTATTATTCTTCTTTTTACTAAATTTTATTTATTTTTACTTATCTATTTTCTTTATATTATTATCATTATTATATTAACATTTTTTTCCTTTTTTTGTATTTTGTCATCTAGCATGTTTTTTAGTAGTAATTCCAACCAATCAACGGTAAGCAATTCGAATCGGTTAATTTAAATTTTAATGTAATTTTTTAATTTTTGCAAATAAAGACAACCGACAAATTAATTGGTATAGAAAGGGCGATCCAATGGTGCTAATCCTTCCTTGACCGTAACCGACTCTTGAACCTAACATTTCTGGTAAAACGCAGATCAAGTAAGATGGTGTTCGATCTACCTAAATGTTTTTAAAGTGATCGGTGGTGACTCCAACTCAATTCATTCACGTCGAAGCCTAATTCCGAGCCCACCCGAAAGTCGGCCACGACATGTATAATAAGACATTGTTTCTTTGATCCTTCGTTTGGGCTCACAAATTCAAGTTCCTATAAGGTTGGCCCATACACAGTTCCTCTCTACAATGTTTCGGGATTCAACTACTTTTTCCTAAAAGTTGCAAGAAGGCACATTTATCACTTGGAAATGGAGGAAACGAAGGTTAAGCCCATAAAAGCTATGATTGGCCCATTTACATATACAAATGGTTATAATCTTCAAAAATAAATTAATGGTGTAAAATAATTTTCGCAAATTATTAACATTTTGTGGAAATGGTACTATTTTAGATTTGCATACATATTAAATTTTTAAAATTTCATATAATTTAAGTATTTAGTAAAATTTTATTATGTCGGCTTTTGCTGAATAAAAATCCGTAGATGGAAATGGCTCCACGCCTCTCTATATGTAAAACATTGAATGGAATGGCAACATTTATAAACTATAGAGTCTAGACAGAAAAGGGTTCTCGTGAATCCTACACGAGTTTGCGTGGCCATGCTGTGACGGCCAACACACAATAGGATTGGATTGGCCATCTTTTTATTTTAATAATGCATGCCCTTCGTTCTCGTGCATGTAATCTTTAATTTCCTATATATATATATATATATATATATAGTCTTCCGGTTCAGAGATTCATTCAGTGATTACTAACCAATCATGGTATGTTAAGTTAGAATTACAATTTGTGTGAATATATATATATATGTTTATTGCTTTTTTTACTTCTTATTAGACTTGCCAATTGGATTTCAATAGTTTGAATATGGGTTAATTCCAGTTTCAAGTTGTTTTGGTTTCTTTCGTTTAGGGTTTAAGTTAGAGATGAATGGGAGGAATATCAAGAGTGACAGTACCTTAAAAGTTTCAAATTTTTATATGATATAAATACTTTTCTTTGTTGCCATTTCAGGTTAAACTCTTTTAAGGTTATCCAAAATTTTCTAGTTATGAATTCAGATCATTTTGGTTATCGTTATAAATAGTTTAGGGTTATTTATAGTTATTTGTTATATGAAATGTCTACTTCTTATGAATGCTATTAACATTGGATTCAAAACCCTAATTTGTGTAATAAGTTATCCACAGAATAACGACGAAAGACGTCTTCGAAAGGTGGTGTCAGATGTGTATCGGGAAATCGGAAAGTACATAGATACAGCATTACAATCATCATCTTCAACGTCCACAGTACTTGAAGAAGATGAAGTGGTGGTGAAGCAAGCGGAATGCGAGTGCTGTGGACTCAAAGAGGATTTCCCGGCGGATTACATCGCCAGAGTGAAGGGTCGCCATTGTGGGAGATGGGTTTGCGGCCTATGCTCCGAGGCTGTAAAAGAAAGGTTAAACGGAGCTCCCCCGGCGGCCATGGAAGACGCGGTGACTTCTCACATGGAATTTTGCCAGAACTTCAACAGCACCACCAGACTCAACCCCAAACTGTCACTCAGCGGTGCGATGAGGGATATAGCTAAAAGAAGCCATGACAGTCGACGAAGCACCAACAGTTTGGTTGCATCGAAGATTGGTAGAAGCACTAGCTGTGTCCCAAAGATCGATCTAAACAAGCACTCACTGGTTTAACACCTTCATTTCCATGCTTTCGTTCTATAAGAGAGGAAAAGAGTCCCTCTTTCAACCACCTTTCCTCGAGATATAAATACTTCGGACTATAGGACTATTGGTATGAGACCTATGATGACAACGACGATCAATCTGATTTAAACGAGATGACTACATCTAGTAGAGCAAGATTATCTTAATAAATCATGGGGATTGTCGGACTATCATAATCTGGGAGATATGGAACTCCAGACAGATGTAGATATGAGTAGAGATGCTATATTTCGGAGAATACATCTAAAGATATAACAAATTTCAAAGCTGAACCATCCAAATATTAGTATTGTATCAACCAATTAAGTTTTTCATCATCCTAGCCCTCAATTTGGACTAAGCCATTGAAAGCTAACTCAAAATTGATCAAATTCTATAGACGTGGGCTTATGGTTTGAACAATTTTATGTATATAATATGTTAATAAAACATACATCTTTGTCTATAAAAATTAAGTGAATTATTTCTTTTCTTTTTTTAATGCGTCATATTGTATTTGTATATATAATAGATACTCACATGCTTTAAATATGACTCAGGTAGACACTCTATTTCGTCCGGACAACATTTGGGTCAATTTACAAATGACCCAAAATTAAATCCAATCCCGAGAGACTAGAATAATGCAAGCCCATGTGTGAGGACCCAAACAAGTTAGGGTTTCCTCCCAAGCCCCATCAGTAGTCACCACTAGACAGCTTCTACGAGTGTCGTCGCCCGACGAGATTTGTGCCGGTCACTGTAATTCTCTTGCATGCATGCTCGACTGCCTAGATCAGGCGTAGTTTCCGCCGAAAAGCTCCTTTCCTCTCTCGGCCATGCAACGAAAAACAAAAAAAAAGTTACTTTATTTTCTTCTTTTTTATTTTTTTTATCTTATTATTTTATTTTATTTTATTTTATCTCGTTCTATTTTTTTATTTTTGATATAAATAAAATATAAGGAAAAGTCTCCTAACTACAAAGGAAGTGCATTCTCGAGGATTGTTCGCACAAAAAGCATTATTTTATCTGAGCATTTCTAAAAAAAAATAATATAATACTATATTCTTTTAAACCATATCATCTATAAAATTAAAGAAACATTATTTTGTGAGGGGAATCCATGAAAAATTCTTCTAACTATAAAGGAAGTGCATTTTCAAGGATTGTTCGTACAAAATGATGTGATTTCTCTTATAAAGATAATTGTAATTTTTTGGGTTAAATAAACAGCTTTACTCCATAAAAATATATTTGTGCTCTTTAATTTTTGTGCTCATTGTTTTAGTTTGAGCTTATTAAATAAATTCGAATGAATAGAAGGATCATATTTTAAATATATTTTCGAGTTTGTAATTTCAAAACATTTAGACATCATATAATTGTTTAGGTATCAAACTTGGGCGTTGTGGGGGTGATCACCCTTCCCCACACGTAATCGACTCCTGAACTCTTAAAACTGAATCTTTGATAAAACGGAGACTATTTTTCGCCTTTTAATGATTTTTATTAACTCATTAAAATGATATTTTAGGTATTCAAGCTACTTAACTTAAAGGTTGATGGCGACTCCAAAATCAAATTGTTTCAAACTTAAATTTCATCGTCTTTCCCCAAATTAATTTTTAAGTCTAACGAATACCCGAGTGAGACGTTATGACAGCTTGGCGACTCCGCTGGGGACCTAGAGAGTCAGGCCATAAATGATTATACATTATTTTTATTCTTGGGAATTACAAACTTAAATTATATTTAATTTATGATCCTTTTGTTTATTTTGAGTTTCAACATATCATGCATTATTCTATTTTTAACTAATTGATTTTTTATTTTAGTGGTATTCAGATTTGAACAGATTTTTGGAACTTGTGAAAGTGTTGTCTTTTGTCATGTTTTTAAAGGTTTGTGAGTTTCTCCTCACACACAACATGTGCATTTACATACCATAAGCTCACTTACGAGCTTTGTCCCTTTTAAGTTGAGGTGAAAGCTTAGTCTACATGAGATAATTTGTTTATCCGTATGGGATTTAGCAAGTAACCTTTGGGGTTCTTATACCTTATGTCTACATGAGATAAATTATTTCTCTGCATGGACATAAGGGAATATATCCTCTAGAATTGAACTCGATCTATACAAGCTTGTAATGGGCCAGTATTGAGGGTTTGGAAGCCTAAGGAGGCACCAACATGGACAATTTGAGTATCTTTTTCTTAGAACCCAATATCGCATATAGTGAACCCTAGTAACCCACCCCAATAAAATTTATGCTGAAACTCTGTCGTTGTTAGGTACCCAAATAAGTGTACACAAAGGAGAAACGACACTAAGTATCTCTTCTTTACTCATATTATTTTACTCTTGAATAAAGCATGTGAACTAGAAAAACATGTGGTTAGGTTTTATTTTCGAACAAAGCATGGGGGTAGAAAGAATATTTTGGGTAGGATTTAACCTAATAATGGTAGAATAGCATATGGGAAGGTGTTGTAATTATCTTTCAATAATATTTGCTTGATATTTGAATTCTTTTATACTGACACATTTTCTATGTTTGATTGATTATTGTTTGACATTGCATGATCATCATAAATAAAAGAAAGGTGTTGATTAACCAAGTAATCATCAGAGTAGAAAAGCCATCATTAAGATCGAAAAGAGTTTTCATAACAAGGAAGAACCTAATCCAGTTGTATGAGTTTGGTATGAAGAAACACAAAAAGTAAAAATGATATCGTTTTCCTGGGGATTATGTATTACAGATGTTCACAGATGTTTTATAAGAAATATGGCTACATACCCTACCTACTTTATGTAAAAATAGGGGAACCTTTTCTTAAAGCTTTGGTCCGATTCTGGAATCTTGCTTACAATACTTCACATTCAATAGACAAGATTTGACGGCAACAATAGAAGAGTATACAGCTCTATTCAACTTCGAGAGCCTCCATGTGGATAGGATTTATTACAGACCTTTAAAAGTCCAATCCTTCAAAAGAAAACTTGTGAAGATTACTTGTAGAGGTGAAAATTGGATAGTAGAGGAGCGCATCCAACAAAAGGGAGAAAGCAAATATTTTCGTGGCATTGTCTCAAGAAGGTGATACTCGAGCACATAGATGAAAATAAGAGATTAGACATCTTTGCTTTGGCTATACATGGTTTGGTGATATTCCCAAAGACTTTGTTCCACGTGGAGGCTGCTGTTGCAGATTTCTTTGACAGATTAAAGATAAGTATAAATCCTACACTGTCTGTCTTAGCAGATACCTTCCGATCTTTAAATAATTGTCGTAGATTGGAAGGAGGTCGATTCATAGGTTGCGCTCAACTACTCATCGTCTGGATTCATAGTCATTTCTGGAAAGAAGAAAAAGTGTCTTATCACCATTTCTCCACCATGTACTCGCCCTTGAAAGAATTTCTTAGCAAGGAGTGGTAGAGGGATTGCCAAGGAGAAGATGGATATCATCCTTCAGTAATTTATAGGACCAAGACATCGTTTGGTGTGTTCCTTGGCTAGGATATACCAAAATGTTATTCAGATGTGGAGATCTCGACTACGTCCCTTTGCTGGATTATGGGGAGGAGTCAGTTATACCCCGTTAATGGTCTTCAGACAGTATAGAGTGCATCAATTTGTTCCATTTAAGACCGGCTTGAGTAAATCTGAAATCACATTCCATGGAGACCATTACAAGAAAATAGCACGTGATTTATCTCTTTCCTGAAAAAGAACATTTCGAACAAAATTGTGGCTGGGGATGTTATGTACACACCAAACTACGAATCTTAGAGATTTGCAAGAAAGAACGAAAATGTCCCTTTGCCATATCAAGGAGAAGTTATCTCTTGGGAGGAATATATCAGGGTGGTACCCTCACAAGTATATATTCTCACTGTTGAGTTTGAAGCCGCAAAGAAGAAATAGGATAAGGAAATGGAAGAGGTTAAACGAGAGAACTTCATGTTAGATCTCGATATGGGTTTCCATGCCAAACAATTTGAGTTGTTGAGAAAGAGTAAAGAGAAAGTTGATCTTGAGCTAGCTGACCTGAGAAAGGGTTACCGTGGCCTACAAAAGGCAAAGAAATTGTCTAGATCTAGCAAGACATCACAACAATGGGCTAAAGTGTTGGCAATCGAGAAACGTCGTGTTCAAAGTCTGGCTGCTAAAAACAATGCCAACATAAAAGAATTGAAGCTGAGAAGAAATTGAGGGACATAAATAAAGTTGAGAAAAGAGAAGCGACCAAGCAACTTAAGTTTGAAAGTCGTAGAATTGATAAATAAAAAGCTAAGAAGTAAGCTAGCTTGAAGGAGTTGGAAGCAGAAAAGCATCGAGTTCATGGGTTGGAAACTGAAATGAACAATGTGCTGGAATAATTCGAGGCTAGAGATCAAAAGATTTAGGAACTCGATGAAGCAAGAGAGCAAAAGAAAGATAATGCATGGGTTGAAAGGCAAGGATGGAAATGAATTCTTGAAAGGAAACAAGCTGAGATTGGGTCTTGGATGCAAAGATTCCATGCCAGTGGAACAATTAACCAAGGAAATGAAAGATTTATATACCACAATTGAAAAGAGTTAAATCAGTCTTGAGCAATGAATAGTGAACTCAAAGGTCATGTCACACATCTCAAGAAGTCCTTACTTCAAGTGCAAATACCACCAGGGTCGATGAATTTAAGGCTTTCTCGTAAGGAGAATAAATCTCTGCGAGAGCGAGTCAGAGGACTAGAGATTGAGCTTTAGCGATGTCGAATACACATCACCAACCTTGAAGAGAAAATCACTCGAATCAATGCTGGATGGAAGGATACGTATGAACACCACTGAATGTTGGTTGAAGAACGTGAGCGTATGATGAGTGAAACAATAGCACAAATGAGTGAGGTGGCTCACTACACACAAGAGCTAGCCAACATGGCTGAGGTCATTCTATTTCACACTAGTTTATCCTCTGAGTATGGAGAGAAAGTTGTTGGGATCATGACTGAGATCATGGATCTAAATAAAAGGGTCAAACCGTATTTGTAGATTGATCTCTCTTGTAATGATGAAAACTCTTTTGGATGAATGAAACTTTTTCTAAGAATGGTTACTTTTGGAAATTGATACCTTTTGCATTTACGTTATGCACTTCATTTATTTAAACATTTTCACATGCATCATTCATGAAAATATGGGGATCAATTCATGGAGAATTTAATGGAAGTGGTCTTAATCACGTGACGTAATGGAAGAAAATCTCAAAAAAATGAAGGAAGAATTGTAAGAGAATTTACAGAGAATGCAACAAGATGGGGAAATTGACTGGGCTCAATCAGGAAAAAGGCAAAAAACATGCCTTTTCATCCATGAAAACCTCTGAACGTGTGATGATACATGCCCCACAGCTAACTATTTCATCTGAGAAGCTTCCCAAAGGCCAAAAGAGTCACTATATCCTGAGGGCTACGATGTTGATGCCATATGTAGCTATCACATAGAAGCTCAGGACGTTCTATTGAGAATTTTGAGACATTGAAACTAAATGTCTAGGATTTGATTGATTCAGGGGCATGGACATTCGAAGAATGATGGGGCATTTTGATGTTAATCAAGAAGTCGTTGCATCTACTACTTGCATTAAAAGCATCGTTTTGGTTGAACTCATTTTTATTATGTCTTTAATATTTTTTAAAATGTTTTTTAATCTTTTAATGATTTAATTTATGCTACCTTCTAAGGTTAAATAATTGAACAAGTTTTAATCTTGTAGTTCTTTTAATATCAATTGAAGTAAAAGCTCCCTTGAGAATTAAGGTTATGGCCTCTGGGCAAGTGACAAGATTGAACCTTTGTAAAACAAGAACCCTTAATCTTACTCCAAAAAATATACCAGAATACATACCCTTCTCTTGCAGGGACCAAGTTAGTCTTCCCCTCGATTGAAGAGACAATTAAGGGCTTGACATTCAGGTATGTAAAGGTGTGAACAAAATGGGGCATCTTACATATAAGATTTCAAAGCTAATTGGTTTTTTACTTCTGTTGATGACGTTCAATAATGATCATAATCTTCACAGATGGAATAGTCATGTAGGTAAATCTAGTTTGACTCAGTTGCTTGGAAATTGAACTCTAACGATGAGATTTTCTGACTTTCAACAACACCTGGACTATAAGAGGTTCTTCTTGACAAGTTTAAAAAATTGAATTCGTATACCCATAATAAAATTATATATGTATACAATAAAGCTGAGCTCCCCAATCAGTTTAATTTAAAGAATTGACATAATAAAAAATAATATAAAAAATCATAATATTTTTTTGTTGGGTGTAATTTAAAATGTTAATCTTTTAATATTTTCAGTTAAATACAAAATGTTATGAAGAATATAACATTTTCGATTGCCAACCAAAAATATTATGAAAAATGTGTGTAACCAAAAAATATTAGCAAAGAATTAACATTTTTTATTGTGTCCAACAAAAAATATTATATTTTTATAGCAATATTTTCAATTACATCTATTCTGCTATTCCTTAGCCGTAAATTATGTTGTCACCTCTTACATGTTTGCCTATTTATTTCTTACAATTTTGAAAAGTTTAGAGGATGGAAATATATATATACCATTAAAAATATAACAATTAATAAAAATAATATGTTTCATTGAATACTCAGGCGTACTTAATTTGACCGAATATCAGTTTAACTAATATTAATATTATTATGATATTAACTACGTCAACGATCATTAATGTTTGGATTAGTGTTTGTTTTTACTATTGATATTTTAAAAGTCACAAATCGATCACTAATATTATCATTTATTACAAAATGATCACTCGACTATAACTGTCATTAATAGGTGTGATGGAAAATATAGCTGGATTGTTATCTGCAGACTTAACACCGTTTGACCATTATTTTCATTTAACCTTCTCTTCCATCTCCACTCTCTCATCTCCATACTTCTTTCTAACTCAAAACTCACCATTTTTATTAGTCTTTCTTCTTCAATCTTCTTCTCTGTCGCTTCCAATCTTTTCACCATATTCTCTTCCCCTTTTAATACTTGCATTCTCTGCCGCCTTCACCTCTCAAAATCCCTCTACCATTGGTTCTCTGCATG
This sequence comes from Hibiscus syriacus, assembly GCF_006381635.1. NCBI lineage: Eukaryota > Viridiplantae > Streptophyta > Magnoliopsida > Malvales > Malvaceae > Hibiscus > Hibiscus syriacus. Next base: position 387,191 of record NW_024062926.1, read on the forward strand.
AATTGGAAAATGAGAAGAAATCCATGAGTTTCGTCGTCGTCGCTTGAGAAAAAAAAACGCTTTTAATCTCTACATTATCCCTAATCTATCATTATCTCAATATTCTGAGATTGAAAAAAAAAATTGTATCTTTTGAGTTGAAGAAGATGACGAATCATGAGTTTGGGTTGGGTTTAGGTCTTCATTCAAGCCGATTGTTGTTCTCAAAATTCAATCCTTTGACAACTTAGTTGACTCCACCATGAATCATAAACCCCCACCTCCACCCTCACACCCTCACCCTCACCAATATTTTCGACTTGTCCCTTTTTTTCTGTCCACCTTTCTTCCTTTGTGCACAGTCCCTAAATATTAAATCTGAAATCAATTGCTAGCTCGATAAATCTAGTGTCTAGTGATAGAATGAGAAGTTAGCTTTTTCCACTTGGGTCTAGGATTCTTGAGAATTTTTCGAATAGTTCATCGTCATGCTCTGAGTGAATTCGGGAACTAAGAAAACTGAAAGGAAATTGTAAAAGAAAAGGAAGGTTACTGTGGTCGAATATGACAGTGTGAATGAAGAAACAGGAAGCCTCACTTTAAAGCTTGGCTCCCAAGGTGGCCATGATTATCCAAACAATCAAAGTGAGATGGGATGAAACTAGTGGGATCGAAGAAGACAAATTTGGGTAGAGGTTTTGGAAATCGTGCAATTTACCATTTCAGGGATTACCATAGACGACATAAGATTTGTGAGATGCATTCCAAAGATAGCAAAGTGCTAAGCTTTGTGAGATGCATCCGAAACTCAGACTTTTTCTCGTTTTCCGATTCACGCAGAGAATCAATGGTACAGGGATTTTGAGAGGTGAAGGCGGCGGAGAATGCAAGTATTAAAAGGGGAAGAGAATATGGTGAAGAGATTGGAAGGGGCAGAGAAGATAAAGATTGAAGAAGAATAATGAAAATGTTGAGTTGAGTTAAAAAGAAGTACGTAGATGAGAGAAGGTTATGTCGAAATAATGGTCAAATAGTGTCAAGTCAGCAGATAACTGTTGAGATGTATTTTTCATCATGCATACTAACGGCAGTTAACGTCGAGTAATCATTTTGTAACAAACGATAACATTAGTGATTGATTTGTGACTTTTGAAACATTAGTGGTGAAAACGAACACTAACCCAAATATTAATGACCATTGGCATAGTTTAAACTTTATTTTATACACATCATATACCACATCTTTTAAAATAATCTAATAAAAATGAGTCTCATATTAACTTTGTCTGAATTATTTATACACTTCATAAATTTGTGATTAATCACATAGAGTCATCAAGTAATACGAATGTGAGACAAGTATTTACAGCACATTGGAAGTTTATTGACATTTTTCAATTATAGGAAGTATTAATTTTTTAAACTAAGAAATAATATTATTTAAAAAAAAGAAACTAAGAAATAATAGTTTTATGATAAGAAGGGCAAAAAATATCCATGGCAATTCAATATCGAATCTCCTCTAAAGCAATATAGCAAATGGTTTGAAGTGTTGAGAGTATGTCAGTTGACTATTCTATTGGTTATTTATTGACTTCACGAAGAATCCATTATATTTTCTTTATCTAATACCCAAGTATTATCCGAACCAATGAAAGAGGGTTACTAGACTTTTGGATCACCAATCCACATTAGTAATTTGAATTTACATATATTTTAAGCCTATACAATTTGTAAATTTTTATATTAACCCCCAACTAAACTTGTAGAACACTGATGACTTATATGTTTTTATAAAATTCAAAGACTAATCGTATTATGTAAGACACAGTTTAATTTTTTAAGACGACAATAGAATATTTGATCGATAAATTATAATATTTTAACATATTAAATTTAAATATTCAAAATTATAGGAGAAGAAACGAAATATAAGTGACAAATTAGAGTTCACATAATTGGATTAAGATTGGATTCATATGATTCTACCATGTGCTACAATTAACAAACAAGTAGACAAGAACGAGAGTGTAATCTAAGTTTGTATGGTAGATTTATGTCCATTGCTTCAGTCATGATATAATAAAGTTCTTTTAAAAAAAAAAATCTTTTGCAAAGAAGCGAAGCACCCCCTGCCACGCGACGCCAAGCACAAGTAAACATGGGGAAAGGGTGAGTGAAAGTAAACAAAAAACAAGGTCTAATTATGACTTTAATCCCTTTATTATTCTCAAATTGCGGAATAGTAAACTGATCACACGTAAATCTGGTCAATTACATTCGATCAACTATTCTGAAATTTAACATTATCACTCCAAATGTAGGAAGTAAGAATGTTATCAGTTTAGATTTTTAGACCTACCGGTAGCATTATGAAGTAAAGGGACAAAATCTGTTAAATTAAAGTAAAAGAGATTGAATTTCAAATTGCATCATAGCATAGGGGCTAACATCAGAAATAGAACTAGAAGTAATAACAAAACGACGGTGGAGACCTAAGCGTGGGCCGACAACGCATTGGTGGGCCCACTTAACTGCGCGGAAATAGAGGATTTGGCCCACAGCCTGCCCATTTCCGACATGATTTGCTTTGATACTTTCAATTATCTTTATTTCTTTCTTTTTTCTTAAACAAATTATGTAATTATTTTATTTTGATTAAAAAAGGAGAATAATCTGCGTTGGCACTTTAAGAGATGCATATGTCTATGACTAAATTATCAAGTTAGTGGGCCCAACTGTGAGTGGTTAGTGATGTTGATTAATTAGCTAATTGGGTCATTAGTAAGTGCTTACGTGTTTAAAAAAATGGAAATTAGTAATATGTTTGGGCCGTATAGCCCACGAAAGCCAGGAGGACAATCCATGCCGAAACATTGACAATTATCGAATTTACAGTTGGGTCACCATATTTTAAAAAGTCACTCAACAAGAAGTAATGTAAATCTTAGTTGCTCAATTTTTGGTTGTGGTAAATAAATTTTAGGGTAAACTACACATTTAGCACCTAAACTATTAGTTTTTGGTTCATTTTAGTACCTAAACTTTTAATTTCTAAAATCATACATAACGCTTAGTTTTCATTTCATTTTAGTATCCGCCGTTAAAAACATAACACGTTTAGTACTTAAACTACAAGTTTTGGTCTGTTTTAGTACCTAAACTTTTAAACTTTTGAAAATTTAACGTTAAATTTTGAATGGGGTACTAAAATAAAACAAAACTAAAGTTTGTAACGACCTGATACTAAAATGAAACAAAAATTAAACTTTAGGTATGATTTTGAAAAAAATTGAAAGTTTAGGTACTAAATGTGTAAGTTGTCCTAAATATAAAAATATAATTTTTTTAACTTCTTACGTGTTGGTGTAAAATTAATTCTACATTAGCTTGATATTTTTCTTATAGGTTGGTGCAAAATCATTTCTTCATAGTAGCCGTTATTGCAATGATTTACAATAATTTTAGTAGAAAATGTTCTTCTGATTTTTCTTTATAAAGTCATGAAGTATAAAAGCACTGGAGAACTTTTGTTCATAAACAACACCAAGACAATAAGAATTGATCTTGACCAATCTCAAAGAAATTAGAAAAGGAAATTTTAAAAAAAAATTGTTTCACTAACGAAAGTTGAGTAATTAAAATTTGAACTTAATCATAATTAAGTGATCGAAATGCAAATAAAATGTTAACTTTCTTTATTTAATTATTACAATTAATTGAATATCTTGATTATTAAAATTGATACGGGACAATCCAAATTGAAGACATAGCTGCACAACTCGTGACCCACCGGAACTTCGCATATAGGGGATGTATATCCCATATACTTTTGTTAACCAATATCCTCTTACATCGGTCATAAATGCTAACCAAATAATAAGTATATTAATTACATATATTATTTTAAACTTTTTAAATTATGAACTTAAACAAATATTATTTTAATTTGAAATATTCAAAAGTATATAATTATCTGTAATATTCAAAGTTAAAAAGATAATAAATACATTTTTAAATTGACATATTTAAAGAATAATTATCCTACTAATATTTAAATTAAATGATATTTTTTAATTTGTAATATTTAAAAGAATTTTAAATTTAATATAAATATAAATATTAAATCAATAAAAGTAATTCACTTTTTACCAACATGTTGGTTTAAGTGGTAAGCAGCTTGATATTTTTTAAGCAAAACCTCAAATTCGAGTTTTTGTGTATGCAAAAAAAATCCCCACTGAAAGATTCACCCACCAAAACCTGGTGTGCGACCTGGATCGGTCTAAACTAGTCAAGGTGAAACCTTAAAAGGGGAAGGAAAAAAAAAGATAATTCACTCTTTCTTAAGGGAGAAGACAATAAGAAGTACTTTGGACTTCATAAACTATGGAAATTAAAATGTATATAGAAATAAAAAAAAAAGATAATACAGGTAACTTTGCAAGCCTCTCCCACTTCAAAAACATTGGATTTCGAGCCAAGGAGAAAATCAACTGTCAGATTAGCCTGACACCCACATCAAAATAAAAATTTCGACCACTTTAGGACTCCATATTTCATAAGGCATGAATAACCTTAAAACAAACTCCTCTATCCATATAATCTGACCCCAAAACACGAATGATCCAACCACCAAACTATAAACATCTTTGAACTCTGTAACACCCCCAACCCGTACCCGACCCGGATACGAATCCGATGTGTCACATTGACATTTCAAAACATTTATCATAACAATTTAACTTCAAATTCCACTTATTAACTCTTTTCCAAGATTTCATTTAAACACCCCTTCTCTTTAATCTTTCATAACTTCTTCATCTTCTGATTTTAAGACAACTTAAGCTTTCTTTAAGCTTAAGTATTACCTAAGGATCATAAACCAACCTTAAATTTAGCAAATAATTAACTAACAAAAAAACTCATTTTTGCCTTTGGGGTTCACGGTGAAGAGAAAAAAAGAAGAAGAAGGGAGAGTTTTATGGAGAAATCTCTCGTTAAGCTTATCTCCCACGTGTATATATCCTTACCCTATCCTATTTTTAATTCATTTCAAAGTTAAATGACCATTTTGCCCTTCAAAACATCATTCTTTGTTATTTAATCTTATCACAAGTTTACAATATAAGTCCCCAAAATTTTCAATTATTCTACTTTGACCAATAAATTCTGAAATATTTTAATTTAGTCACTAACCTGGTATTGAGGATGTTATAAACTCCCTCACTAGCAAATATCAGCGTCAACCCAAAACAAATTCTAGAAACACAAATCACCCACTATGCAGGATAATCAAGCAATCTTCAAGAATGTTAAGTAATCAGTAAACATGAATATCAAAGAATATTATTGCTCTACTTTGTTCATAGCACATATACCATTATATAACAAGCAATCAACCATAACTACCTAACCACTTAGCTATAACAAACTAACAACCTTAGTAATTGATTACAATTGCTTATACACATCATCAACTTTACACATCAGCTACACTCAACATTCTCCCTACTTTTACCTTCTCCCCCAAGAAATGACTGAACATGGACCTTTGCTCTAAACATTTCAAACTGTGTTGTAGACAAAGGCTTGGTCAGGCCATTTGCAACTTGATGACTGGCAGGAACATAGTTGACCAAGACCTACTGAGTAACAACTTTCTCCATAATGAAATGAACATCAAGTTCAACATGCTTTGTCTTAGCATGATAAACTTGATTTGCATTAATAGCCACTGCACTATTATTATCACACCATACTACAGGCGTTTTAGACTGAACAATCCACATGTCTGAAAGCAAAGCACTTATCCATGTTGTTTCAGCAGTAACATCAACCACATTTCTATACTCATCCTCCATAGTAGACATGGAAACAGACTTATGTTTCTTATAACTCCACATGACCAATTTTTCACCAACAAAAACACAGTTGCCTGAGACAGACTTTTGATCGTCTGTATTTCCAGCCCAATCAGCATCAACAAAGGCCACAACATGCAGTCTTGCCACAGATGGTGTTATAACCAAACCATGATTAAGTGTGCCAACCAAATATCTCAAAATACGTTTAACTACCACCAAATGATCACGTCTAGGTGCATACATATAATGTGCCACCTTGTTAACACTGAATGAAATATCAGGGAAAGTGTGACAAACTTACAGAAGCGCTCCTACAATGCTTCGATATTCATACGTATCAGTCAACAGATCTCCAACATCATCTTGTATAAGCATCGATGTGACCATCATAGGCGTAGAGACAGTTCCTGCATTGTTCATCTTAGTCTTCATCAGTAGCTCCATAATAAATTTTCGCTGACTGCGGATCAATGTTTCACCAGCTCGATAAATCTCAATACCAAGAAAGAAACTAAGCTCTCCAAGATCTTTCAATGCAAACTCAGCTCCCAACAACTTTGCAATTTCTTCAACCTGCACGTTTGACTCGTCTGTAATTATTATATCATCTATATAAACTAGCATGTACATATAACTATTCTGAACACATCTAACAAACAAAGAAGTATCTGCATTGGATTCCTTAAACCCAATATTAAGTAAACATCACTTTAACTTGGTATGCCAACTTCAAGGTGCCTGTCTCAAGCCATACAAAGCTTACACACTAATGAGGTAACATCAGGAGCCCTTTGTTCAAATCCAGGTGGTTGTTGCATATACACATCTTCACTCAAGTCTCCATGTAAAAATGCATTGTTTACATCAACCTGTTGTAGCTTCCAACCCTTTTTCACAGCTAAAGCCAAGACCACATTCACCATGGTAAACTTAACTACTGGACTGAATGTCTCAGTAAAGTCATGACTTAGAATCTGGGAGTACCCTTTGGCTACAAGACGAGCCTTATATCGATTGATATACTCATCGTGATTCTTTTTTAGCTTAAATAACTACTTACATCCTACTACAGACCGTCCTTCAGGCAAATGCATGAGAGACCAAGTATCATTATTCTGCAAGGCTTCAAGTTCAACATATACTGCATTTCTCCAATGAGGTGACTGAAGAGTTTCATGCACGTTGACAGGTTCCATAGTAGTAGAGGCAGTCGAATACACCTTAAGTTTGAAGATTCCACATTTGTTTCTGGTAAGCATAGGATAAAGATTCATCCTGGGCACAACATTACCTTGTTCACTAGGCTCTTCATTATTTTGTCCACTGGACTCATTTGTATTCATTGTTGCCTCACAATTTTCCACAACAACATCACCATTAACAACAGTATTATGTACAGCACCCAAAGATGAGCTCGAGCATTCTCCTTCATTGAAGGACTCACCTCTTGCTACTTTGGATACATTGCCACGTGTTACCTCTTCACATGACTCAATAGGTATAGTAAGACCATGCACACCATTATTTGTAGCATGCAACTTTTCAACATCAACAACAATCTTAATAGCACCATACTTTGAAGCAGAAGCATTAGATGTTGTGCGAGAAGCTGTACCACCTGCAAATGGAAAAATTGACTCATCAAACACGACATGCAGAGATATGTAAACTCTCCCATCAGTGGCTAAACACATGTAGCCTTTATGTTGTGGGCTATATCCTAAGAACGTGCATGGCTGAGACCGAAACTCCAGCTTATGTCTTTAAAACACTCGTAGATGTAGGAAACATTTACAACCAAACACCTTCATAAACCTATAATCAGGTTTCTTTCCCCATAGCTTCTCTAGAGGAGATAACCCATCCAATACATTTGTTGGAAGACGGTTGATGAGATAGACTGCAATAACAACATCATAATACCAATACTGTAAATGCATTACAACCTGAGCTAAGAGTACCAATACAAGCTTCACAATGTGCATGTGCTTTCTCTTAACTACCCTATTCTGCTCAGACGTATGTTGAAAAGCTACTCGGTGAGATATATCATCCTTAGCTAAAATAGATGAGAGACTTCGATACTCACCACCCCAGTCACTCTGTACAACTTTGATGGCAACACCAAATTGAGTCAGCACTATTTGCTGAAACAACTTGAACACACTCACAATTTGTGATCAATCCTTCAAAAAATACATACACGAGTGTCTAGAATAGACATCAACAAAAGACAAGTAATATCGATGTCTATTAGACACCACATTCGATGGTCCCCAGATGTCAGTAAACACAAGTTGAAAAGGTGAACTGTATATTGTAGAAGAATTAGAAAATGGCAACTTATGACTCTTGCCAACACAACAAGCTTCACAAATTTTATTCATTGCTTTAGAAGCCTTTACATAAATTGTTTTACAAACATTTGTAATATTACTATAGGTAACATGACCCAATCTTCGATGCCAAAGAGTAAACTCATCGACTGCAATAGCTGAATTAGTTGAAGCATACCATAAACACCTAGCCAACGTTCTCTTGAGACATACAACCCTTATTCAACACGACCACACAACAACACTTCTTTTGTGGCAACATCACAAACACAACACCCTTGATCATAAACCTCAAAGTATACACTATTATCCCTAACAAACTTGGACACCGAGAGAAGGTTCTGTGTTATTCTAGGCACATATAGTAAGTCATTTAATAGTAAATATCTAGATGGTGTCATTAAATTGCCATCCCCAATCATGTTAACACGTAGAGATACACCATTACCAACAGTAAGCTTACATGGACCACCATGTTATGGTCTATGAGTAATGTTACCAGAGTTGGGTGTCACATGATGAATGGTTCGAGAATCCACCACCCATTGATCTTGAGCAGAACCAGTAGTTGAGTAAGCCTGAGAAGAACTATCTGTGGTAAGTTGGCTTCGAGTCCCACTCAAGCAACAATCACAACTAGTACAACTAGTTTTGTCATAGGAAATATTTTTAGCATTGGTTGTATCTCTTTTATACTGATAACGACCAACATTAGTAGATACAATATGAAAATATTCATCAAAGCGATGCCAACACCTGTCAACAAGATGACTAAGTTTCCCACACAGTTGACATTGCACACGCGATCGACCACGACCTCGACCACCTCACCCACCAGTCATTCCTCCAGAATACAAGGACTGATGCGATCGATGATTATATGAGTTAGAGCTAGTCTTAACAGTATTCGATCCTCGAGCAATATGAGCACTTGCCAGCATTGAATCTTCTTAAGTAGCAAACCCATCCAACTGAGTCTCAACATCAATCAAGATTGTGCTTATCTTTTCTAAAGAAATAGAGTCACCACTAGTAGTTATAACTACCATGAAACGATGATACTCTCAAGGCAATCCTTTTAGTATGCTTGCAATATGGCCAACTATGGGAACAACGCTACCATAGGATGCTAAGGCATCACATGTTTCTTTAACCTGAGATAACTACACACGCATGTTATCTTTACCTTTCTTGAAAGACTGTAGTTTATAGTGAAGATTCATAATAGCTGTGGATGATCTCGTGGCAAAGATTTATAGTACCGTATTCCAAACTGTAGATGCAGTCTCTACTCCAACAAACTGAGAGAGTAAATGTGAGCTGATAGTCGACAACAACTATGATACTAACGCACTATCCTGAGCTAGAAAGTCTTCATAACCTTCATTTGGAACCACTGTCCCATCTTTAGTAGTCAGACACTCCGGTGGAGGTTTCATCGCACCAGTGAACAGTCGTTCAAGCTGGTGACTCCTCACTGTGAGAAGCACTTGCTATTTCCAGAGCAAGAAATTTGCTTCATCAAACACAACATTAATCTTCTTGTTTGTAAACATCTTGATTTGGCTCGAAAGGAATTGAGTAGCACTAGCAGCCATGGAACCCGAATCTAACAAACTTAGCAATTACTCTTGCAGCAGAAACAAACCCTCCAGGACTTATGGTGATAGATACCATGTTAAGTAATCAGTAAACATGAATGTTAAAGAATATTATTGTTCTACTTTGTTCATAGCACATACACCATTATATAACAAGCAATCAACCATAACTACCTAACCATTTAGCTGTAACAAACTAACAACCTTAGTAACTGATTACAACTGTTTATACACATCAACAACTTTACACATCAGCTACACTCAACAAAGAAAAGTCTTCCATCATTGCCACGACCTATTAAGGGGATTCTAAGTTCAATTCAAAATTACCTTGGAATCTAAAATCACTCGAAGGATAACCTCGTCCACCCACTTTGCTCCTATGAAAACAATCAAGTCTAATTTTATTGCCAATAAAAGGTGAAAACAGATCCCACGCCCTCAATTGGATAAAAAGTCATTTTTTATTATATACAAGAATTTCATGACATCTTGATTTCACTTCTACCACGATTCTTCTGTGCTAGACTTTACTGCCCTGACTGGACGAGGAGTCCGATATATTCTAGAATGATTAAGACCATGGATGGTTGAGCAACATAGTATCGAAATATCCCATTAAAATTCTGATTCCACAAAATCATATGGCGATCTATAAGTCCCAAGGCTTACTACGTCGGCTTTCACCCCCATCTTAAAACGACTAGCCAATTCCCTCCCCCCTCATCTTCATCACCAATAATTTGGATTCTTAAACGTCGTCTCCCTAGCTTCCTTGGTAAGTACCCTCCACCTTGTCACAAGGTCTGAATATGAGAGGGATATAGTTTGGATAAGTCTTGTTCCCTCTTCTTTGAATAGTTTCTTCGAAATGCTCTAGCCCTCCTTTCTCTATCAATAATAGAAAAAAATCCATCTTGAATTTCAATAACAGAGTCATTTTAAGCTATTGTTGATGTCCTGCCTTTAAGCATTTCGGAGAAAAAAGTCTTAGATTCATTCTTGAGTCTTGTGAGATACCATCGTCATCTTTCACAAGGTTATTTTTATTGGCATCCATTATGGCTACCTTACCCTTCACTTTTTGGGCTCTTTTCGATCTGACTTTCTTTGAGTCGATACAGCCAACCTTTGATAACCCATCAATTTTAAAAACTTTCTAACTCTGTCAAAAGCCCAATATCTCTAGCATCATCCAGAGCCTTATTAGACAACATTTCTTGGCCCAACTCTCGATCCCCAAATTCTTTGCCCATCTCTGACTTTTTTGTGCCATTATTCACCTGTTAGGGGAGAGAGCATTTTTATCCACGGCGAAGACTCGACTAATTAGCATTACATGTAAAGGATTATATTATATCATATTCATTTATGTTTCTAATGACCTTATTTGAATTTGGTTTGAGTTCACGTAACGGGTCTTGATGAAAAATATAATTCATTTAATTATAAAATTTGAGAATAATAAAGATGAATTATGATAATTAAAATATTCAAATGAAAATTTTACTCAAATGGTAAAACTATTAAGATACTATTGAAAAAGGATTCTTTGAGTTAGTTTTATTAAACGAGGACAAAATATACAATGACCTATGAAAAGATAATAGTGTTCTAATAGTGCAAAGGATGATTCTTTTACATTCGACAAACAACAATAAGTACTACTAATACGAACACCATTAATTTAAAAATTTATCTCATACCATAAAATTAGTAAAATGTCATACAAAACCCAGAAATTAGAGTTCATTCAAAAATGAAATAAACCAAAAAATCAACAAATTCAAAAACAAAAAAATCCAGGATTTAAAAATTTATTCCTATATGTTTATAAGTTAGAATAAAATATAAATATTTTAAACTCCAAAAAATTCATAAAATATTAAATTAAAATATAAAAAAATCAGAAAAAAGAAACACCTTAAGGTTGAATCCATGAACTTGCAGTGAAAACTAAAAAGAAGCATATTTGATTTTGCTGTTAGAACCTTTGGTTGAATCAACATATTTGGATTTGAAATTCAAACTTTAGTTTCTAAGTTTTAGATCTTCAAATTCAATGAAAAAATGATTAAATAGAAGAAATAAAAGAAGAAATGAAGATGGAAAATAGAAGATGAAAAGTAGAAGATGAATACATAGAAAGGAAAGTAAAAGAATTGAAGGGAAAAAACCAGAAAGAAAGTGTTGGAACGGCAGCAGAGAAGAAGATAAGAAATATAGGAGAGAAAAAATGAAGAAACCCTAATATATATATATAGTGGCATTTTTGTAAATACATTAAAGAATATATACCGGGTCAAGTCAGATTTTTTTTTCATGAAAAACGCTCACCCGACCCAAACCCGATGACCACTCTCATAAAACCTAACTTGAACCCAAACTTTAAAAGAAAAAACCCGACCCGATAGAACTCATCGAATCTAGGTCCAATGCCCATCCCTAACTACAAACCATGGCGATGTAGTGGTCGAATGGAATTTTGATTCAAATATAACTTGGATAATTTTAAGTGGTTATTATCATGTGTGTTTCTTATCCTGCTACAACTGTTTTAATTATGTTTTATAAGTTTTTCTCTTAAATTTGGAATTAGTTAAATGTTGATCGATGTTGTTGTGGTGTATTTGAATTTCTTTGTGCCTTTATTTAAATTATTGAGATTAGTGTTGCGAACAACTTAATTTTTTGATTGATTGTCAAACCTGCTTATGAAATAAGTGTGAGATGTCTTAACAATATATTTCATGAATTGTGATTGCCTAACAATATGTTTATTTAACTAACTATCTGAACAATATGATTTTTTAATTGTGACTGTCTGAACGATATATTTTCTGAACTGTGATTGTCTACCTCTGTATCACATGCCTTGTCTTGTCTTGTAATCCGTAAGAAGTTTAGTGGTTCAATGCTCTTGTTTTAACAGTTTGTTCCTCCTGGTGTTGTAACCATTATACGGTTCCTACAAACTATTTTTCTAAATTTTAGCGGTCACAACTCCTGTTTATGAGATTCATCTCATCCTGTTTGACGTTCGGTTAATTATAGGTTCTGGGAAACTCGTCTTGTGAAGCTTAAAAGATGTTTGGGTAGTTAGCGGATGTTTGACAGTATTTATTAGCTTGTTTGATTTTCTGAATACTTTGTTTAACTGCACACGTTGACTTCACTGAGCTCTACAGCTCGCCCATTTATTTTTCCATTTCAGATATTAAATTTCAATTTTTAATTTACTTTTTATTAAATTATTTCATGTTAAAAAGATAAAAGTCGAATAAATTATTTGAAAATCTAATTTTATATTTGTTAAATTTTTTGAATTGATTTCCAGATAACTTTGATGATCAATGTAGCCGTTGGGATTCGACCATAACGTTTAGGTAGGGTATGGGGGTTTACATTAACTTTCAATATTTTTTTTCAAAACTTAACATTAAAATTTGAACATGGGTACTAAAATGAAACAAAAACTAAACTTTAGATATATTTTTGAAAATTGAAAGTTTAGGTACTAAAATGGATCAAAATTAATAGTTTAGGCACCAAACTCGTAATTTATTCTTAAATTTATGAAGTGGAACTGATGTTGAGCCAAGTTATCCCTTGTTGCATTGCCATTCATAGTGAAAAGGGCTATTTGCTTTCTCCACTATCATGAATTCTTTCTTTGTTTCCTAGGCAATAATTCTGTTGGTACGTTGTATTCTCATTGTTTTTTGTTCTTTAGGTTTTTGTTTGAAGATCAAGTTAATTAGTTTAAACATATGATTAAAAATCTCTCAATTGTTATGATCATCATGCAGTTTGCTGAAACTATTGTAGCAAGAAAAGTGCCAGGACAAGACTGTCATGATGAAATGAAGGAGAAGTCGATGGCGGAAACGGTTAAATCAACGGAATCTGTGGAAACCGGAAAACCTTTCGTCAAAGATTTTGAGTTTAGACATGATCATTTTGTCGTAATTTACTTGAACAATGATGCTCAATTTCAAGAACCTGCAGGAATCGATAAATATTTCGTCAAGGATTTCGAGCTGAGAGATGATCATTTTATCGTAATTTACTCGAGCAAAGATAATAAATCTCAAGAATTTGCAGGAACCGGAAAATTTTTCGTCAAGGATTTCAAGTCGAGAGATGATCATTTTGTCATAATTTACTTAAACAATGAAGTTCAGCTTGCCTAAATTGAGAGATCATTTGAGCAATGGAAGAATATTATACGGTGATATATATCAAGTAGAATAAAGTAGTGAGCTTTAGTAGAATAAGCTTAGTGTATGCACTGTGGTTAAGTGGTTTGTAGTAATTGAATGTTTAAACATTCCAAGCGAGTGCTACTTCTATTAAATAAACTTCTGGTTTTTAACTACGGAGGATTGATTTTAAATTTGAGTACAATAGAGGGACTAAAATCATAATTTGACCTTTCGATTTTCCTGTTAAAGCATATTGAACCATTTATCCACAATAACTTGACCTCCCCTCAACCTAACGTATTCGACCATTTCATGCCTTTTACTTGATCCATAACCAACCTTTAGAAGCACATTATGCCATGTTCGGTATTCTTCTCTTGTCCTTCAATTTCCCCCAAAGTATCTCAACCAATAACAAGTCTCTTAAAACACCAAATCTTTGCCTTCATTTTTCCTTCAATAATTCAATCATATGGATCCCGTTTCTTCTTCTTCGTCATCGTCATCAACAACCCTACGGCCCAACCGGTCACGTCCTCAGTTCAAACCGCCACAACCCGTCATTGAACGGATAACCCGAGCGCTCCGTCACCCGCTCTTCCTCCTCCACAGATCGGATTCCAACTTCGTCGTCTTAGGTGCCACAAGAAATGTTTATACTGTAAAGTTATCTTCGACCCCTACGTGCACGTGTCCCGACCGTACAATCCCATGCAAACACATATTGTTTGTTTTGATTCGGGCATTGGGCGTCTCGATAGATGACACATGTCTCTTGAGGCGGACTCTCAGACCGTGTCGGTTGAGTCGTATTCTCGAGACATCCACGTCGCCTGAGGCATTAGCGAGGGCCGGTCTACGCGAGAGGTTCCATCAGATTTTCTCCGAGAGGAAGAAGCATGGTGAGACGGGGGATGTTAAGGAGATCGAAGAAGGAACAGTGTGTCCCGTTTGCTTGGAGAAAACGAAGTAAGGAGACACAGTGACGGCTTGTTCCACGTGTCGGAACCTGATTCATGAAGAATGTTTGATGAGGTGGAAGAGGAGTCGTGGGAGGAGGTCGGCTAATTGTGTGCTCTACCGTGCAAGGTGGAGTAGTGATCAAGAAAAGTATCTGAATTTGACTAATTATATTGGCCGAGAAGAGGCTGAGGGCAGCGGTGCTAACGGTGGTAGCGACCTTTGTGATGGATGATTTGTATTACGTTCTTAATTTTAGGATTGAAAAAATGTTAATCATGCACTATATATGTTAATAACTATAAATTGTGTTTAATAAAAAAAAAACTATAAATTGTGTATATGCAATATTCTTAGAGATGATTGATGGATAATTCATTCGATATTAGGGTCGTGTGGTTGTAAAAAAAGGGCAGTGTGCTAATAAAATGTGAATAAATTTTAATAGCTAAGCCTCTTGATAATTTAATAAAAAAATTAAATATTAGATTAATAATAATATGTTTTTATAATAATAATTACAAAATTGATCTTGAAACAAACTTTAATTATTCATACGAATAAAATGCGAGATCTATATTTTATAACAGAATAAATTTAAATAAATATAAAATATTATTTTTATATTATATCATATTTATTTATATTTTTGATAACATGTATATCTAATGTGTTAAATTAATGTGTCAAATAAATAAATATAAAATATTATAACAGAGCAAACTTATTCTTTTTAAGTTTTGTTTTTGCTCCGTAACCAAACGCAAGTCAAATTAATCCTCCTTCCTCAACAATTCAACGTTTGCAAACCCCATCCAAAACCCTAAACGCTTCGAGAGTCACACTCACTCACTGATTTGTCAGCAAAAAGAAATGCCCAGCGCCTCGTCAGATTACGGCGGCGGCGCTCTAGTTCCTATTTCACCGGAGTCTGAAGTTGCGGCGGTGTATCCTCTCCATCATGGCCTCAAGTATCCTATCTCTAGACTCTCCATCTCTTGGTCTCGCGGCAACTCCCTCCTCGTCTCGGTCTTCGCTTCTCCTCCATCCGGAGACTCCGTCGAAGACGATGCAGGAGGAAAAGTAGTGGAAGTGAAGCTCGGCGGCGGAGACGGCGAGATCAGCGACGCTCATTGGCGGAGGATCGCCTACGATTCGGTCTCTCCTTTCGCACTACTCCAAAGCAGGAAAAATGCAGTCTCTAGCTTGTCGAAAATGTCCATGAATTCACCTTACGATGCTGACTGGTGATTGATTTTCGAATTTTCATTTTTATATCAAATGTATTTGAAGCTTATTTTCTTTTGTTCTGAAAAATATTGTGTTCAGGTGGGATTACATAATGGAGTACAGCAAAGGCATAAATGCCCTTCTTGGTAGTCAGAGATCTGCTTCAGTTCCGGCTATCGACGACCCAAAGTTAGTCATAACGGTAATTTTCTCTTCTTTTCTTCTTCTTTTTTGGGTGGGAATTTTTGCTTTGAATAGTAACCAGGGAGAATAGAAAATGTGTTAATTTAATGGCTAAACTAGAAAGATTTAATCTAACGGTAATTTCGTTTGGTTTCAAATTGCCTTTTTTCCCCCTCTCAGAAAGGAGAGGAACCGACTAGTTTAAAGGCTGCGTGGGAGCTATTGGAAATGTTTTATGCAGAAAATCCATCTCATTCATGGTTACCTGAACGACTTGTTGATTGGTTAGCTGTAAATCTCCTACCTTTTTTTCTGCTACTACATCTATCAAGTTTTACGTTACCTTGGTTTAAAAGTTGTTGGTTACTAATAAACAATTTGCGTCTTGGCAGGATTATGATAGCCTTTTCTCGGGAACACACCCAACAGTGCACTCAAAGCTTGTTGATTTTCAAAAAGACCTTGTAAACTTGCAGGTCCCGAATAGTTAACCTTCTAGTTTTCCTTATGAAGTTAACTTCTTTAAATGGTTCTTACACGCAGTTTTAGAATCCGGGCTTGTGAGTTGTTCGACTGATTTGTACTCATTTGCATTCATCATATCAATGTAGGTTGTGGAGGAAAATCCCAAATACTGGGAAGTTATATCATCAGCACTAGCTGTTGGTTGGCTGGATATTGTGGTATGTGTTTGATAATGTAATATGAGTTTATAGCTTAAAAATATGAAAGCATGCTAGGTTCTTTTTATTTTTTGGGTGGAACTTTATGATTGGAAGCATTTTTATATTTTCACATTCAGGTTAAGATGCTGCGCTTGCATGGATCTTATCGATTAGATCAACTCAGCAATCGTGAGGTTGGTACGAGATAGATTGTTTATGCATTGCATCTGAAAGATGTAGCTCTATTTACCTTTGGTATCGTTGAACCATTATATTGTAGTTAAGAGGTTTTTGTAAATCTTTGTTAAGTTATTTGACCAAAATTTGTTGTAACTTGGAAGCAATATCTGTTATGCTAGTTCTGTTGTTTTTCTGGTTTGAGCTGAAGTATTTCCATATCTTTGCATTTTTATGCGTCTAAGTTTTCTTCCACTCACTTCCATTAACGTGTTTTGTCCATGTGAAGTGAGATCAGAATATTGTTGCTATAAGAAATTGAAAAATATGTATTTGATGCCTCTTTTCCCTATACATCAACAGACAGAGAATGGACTAGTCGAGGCAGTTGCTGTTCTCATTTCAAAAATGCCACGAATGCGATTGGATCAAGAAGCTGGGAAATTGGGTGAATGCTTTAAGGCCAAGCCTGATTTTGTGAAGGTATCTTAAATTCTTACATTGCTGGTGTTCTCTCATTATGCTTCACAGTGCAGTACGTCCAAAGATAAGCAATTCAAGTCTTTCTCAAGCATAGGCATGGGAGAAATGGCGTGGACAGATATATAAACTGGATTCAAGTGCATTCTGGTTTCAGTGTGCTCATCAGCAGACTCGGGAGGGCTTGAGAAGTATGTTACAAATAATGCTGGGTAATGCGAATAGTCTCAGCTCTGCAACATTCCATTGGATAGAGCTGTATATTTCTCACTTGCTATACATCCGGCCATTCACAGTGGTATGTACCTTCCATGTATTACTTATCTCATAGCATTTAACATGTTAGCTGGACTCTGAAGTAATCACTTGATTTCTTTTCTTCTGTTAGGGGTTAGAAAGCATGTACAGCTTGACACAGAAAAGCATTCAATTGAAACCAATGGCCTCTGCACATAGGTTGATGGGGCTTATAATAGGAATTCTTGGGGAAAATACTGAGGTGACAGACGGGGATAGAATATTAATAAATTTTCTTTTTGGTTCCCCATCCATAAGTTTAATTGTGCTTTTGTTAATTCTCAGGTTGTTTTAGCAGAATGCTTGAAAGGATTTGGTCCTTGGTGAGCTGTCATATTTCCATCTTTATATCTTTCTGTTTGTTAGTATTGCAGTTTTGCAGATTTGGAGTATTATTGTTTCAAAATATGTTTGGTCTAGTAAACTATGAGAAGTTATCATGAAATTAATGATTGGATTTTCCTTCGCAGTTATTAAGATTTATCCCTATATTTTGCTTATCATCAGGATGGTTGCGCATGCCATGGAGTTATTAGCTGCTGGGAGTGACCATGCAGAAATGCTTTTACATGAAGAGCGTCAGAACTTGGGGGGAATAAGCATAGAGGAGCTTCATCAACTTATTTATGCTCAAGTCCTATCCTCACATCCACTAACTTGGCAAGTGAGTGCAAATAATTGCGTGGATTACTTCATTGGCATATGTTTTATACGATATGTGGCTTAGGCTTACCTTTCTAAGCTAGAAATAAAATATGGAGTGCTACGTGGTTAACTTCAATGGTATAATTTGTAGCAATGAGTAAACGAATGTTGTTTCTCATTATTGTTATTACAGTGGATAAAATATATATTTTTTAATTGGAATGCTAGCACTTTGATTAAATATTTCTTATATTTTTTCCCTGTAATATCTACAGATTGCTCCAATTTATCTTATATCATGCATGAAGCATGGGATGGTTCTGTTACAGATATTATTGTCCAAGCAGCCTGTTCAAGATAATCAGTTATTGCTGAAGGTCATTGGTTCCTTTTTCTTATGCTTCTCATCTTTGCCATTATCATTTTGCTTTCCTCTATTTATTTTTGGATTTTAGGGGCTTATCAATTAGTTTATTGTTGATGCAATTTTGTGTTCTACACAGAGCATAGAGATTTGCCGCCTTTACGAACTCCACAGCATAACTTCAAATATTATGAAGGTATAAGCATCTGAAAAAACATCATTTAATTTTGGTGGTGGAAAACACATATAGCCTGGCATTTGTTTTTGGAATTGTGTTTCCCAACCTGTTGAGGAATTGTGGTAAGAAATTATGATTGAATTTGATGGTATGTCTGTTAAGGATTCTCACTGTCCATCTTTAGATTACTGGAGTACACCACTGGAAGCATGGTCGGAAAGGTTGTGGAGTGTTTTGGCTTCAACAAGCTCGGGATGAATATCGTCTTAATAGGATAGCTCAGCAATTGTTTGATTCAGTTGGAAAATCAATATCCGATGAGAGTTTCAAGGTAGATTGTATAGATAACATCCGACGCGCAAAGCTGTTTCCTATCTCTTCTCGTCGAATTTGTTATTTTTCATTTCAAGAAATAATCTTTTATCTCAATAAATTGTTTAGTCTATGGGATATGACTTAGTCCATCCTCTGTCTTCATAGCAATGGGAAGGGTTAATTCAGTTATTGGGTTCGGATTCTAAGACTGCTGGTGGACTAGAGTTCCTGCACAAGTAAGAATTTCCGTCTTTGCTTACTGTCGAATTATTCCATGGTGTTAATTAACCTTGGACACATCACAGATATCGAGACTTCAAGAAATCACTTCAGCATGTTTATGATGGAAAAACTACAGATGCTGCTCGGAAGGCTGTGGAATCTCTTATATTGGTACATATTTATCACCTATTGATCTTTTACTTTAATCATCGTCAATATCATAATAAGAGCAAGCCTGTTTTTACTACAGCTTATGAAAAACCCTTCTACACCTCAACGCTTTTATCTGCCTCTTCTTTATGATTCGGTAAGCAAATGATGTGCATGGATTTCTTTACATCTACCTTATTACAGATTGTTTGAATTTTCATTACGCATGCATGGCTTGACCGACTACCGTCCATTGTTTTTGTTTTGTTTTTTCTTTTACAGTTGAAGTTGCTTAATTGGAAGGATCGTCCTTTGTTGAACGTGTCTCAGACAAATCTTCTATTAACTAAACTACAAGATTTGTCTATGGCAAGGCTTCGGCCAGATTTCGTAGAATCCGAGTTACCACCCCAGGCCTTGAACTCTGTTAGACTTGCACTTGCCACGAATCTGGGACGTGCAATCCTTGAGGAATGAGGCCTTTCATGCATGTAGCCTTTGTCTGAAGAATATTCATTGAAATCCACCTCTAAAAAATCATCAGGTTTGAGATTATCAGATGCAAACCCTACTTGGCATATCCAGAAAAGATAAAAACACCATTGTTATGTTATTAAAGTAATATATTATCATATTAACCCGAAACTCCGACTCAAAGTCGATGAATGGTTTCGATAACCATCATGGAGATATTTTTGTTTATGTATAATGCTGTTATAGTTTCTGTAATCTGAGTTTGACTTCTGGTAAATCAGAAATTTTTTGCCTTGTATGTGGCTTTGCTAATGATTAGCACGTAATCAAACCGTTGAATCACTAATCAATGTTTAATATTGCCTTGTTTAGTGGCGGCATTAGTGATATTTTGATTGTTTTCAGGTGGATGATGAGGCCATGGATGAAGTTATAACCAACATCACTTGAACATTTGTCTTTGTATATTCAGAACACATGAATAAAATTATAAGCACGTATGTACCTATTGCATACAAAGCTTTACATTCCATAAAAGTAATTACACTGAATTTCTTAGACATAAATTCATGGGTACGAACCAGTTATTCACACTGCTTTCAATCTGATTCAGTATAATGGGACATTGAGCAATGTCATTCTCTTAAGATCATTATTAAGAATTGTTCTCTTTCGACCCTCACAGATCTGACATGATTTAGCACCTATAAAATTTTGGTCCCATATCATATACACAGCTGATATTAATATTTGCACACGTGATACTAATGAAGCTTTGCGCATGGGTTCTTATTTCTTGGGTACCCAACATCCATGTAACCCGTATGGTAGACCGTAAGGAAGTTTTGCTCTTGCAATTTCTTGGAATGTTGAACCGTCCAACACTAAAGCATATCCACCTCCATTTTTCTCACTGATTAGGGATATTACAACACCTGCATCGTTTTATTTATTTATTTATTTATTTATTTTCTTTTTCTTTTTTTAAATCAAACGAAATTTGAATCACAAAGAATATGATAGCTCACCATCATCTTCCTCGGTTGCACCTGGTCGAGCCACAAAGAATGGCTCCGATGGCACTGCCCCCTCATCGTGCCAATTCTTTGCCCTTTTCTATACAAAATCCAGCTGCGGTTGCATAAACAAACAAATTAAAGGTGTTAATTTTGACCCAAAATAGAAAAAGAGATTCCATCTTATCAATTCAATTCAAATAAAACTTGAAATATTATAAAATTCAAATGATCTCAATCTAAATAACCCGAAGCTTAAATTCGTTACAGGATGATGGTTGATAAGAAGTGAAATTACCTTGGTCAGGGTATTGGGGAAGTTAAATGGGCGTTGGGCTCCACAAGCATAAGCATGTCTATATTTTTTACCCAAAAGAGAAGGGTTGATGCTGGACATGTCCATGCCTCTTCCATGTTCATCAGGGTTCAATGCTGCCTCCAACGTCCCATAAGGACTCCCATCCAATGGAATCCTGAATCTCTCAACCCTATTCATATTTTCTTTAGTTAATTTCAACCCTTTTGTATAGCCTAAGGATGTGCCTTTTATGTTGCCCTACATTTTTTCACCTAATATAGGATACCGAGGAACATGCATGCAACATTGATAGCTTTACGTTCAATGCTCATTTTCACTTGTATTATTTACCATAGAATTAGAATATATATATATATAGTTATTTGGTACCTAGCATCTGGTAGTACGTCCTCCCCGTTGAAAGACCGGAGATTTTGAAGCCTTAATTTATCTAAAATCGTGGTGTCGGCGTTGTGTTCACAACAATCGGCAACGATCGATGTCACTCTCCCGTCTTCATCTTCCTCTTCGTATGCATTGATGAAATGAAATGTCACGAATAATGGTACTTCGACACTCGCCACCTGAAAATTTTCCCGCATTTTAGACCAAACGAAATAAGGTTAATCAGACAGAAAACAAAGGGAAAAAATGGGAACTTACTAATTTTCCACTAGCTTTACACATAACATGACGAAAGGCTTTAGATTGAGGATGCCACTGGAATTTGTATAAAGGAGTAGGCTCAGCCCGGAGCAAATTTTGCGCACAATACCTCAATGGCATTTCAGGCACCACCACATAATGCTCAGTCACAGCAAACGAATGTACCCAACCTGTAAAGATGAGTAAAATTCGATTGATTGAATTCGAGTTAACCGATGGAACTGAATCAATGGATCGCACACCCTTACTAACCTGGAGCCGGTCCACCCCTGCAGGTGACCCTTCCGATCACCTTCCGTTCATTAGTCCGCGGCTCCATCCGAACCACCATGTAACCAGGGTTCACCAAATCAGGCAACAAGGTCAAGAACTCGGCATCAGTCACTATAGGATGAGCTGAGTGTATCAACCCTCCAAGGCTATCACTGTATTCGAACCTCCCGAGTGTTTCCAAGCTCTCGGGATCGATAACTAAGGACCCTTTTTGAGTTTCCGTCAAGCAAACTACACGGCCATCGCCGAGCTTCACGACGCCAGTGTTGGCATTATCTGTGAAAGAAACCCCGGAGAATAGCTTTGCGAGGTCTCCTACATAGGCCATGAAGTTTTCGTATTTGGGAACTTCCGAGAATTCCCTGAAGCAAATCTTCTTGTTTTCCTTTGCAGCCTTGTAGGCTTCGGATTCGATTTGGCGGTGACCGGCGACTAACCGGTCGTTCTCGAAGTGGAGCTTAACTAACGTGGCGTAGCCATCGAAGAGGTGACGGAAGTTATAATCTTCCATGTGCCATAAACCAGGGCCGTTTCTGAGGTACGTTCCTTTCTACATGTGATCGTCAGGGTAAATTAATTAATGAAAATTCATGTTGTCAGGATTCTATTGCATTCAGTCTATAGTTTATAGGTGAAAAGGACATCATCATGATTATGTGTAATCACGTTGGAGAAGCTGAGTTTGTGTTTAATGTATTTATAATTAATTAATTTATATACGGCCAAAGAATCATATATTAGAATTTACTTAAAAAAAATAGATTTCGCCGACCACAAGTGATTAGATTCAGGAATTTGAGCTTGTAAGGTCAAGTTTGAATTCTACCATTGTCATTATTATTGGCAGTCTGTAAATTCCTATGTAAATCTCAATTGAATATTAGATATTTCTCAATCTTGGACTGAGGAGCCACCCCTAACCTAAATTTTATATAACAAAAAAAATTCAAATAAATTAATTGATATTAAAATATTAGAAATAGAAATAATTATTATATTTTTAATAATTACTTAAGATTTAATGACATTAAGTAGAAATTTTCCTATCTACCAATATAAATAGAAAGTTAGTATTCACTTATATAATATAAAATTTATTACTAGTTTACATTTAGTTATAGTTATTGGGTAAATATAAATGAATAAATACGAATAAAAGTTGAAAATTTACATTATTTATTTATTTTTCATCTTTAAAAATCACTTTATTTTTTAAGTTTTAATCTCAAATATTAAATTTACACACTTACGTACCAGCCACAAAGGTATATCTCCTTGTACAACCAGCTCTCGCTCCCATCGTTCTTGTCTCACACTGGTCCATGCAACATGGTTCCGATCAGGGTTGACGGTTTCTTTATCCGGAGACGGAACAATCACCCGTCGCGATGGGTTCGCTACACTGGTTATCGTTAAGCCTCTCCTTTCTGGTTTGCTAGCAAAACCAAAGTTGTTGTCCAAGAAAAACCCATTTTTTTATGTTTGGATTGATCAAAATCCAACATAGCAAAGGGTTAAACATGGTGCCTGCAGATATCTGAAAACAATAGAAAATCCATGAGATCGAAAAAGTGACAAGTAGCTAAGAAACAAGGGTTATTGTGATTAATTTAAGTGGCGAAAATTGCCATAAGGTATTTATAGGCCAGCCATAGTAAGCAAAGTTAAGGTAAGGGAAGCAATATTAGGAATCTTGATTGGTGGAATTCCATTGCACTATAAGACATCATAATTCAACTATATATATGGCTAGGATCCAATTACATAGAGTAAAACTAAAAAGTTTTATACCCTTTTAAGATCATTGAATGAGAAGAAATCAAAAGCTCAGATTAATAGTATGAAATGAGAAGATAATTCACTGTAAAAAATAAGCTAATCTTAACCTTTGATTTTCTCTCATCCAACGATCCTAAAGGATGTAAAAAAGTTTTACACTAAATATAAGAGGATCCTAATCTCTCTCTATATATGTTGGAGGTATACTAGCTAGCCGGGGTAGGTCAAGCCTGGCTGGACTCAAGTCCCTAAGGTAATTAATACCACACATTGTTATTCAATTTATGGTTAAAATTTATAGAGTGCTTTCAACGATAAAAGAAAATGTTGTTTTCATATAGGTTGAGGTTTTAAATAGTTGTGTCGGTAAGATATGTGAACCATCAATGGACAAAGAAATTTTTTGAATATATATTACCCTATAACTCTCCTATAAAATATTTAATTTTAATTTCCTCTCTACATTTGTAACCTCCATTATTTGTATAATTAGCGGGTTTGTGGTTGATTTTTCTTAGGAAATTAAAAGAAAAAGCTCTGCTACTCACTTTAATGATTTGGTGATGCCATTGCTAATATTGCCAAAGTTTGATGCTTTTCGTATTGGAAGCTGCCACTTTGGTATCTTAGGTTTTGAAATCTTGTGGTGCATGCCAAGGATTTGTGTTATTCTTTATCATATATATATAAGTTACTCCATCATATAGACATTATGGCCAAAATTTGAAGGCCATTGAGTCAGCAATTGAAGAAAACAATATTCAACTCAAGCAAGTTAACAATCCTATCAATGTCGTCTTCTTTCATTGCGTGCAGCCATTAGCCAATGTCGTCATCTTTCGTCTCCTCAATCGATTTTATTAAAAAAAGATAATCCTAAAATTTAAATCTTAAAATAAATCTGAAAAAGACATACAAATTGAAAGAAATCTTAAAATAAATCTTAAAATACAAGGATGAACCCTGACTAACTCATATCTCTCATTTTTTTTACATAAAAGCTTAGGTCAAGGTGGCTCCCCAAGTCCAGGATCAAGACATACCTAAGACCTAATTGAAACTTACATAGAAATTTACAGATTATCCACTAAGAGTGACAGTGGTAGGATTCAAACTTGACCTTACAAACTCAAATTCCTGAATCTCAACCACTTGTACCAACAATCGTCAGCTATATCTCTCATTATTTGCAAGATAATAACAATAAATAGAGTATAATAATTAAGGATTTTATTGAAACTATATTATGATTTATACTAAATTTTGCATTTATTTCTAGACAATCCATCTTCTTCTCTCTATTGAAAAACAAAGAAAAAAACAAAGCATCGGCACTCAAAGTCTAACAATGACATCAACACTATGTGTCGATTAATTCATTTTATGTAATTTATTTATTCTTTATTCCAAAAGAAAGATTAGTTAAAGCTCTTTGTCATAACCGTTTTTAGGTGGGAACAAATAAATATTGTTTTAAAAACAGTTACGACTTTTAATTTTGAAAAATGGGTGATTTTGAATTAAATTGGATAAAACATGATAGAGTCTCCATCAACCTTTGGGTTAAGTAGGTTGAATACCTAAAACCGTCTTTTAAAAACAAATTTAAGAAAAAATCGTTTTTTAAGACAAAAGTTGGTATGCGTTTACAAAAAATTGGATTAAAACGGGTTCGGGAGTCGGTTACGCATGGGGAAGGATTAGCACCCCCACAACGCCCAAAATTGGTACTGTGTCGCTTACACGTTGTCGTAATGGTGGAAATCCTGAATCAAATATCAAGTTAAAATATGATCAATTTATTAAATATTAATTAACTTGCTTCAAATTAATTAAAGAAACTATTTTACTTGAATAATAGATCTAGCAAAACATGAACTTAAAGGATTAAAAATGGTAAGAACAGAAACTTAAAAGACTAAAATAGTTAAAACAGAAATTTAAAGGACATAAATAGTAAAAACAGAAACTTAAGTGACTAAAATAAAATAACAGAAACTAAAGTGTCAAAATCATGAAAACACATATATTTAGATACTGGAATGAAAAACATGCATAAAAGTTAAGGGATTAAACAAAAATTATACAAAAAATACATAACATCATCATAAAAGAGTCGCTGCGTCGCTGTGCCACCACTGTGCGACCGCCACCGGTGGCCAATGGTTGCCAAATTTTATCGGGAAGTCCGTCTTGGCCTCCTCATCTTGGATCTAGAGTCAGTTTTGCATGAATCGTCTTCGTTTATCGTAAAAATGCCAAAAACCATTCGGATTTATTTTCTCCGATTTGCCACCCTCCACCGTCTGATCGTCCTGATTTTTTAGTATGTTGTTTGTGTTGGCCTTGTGCAACTTTTTACTGTTCAGAATTTTGATCGGTGTTGCCGATCGCCGTAAATAGGACAAAAACCGTTTGGATTATTTTCTCCGATCCATCGCCGTCCACCGTCCGATCATCCTGAATATTCAGTATGTTGTTCTTGTTGGCCTTGCGCAACTTTTTACTATTCGGAATGTTGATCGGACATCTTGATCACCGACGAAATTTTGGCAGAATTCAAGACCTTTTTTTTCTTTCTATTTTTCCTTCAATTTGCTTCTTCTTCTCTCTCACGTATGGCTTCCTCCCCCTTGTATGCCTGCAAAAATATATAACATCATCATAAAAGAGTTGCCAACCACCGTCGTTGCGCCGACGTGCCACCACCGTCACCGATGGTTGATGGTTATTAAATTTCATCGGGAAATCCGTCTTGGCCTCCTCATCTTGGATCTAGAGTCGGTTTTTCATGAATTGGCTCCATTTATCGTAAAAAGGCCAAAACCCATTCAGATTTATTTTCTCCAATCCGCCGCTGTCTACTGTCCGATCGTCCTGATTTTTCAGTATGTTGTTCGTGTTAGCCTTGCGCAACTTTTTTCACCATTCAGAATGTTGATCGGAGATCCCAATCGCTGTAAATAGGCCAAAAACCGTGCGACTTATTTTCTCCGATCCGCCGCTGTCCACCGTCTGATCATCCTAAATTTTTAGTATGTTGTTCGTGTTTGCCTTGCGCAACTTTTCACTGTTCAGAATGTTGATCGAACATCCTGATCACCGACGAAATTTCGGCAGAATTCAAGACAATTTTTTTATTTTTATTTTTATTTTTCCTACATTTTTCTTCTCTCTCACGTATGGCTTCCTCCCCCTTGTATGCCTCCAAAAATACATAAAATCATCATAAAAGAGTCGCTGGCCACCGTCGCCGCGTTGCCACCGCCACCGGTGGCTGATGGTTGCCAAATTTTATCGGGAAGTCCGTCTTGGCCTCATTATCTTGGATCTAGAGTCGGCTTTGCATGAATCAACTCTGTTTATCGTAAAAAGGCCAAAAACCATTCGGATTTATTTTCTCTGATCTGCCACCGTCCGATCGTCCTGATTTCTCAGTATGTTGTTCGTGTTGGCCTTACACAACTTTTTCACTGTTCAGAATGTTGATCGGAGATTCCGATCGCCGTAAATAGGCCAAAAACTATTCGGTTTATTTTCTCTGATCCGTCGCTGTCCACCATCTGATCATCATGAATTTTCAGTATGTTGTTCGTGCTGGCCTTGTGTAACTTTTCACTGTTCGAAATATTGGGAGGACGACACAGCTCATACATGATGAGGAGTTCGGATCATCTAAGGATGATAACACGGTTCCTACGCGATGAGGACGGCTGATTATCTAAGATTGACACGGCTCCTACGTGATGAGGAGATCTGGTCAAAGGATGACACGGATCCTACGCAATGAGGATGACAGACCATCATTAGGGATGATAACACGATTCCTACGTGATGAGGAGGACTGGTTATCTGGGGTTGACACAACTTCTATGTGACACAGTTCCTACGTGATGAGGACGGTAGACCATCATTAGGGATGATAACACGGTTCCTACACGATGAGGACGACTGATTATCTAAGGTTGACAGGACTCCTATGTGATGAGGAGATCAGGTCGGGTGATGACACGGTTCCTGCGTGATGAGGACGGCAAACCATCTATGGGTGATAACACGATTCCTACGTGATGAGGACGGTTGGTTATTTGGGGTCGACACGGCTCCTAAGTGATGAGGAGATCAGGTCAGGTGATGTCACGGTTCCTACGTGATGAGGTCGGCATGCCATCTAAGGGTGATAACACGGTTCCTACGTGATGAGGACGGCTGGTTATCTGGGTCGACATATCTCTTACGTGATGAGGAGATCAGGTCGGGTGATGACACGGTTCCTACGTGATGAGGACGACATGCCATCTAAGGGTGATAACACGGTTCTTACGTGATGAGGACGGCTGGTTATATGGGGTTGACACGACTCCTATGTGATGAGGATATCTGGTCGGGTGATGACATGGTTCCTACGTGATGAGAACGGCAGGCCATCTAAGGGTGATAACACGATTTCAAGAGAAACCGACTCACAGATGATGCTTCAAGAGAAGCTGTCTGAAAAGAGATAAAATACGTTTCAAGGGAAACAATCTCAAAGATATTTGTTGTTTCATGAGAAATGATCTCAAAGAAAATAGGATTTGTTTCAAGAGAAACATCTCAAAGTTTGGTTGTTATTTCATGAGAAACAATCTCAAAGAAACTAAAACTTGTTTCAAGGGAAACAATATCAAAGTTTGGTGTTTCATAAGAAACTGTCTCAAGGGAGACAAAACATGTTTCAAGAGAAAATGTCTCAAATATGGGTGTTTCAAGAGAAACTATCTCAAAAGAGACAAAGCTCTTTTCAAGGGGAATTGATTCAAAGATTTTGCGTTTCAAGGGAAACATTTTCAAAGTTTATGTTTCAAGAGAAACTGTCTCAAGGGATACAAAATTTGTTTCAAAAGAAACTATCTCAATAGAGACAAAATTCATTCCAAGGGAAACTATCTCAAGAGAGACAAAATTCATTTTAAGGGAAACATTTTCAAAGTTTATGTTTCAAGAGAAACTGTCTCAAGGGAGACAAAGTTTATGTTTCGAGGGAAACTGACTCAAGGGAGACAAAACTTTGTGTTTCGAGGGAAACTATCTCAAGCGAGACAAAATCTTCTTTAAAAATAATCTTTAGTGAAATGAAATATCTTCTTTCGAGTAAAAACTGTCGCAAGTGAGACAAAGTCTGTTTTAGTAAAAACAATCTCAAAGGCGATCGATAGGCTGCTCGTTCTTGATGGTGGACATGATATCCTTAGTTTTGAAGTTGAAATCGTGGATGGCCCCTTCGACGTGAAGTCGAGCCTCAAATTGGATATCCTTCGTCGTGAAGTTGAAATCCAATTGAAATATGAATGTTGTTGATGGACATGATATCCTTCATCATGAAGTTGAAATCATGTATGGTCCCTTCGTCTTGAAGTCGAGCCTCAAATTGGATATCCTTCGTCGTGAAGTTGAAATCCAAGAACTGTTTTTAAGTTGGATATCCTTCGTTGTGAAGTTGAAATCCAATCTCGAGTAAATGGTATCGCTTCGAGTCCAATATCATTCGCTGTGAAGTTGAAATTGACTCTGAATGAAACTGGAAAATTGTTTGTTGAGTCCAATATCCTTCATTGTAAAGTTGAAATTGACTCTGAAAGCTGCAAAAAATTATGTATGTGAAAAATGATAAATATGATGCTCTAAAATGTATGCACGATGAATTAATTCTTATTTTATTCCTTGGACAGAATCTCATTTTTATCTGCTGGTTCCTGCATATGGAGGAAAAGCCTTCAGAAGATCTGATAATTCACATCAGGGTGTTGAATCTCCAAAGATGCCCCAATATTCGATGCCCCAACATTTGATGTTGAATCTTCAAAGATGCCCCCAATGTTCCTCATTTGTTGATTATAAGTATAAAATTTATGTCTGAGAGTCACATGTCAAATAAAAAGATCCACTCTAGAGATTTTCTTGTTTGAAAAGTATTTTTCTTCTTCTTTTATTTTCGAGATCTGAAAACATCAATTAGAAGAGTTTTGAAAAATATTCGATCAACACGTCTTGAAAATATTTCCCCTTTCTCGGTTTCATAATTGAGACGAATCATAAAGCTAGAGTTCATTGGACATCAAAGCATTAATTACACTCTTAATCCTTTAATAAATTATAGCTATTTGACAAGTGTCATGATCAAAGCTATCTTTGGGAAATGGTTAAGTAAGGAAATGATAAAAAAGTCTCATGTTATTATGTTTGGTCAATGGTTTGGCCTTCTTATTTCTTTGATGTTCACTGATCTGGTGGGGTAGTTCGTATGCTCATCTACTGGAAGTGTTCTTTGACTCCTAACTTTCATGGTCACGCTCGGATTATGTGGTGTTTTATCAAGGAATTTGTGCGATCGCCTCAGCTGCACAATTTTTATATTCGAGTCGCCTTTTCAGGTTTTCAACTCAATTCTCCTTTGGTTTCAAGACGTCATTCATAATTTACGTCTTGAACCCCCATTTGTTATTTTTCTCTATCATGCATTAAATATTTTAGAAAACTTTTTGCAAATAAAGATTAATCCTGATGGGCGGGATGAAATATGAAGATAGTATCTTCTGTTCAGAAATCCATGTATGATTAGAAGGGATTTTCAAGGCACGTAATGTAGGTCATGGTTCATGGTTATGAAAGAAATGATAAGTAGGCCCAAACAAGTGTTTCAGGGTATTAAACTAAGGATCAATTCATTCTGATTCCATCCGTCCTGTCTTGCTCAATTTGAATCTGCCTGTATGTGTCTCTCTTGATGCTCTATGGTCTTCAGGTAAAGTGATTCTGGAATGATTGTGCTTAATCAATCTCATAGTTTGAAACTTGATGCGCCATTTGACTTTAGGGAATCTTTGCATGTGCTTCTTGTCTCTTTTTCTTTGTTCATTTTCTCTTTGCTTCTTTTCTTTTTGATTTTTGTTCTTTGCTTTTCTTTATGCTTTGATTTGATCTCTGCACTTGGCATTTGATTTACCTTTCGGTATATCCTCTAATTTGATGTCTTCACTCATACGAGCAGATTTCTTCCACCTTGCCTCCTAGTGTGGAGGGTGATCATTGGTTAGGGTTGAATCGGAAGAAAAAATATTATAGGCTCAAAAGGGGACAACAAGGGATATATATATACATATATGAATAAATAAAACAAAGCCGTTCATCATCTCATACACAAAATTCCTTGCATAAGAGGTATCCCCAAGGGATAGATTTTCAGGATTAATTCTATTCACATGAAAAAAAATGTAATTAATGCATGATAGAATTATTTCGAATTAATTCTCCTTTTATGCTTCTTGCTCCCAGTATGCCTCAATTGTTTAGGTTCATCTTCAGGAAGTTGATGCCAGATGCCCCATGTTGTGTCTTCTGGTAGGAAGGTTCATGTTCAAGTGAACATCTTGTACTCAATGCCTTAGGTTTTATTGGAAAAAAATGTTGGGTTTACATCTAAAAGGACGATGATGTGACTTTATTGACTCAAAGGTGTCGGTATTGCTCTCCATGGATTATTCTTGGTAAAGAATCGAGGGATTGTTTTTGGAACATGATAAGAAAAGTCTGATCTCGCCATATGTCAAAAATCTATAATTCTTGAAGAATTAAAAGAATATTTAATTCATTTAATATTCAAAGAACTAAAGATTAAAATTCATTCAATTATTTCACCTTAGAAGGTAACATAAATTCAGTCGTTTAAAAGATTAAGCAAACATGAAAGATAAAAAATGTGTTCAAACAAAATAATGCTCTCAGTGCAAATGGTAGATGCAATACCCCCTTTTTTGATTATCCATGCCCCTGAATCCATCAGGTTTTGAATCTTGCGCTTTAGTGCCTTACAGTTCTCAGAGGAATGTCTGGAGCTTTCTATGTGGTAATTGTACTCAACTTCAACATCGTAGCCCTTAGGATATGGGGACTCTTTTCTCAAATCATCCTGGCAGGCTTGGCCCTACAATCAGTTGATCAGGCTCCCACTGTACTTATTTTAGTTTTTTTAATTGTTAAAATCTTTCTTCCATGTGGTGTCACGTGATTAAGAACACTGCATTGAATCCTCCATGAAGAAATTTCATGTTTATGAAAATGCTTAAAAATGAAATGTAGATGAAAAAATGCATGAAATGCTTGAGGCATTGATCCGAAAACATGCATGTTATTATAAATAATCTTTATTGGGGACAAAAGTGTTTTATCTTTTAAGAGACAAAAATATCCTGACAGCTTCTGACAGATTGACTAGTCTTCTGCTTTTGTTTGTCACCGGTTGAATAACCTGTCGAACCGCTCCAGCTTCTCTGGTTAAACCATGTAAGTGATGAGCTACTTTTTGTACTTGTTTCTAGAAGTATGGAATGACTGCATCTCTGGTTTTCACCCTTTGCTTAACTTGTTCCCTAATGGAAACGTCATTGGAGCCCTCAATTGATGGAACTATGTGAAGTTCATTTGCCTGTTTCTTGAATTCTTCAGCAATGGTCTTCAATTTTAGCTATCGCTTTGCCATCTTGTTCTTGTTATCTTTGAACAGACTCTCCAGATCAGCAACCTTCATCTTTCCCCTACAACCTCTGTCAGCCAGTTCTTGAAAAGTTGACTTTCGTTGTGTTTGTTGTAGACTTGATCCATTTTGATTCCATCGCAATGCAACAATATAATATACTCTTCGATTGTAGGCACCATGTCATATTGGTCAAAGGTGAAACAACTATATCTCGGATTCCATAATTGAATGTGACACATAGTCGCCTTGTAGACTGTCTTGAATTTTTTATCTCTTGTATTACAACCCTTTGTCCATTAATGCAAATTATTTAGGTTTAACGAACACGTTTTTGTGGATCAACACCTCTTGCATTATTTTATGACAATGCAAATGCAATGCAGAGAATAATGAAAATAATGACACAAACAAAAGAAGGGAGACAAGTTAGTGTACGCAAAAAAAAGTGGAATTAGTTAGTATATGTAAGACAATTAGTACAACTAAAGATGTCATTCAAAGATGAATATAACACCTACCCAGTCATGATATCTACCCGAGCATGCTTTTATTAGATAGTAATCCTACCCAAACATGCTTTCTACCCACAAAGATGTATTTACAAGAAATTAATCCTAACCGCATGGTATCTAGTTCGCATACTGTCATTCAACAAAATTTAAAGCAAAAGAAAAGGTTCAAAAATGTTCCTCCTTTGTGTATACTTATTTTGGGTACCTACTGACAGACAGAGGTTCAGTATGACTATACCTATGGTGATCGTTCTACGGTTCACTATATGCATGGTTTCAGCTCTATGAGGAAAAGGGTACCCGAATTGTCCTTGATGTCGGTGCCCCCTTGGACTGCCAAACCTTCAATCCTCACCCATTATATGCTTAAACGGATCGAGTTCAATTCGAGGAGATACATTCCCTTATGCCGATACGGAGAATAAATTCTCGCGAAAGCGTCGCTTTCACCCCTACTTAGAAAGGGTTCGGAGCTCGGGTATATAGCTTATGTTATGCAAATGCCCGTGATGTGTGTGAGGAGAAACATTCAACCCTTTGACTCAAAAGGAAAACGAAACACTCAATAAAAACTTGGACAGATCTGAAAGTAAAAAAATCAAAATGATAGTATAACAAAAAATGAAGCAATTACAAACTTCAATAAAAGGATCATAAGTTAACTAAATACTCGAACTCATACTTTTCACCAAAAGACAATGTGTAAGCGACTTACAGCCTGACTCTCTAAAAAGTCCCTAGCAGAGTAGCCAAGCTGTCATAATCGTT
Organism: Hibiscus syriacus; assembly: GCF_006381635.1. NCBI lineage: Eukaryota > Viridiplantae > Streptophyta > Magnoliopsida > Malvales > Malvaceae > Hibiscus > Hibiscus syriacus. The sequence goes on from NW_024062926.1 coordinate 421,346, forward strand.
TTTAGGTGGGAACAATTAAATATTGTTTTAAAAACAGTTACGACTTTTAATTTTGGAAAATGGGTGATTTTGAATTAAATTGGATAGAGTTGCCATCAACCTTTGGGTTAGGTAGGTTGAATACCTAAAAATGTCTTTTAAAAATAATTTTAAGAAAAAATCATTTTTAAGACAAAAGTTGGTACGCGTTTACCAAAAATTGGATTAAAAATGGTTCGGGAGTCGGTTACGCATGAGGAAGGATTAGCACCCCCACAACGCCCAAAATTAGTACTGTGTCGCTTACACGTTGTCGTAATGGTGGAAATCCTGAATCAAATATCAAGTTAAAATATGATCCATTTATTAAATATTAATTAACTTGCTTAAAATTTATTAAAGAAACTATTTTACTTGAATAATAGATCTAGCAAAAACATGAACTTAAAGGATTAAAAATGGTAAGAACATAAACTTAAAAGACTGAAACAGTTAAAACAGAAATTTAAAGGACATAATTAATAAAAATAGAAACTTAAGTGACTAAAATAAAATAACAGAAACTAAATTGTCAAAATCAGGAAAACACATATATTCAGATGATGGAATGAAAAACATGCATAAACGTTAAGGGATTAAACAAAAATTATACAAAAAATACATAACATCATCATAAAAGAGTCACCGGCCACCGTCGCCACGCCGCTGTGTCACCACCGTGCCATCGTCACCGGTGAACGATGGTTTCGAAATTTCATCGAGAAGTCCGTCTTGGCCTATTTATCTTGGATCTAAAGTCTGTTTTGCATGAATCGGCTCCGTTTATCGTAAAAAAGCCAAAAACCATTCAGATTTATTTTCTCCGATCTACAGTCTTCCACCGTCCGATAGTCCTAATTTTTCAGTATGTTGTTCGTGTTGGCCTTGTGCAACTTTTAACCGTTCAAAATGTTGATCGGAGTTCTCGATCGCCGTAAATAGGACAAAAACCGTTCAGATTATTTTCTCCGATCCGCCGCTGTCCATTGTCTGATCGTCCTGATTTTTCAGTATGTTGTTCGTGTTGGCCTTGCGCAATGTTTCACTATTCAGAATGTTGATCGGATATCCCGATCGTTGTAAATAGGCCAAAAACCGTTTGGATTATTTTCTCCGATCTGTCGTCGTCCACAGTCCGATTGTCTTGAATTTTCAGTATGTTGTTTGTATTGGCCTTGCGCAACATTTCACGATTCGGAATGTTGATCGGACTTCCTGATCACCAGCGAAATTCCAGCAAAATTCAAGACCCTTTTTTTTCTTTCTATTTTTTCCTTCAATTTTCTTCTCTCTATCACATATGGCTTCCTCCCCCCTTATATGCCTCTTACATATATATAGTGTCAACACACATTTTCGTCCTACTAGGATTCAAACTCCTAAAAATAGGATAAAATTTTTCTAGGATTCAAACTCCTAAAAATATGATAGAGTTCTACTAAGATTTAAATTCCTAAAGATAGGATCCACAAGCACCATAAATGGCCATTGTAACTCACCATTGTAACACACGATTTACACACAAAACATAGAGGAAAGCACGGGAAGATACAAAGGCAAAACTATTGTAAAGGATTCGAAAAGGAAATAAAAGGTAGCATTTTCTTTTTTCTTTCTTTTGCATATGCATGTTATTTTTCTTGAGATTTAGTTCGAATAACCCAAAACGTGGGTTGCGCCGATGACAAAAATGGGTGGGGTTTCGAAGTTTCGAACCTAGATCTACCCCGAGGCTTATTTTTAAAAACCGGTTTGATTTTCGGTTAAAGGAGGGGAAGAACTTTTTAAAAAATCTATATTAGTCCCTTTATTTATTATATATTCATTTATTTTTATTATTCATATTATTATTATTATATATATATATATATTTCTTTAATATTTTACTTATAAGTCTAATATTACTATATATATATTGTAATTATCTTTATCTAGTCGTATATATTTTTTATACTTTTAATAGTTTATTTATATACCTATCATTAAATATATATATTCTTAATTATTTTTATTTGATTATTTCTTTATTTATCTAATATATCTTATAACCTTATATATTTATATTATTTTTTATTATTTTCGTTTTTTATTCATTATTATTATATTATTATTTTTTTTAAAAAAAACTTTGTGTCTTTATCATCATCATTATTAAACATTATATTATATACTACTAACCTAGAGGGCCTATTTTTTTGTCTTATTTCTGACTAAAATCCTCCACTTTCGGTGAATTGGGAGGGTAGCTTTTCTATTTTTAAGTATTTGTTGTATATATATAGCTTATTTATTTTATTAATACTTTGATATATATATATATATATATATATATATATATATATATTTTCCTTTTTTCAAATATTATTATATATAATTATTACTTTACTATTTTTTTATCTTACTTATTTATTTTATTTATTTTATTTTTCCCTTGTATCTTATTTGTTTTCTTTACCTTGTTTATCTAACACATTTCTCGATTCTTTTTAAAGGATATTTTCAAATCAATCAAGGGTAAGTAATTAGGATCGAAACTTTACCTTTTAATTTAACTTGTTATTTTTCTTAATTAAGACAATTGGAAATTACGTAGTACCGAAAGGGCGGTTCAAGGGTGCTAATCCTTCCTTGACCGTAACCGACTCCCAAGCCCGACATATTTCTGGTAAGACGCAGATCAGGTAAGAAATAGGGTATCCGATCAACCCATTTATTTTTAAATAAATGATCAGTGGCGACTCCAATCCACATTTTTCTAAGTCGAAGCCCAATTCCGGGGCCCAACCGAAAGACGGTTACGACAGCTTGGCGACTCCGCTGGGGACACAGGTAAGTGAGTCAGGCTAAGGTAATTTCCAGTTATCTTTTTAATGAAAAGGGTAAGTTTAAATTTTAAGGTAACATTTCGATCTTTATTACTTACTTTTGATTATATTTTCGAGTAAATAGTTGTACTGACTGTTTTTTAATGATTTCAGCCCTTAAAGATTTTTCATCCAAAGGCTCTATACCCGAGCTCCGAACCCGTTTTAAGTGGGGGTGAAAGCGACGCCTTCGTATGAATTTATTCATCGTATGGGCCTAGCAAGTAACCTTCGGGATTCATATACCTTATGCCTTCGTGTGAATTTATTCTCCGTATGGGCATAAGGGAATGTTTTCTCTCGAGTTTAACTTAGTCCACAGAAGCCTGTGATGGGTTTGGGACTAAGGGTCTGGTAAGCCCAAGGGGGCACCGGCAAGGAGAACTCGAGTACCTTTTTTTCGAACCTAAACTCGGAGACTACAAGGAGTTAGGGTCTACCCCAAAACCTCGTTTTAAACCCTAGGATGCCGAAATTATTTTTTGCTTTACTTTCTGTTCAAAACATGTGAACTAGAAATTTATGCGGTTAGGACTTGTTCAAAATCAACTTGCGGGATAGAGATCATGTCCGGGTAGGAATAATAAGCATGCGGGGTAGATATCATGTGGGGTAGGACTTTTATTTTCATAATTGCTTTGATTATTATCTTTACCTTATTAACTCCTTTCATTTTTTTCCTCTCTTTTATTTTATTTCCATCATCTGCATCATTCAAAAGAGGTGTTGATCCACAAAAAAAAAACGTGTTCGTTAACCATAAATAATCTGCATTAATGGACAAAGGTGTTGTAATACAAGAGACTAAGAATCTCGAGGTACGACTATGGTCCGAGAAGACTCAGAAAGAAAAGGGAGACAACCTTCAAGAAAGCTATGTGTCAGAGCTGGTTAGCTACGCATCTATCAGCCTAAAACAGAATAATGTGCAGGAGCTTCAAGATATCTGGGACAGTTGGAAGAATGATCGGAAACAGAAGTTCAGCCAACGGTACGATGACATTGCACTTTTACTTCACGTTAGGATTGATGAGCCCTTGATTAGAGCCATGGTCCAATTCTGGAACCCGGGATACAGTTGTTTCACTTTTAACTGGGAGGACATGGTGCCTACTATCGAAAAATACACTACACTGCTACACTGTGAAAACATCAAACTAGGGCGAGTCTACGTTAAGCACACCAAAAGTCAGCCTTTCAAGAGTACACTGGCCAGAGTCGCGGGAGTAGACGAAAAATGGGTAATTGATCGGACTCAGCGCTGAGGCAGAGGATAAAAGAACTTGAGTCTGAGCACTATCAGTGGAAGTTGGATGCCGATTCTTAGAAAGATAAAGCAGACAAACTAGAAAAGGAACAGAAAAGAGTCTGTTTCGAGCTCGAAGACTTAAGAAAAGGGTATCAAGATGCTATCAAAGATAACTCCAAGTTGAAAATATCCTCCGAGTACTGGAAAGACGAAGCTCACAGCCTGAAAAGAAAGTTTGAAAGGCCTGATGAGAGATTCTGGAAGGAAAAGATGAAGATTGCTCAGAGGCGCTTAGCAGACAGTCAACATCAAAACCAACGCTTGAGAATCCAGATGACTAATCTGGAGAAACAACATGAGAGAGATGGTAAACCAATAGGTGAATTAGAAGCTATCATAGATGGATTCAAAAAGCAAGCAGCCGAGCTTCAGATAGTGCCCTTTGATGGCGGTCTACAGTGGCGTTTCCGTTGGGAGCAAGCACAACAAAGGGTGAAGGCCAGAGATGCAGCCATCCGAGACTTCCTAGATCAAGTACAGAAGGTAGCCCGTCATCTTCATGGCCTGGCAAGGGAAGCCGGAGTGGTTCGACAAGGTATTCAACCAGTAACGGATGAAGGCAGAAGACTTGTTAATCTACTAGAAGCTATTCGGGGTTTAGAGGATTTAATCCGAGTGTACCTTTGATTGTTTTTATGTCTCTTACAAGATAAGATATTTTTGTCTGAATAAAGATTATTTATAATAATGAACAATTTTTCTGGATCAGTGCCTCTAAGTTGCATACATCATGCATTGCATATTTTGCATTCTATATCTCATGTTTATTTCTATATTTTCCATGTTTTTACATTCGTATTAACAAACAGAACATGTCTCAGAAAGCGAAACAGAAAACATCAAGTCTACCACTACAGACATTAAATACGCATCATCCGCATAATACCCGAGCAAAGAAGAGACAAATGGAGGCCAGAATGGAAAAACTCGAGGAGAACATGACGAGACTGCAAAAAGAATTGGAAGACAGGTTGGCTCAAAATAGTCAAAGCACCCTGGAGTCCATCAAGAAGAACCAGGAGTCATTGGTCGATTAAATTATGGCGAAGTTATCTGGATTACAGCAAGCTAGTGTAGTAGAGGGAGGTTCCTCCGGAGGGGTAATCATATCACTAGCCCCACAGGTGGTTATCTCACCCGAGATCATACCAACACCACAAGAGAACTCTTCTGTTGTCAAAAGAAAAGTACCATCTGTTGTAAAGGTGCAAACTTCCACAATTAATCCTGATAATAGTCTAAATGATTACGGTATCCCGGATTTCGATGAAGATGACAAAGCGAAGAAGATACAAGAGAAGATAAGGATGCTAGAAGATCAAATGAAGTTGGTCTAGGGGGATCATGACTATTATGGAGTGGACGCAAGAGAGCTGAGCCTAGTTCCAGATTTGGTGCTTCCGCCAAAATTTAAAGTTCCTGAGTTTGAAAAATTCAAAGGAAACAGCTGCCCATCTTCCCATATCACTATGTTCTATCGGAAGATGACAGGATATGGAGGGAATGACCAACTCCTGATCCACTGCTTTCAGAAGAGCCTGTCCGGTTCTGCTATCCGTTGGTACAACCAGCTCAGCCGAACTCATATCAAAACATGGAAAGACTTAGCCAAGTCCTTACTAGAACAATATAAACATATCAACGATATGAGACCAGACCAGGTTATGCTACAGAGCTTGGAAAAGAAGCACAATGAAAGTTTCCGACAATATGCACAGCGATGGAGGGATTTGTCTGTGCAGGTTCATCTGCCCTTGGATGAAAAAGAGACTAGAAAGTTATTTGTACAAACTCTGAAGGCACCTTATTTCGGGCACCTGGTGGCAATTACATCGGGAACTTTCTCAGATCTAGTTATGGCTGGTGAGATGATCGAGCTAGCTATAAAACAAGGAAAAATTGAGGGAGATATCAACAATGTCAGAACCTACAACGCCAACAAAGGTGTTACGGTCTCAAGTCCAAAAACTATTACAGTTGTACCGTCTAGTACTTCTAAACAAACTCAGAGAGGACCAAGGAAAGAAAAGATTTGCATCAGTCCAATCCCAATGACATATGAGGAGTTACTCCCAACGCTAGTTGAGAAAAATCTTGTCACTCTAGTTCAATCAAAACCTAGAGAGGCCCCATATCCTGAAGGTCATGATATTAACGTCGTATGCAGCTATCATCTTGGGAGCTCAGGGCACACCACTGAGAATTGTGGGGCATTGAAACGTAAGGTCCAAGATCTGATCGATTCAGGGGCATTCACTTTCAATATGTAATGGGGCATTCTGATCGAGAGTCATATGGGGCATCCATTAGGAATTTTGTTGCATTATCAAGTATATCATCTTGTTTGAACTTGTTTTTCTTTCGTACTTCTTATGCGTAAACATTTTAAGTCACTTGACGTTTAAACATTTTAACTAAAATGCTTCCTTCTTAGGAGATGAGCAAATTTTAATCTTGAATTCCTTGAATATCACCTCAATTAAAAACTGTTTAATAATTGAGGTTGTAAATCTTTGACAAATGACAAGATTGAACGATGTAAAACAAAGACCCCTTGGTCCTAATTTAAAAGATACATCAGACTACATATTTTTCTCTTACCGAGCTAAGTTTTCTCTTCTCATGAAGAGTCCATCCAAGGTTTGGTATTCAGACACGTATTAAGAGCGAACAGAATAGGGCAACTAGCACATGAGATTACAAAACTAATTGGTTTATACCCTTGTTTATGATGTTCAGGGATGATAATGATCTTCACAGATGGAATAGTCGAGTAAGCAAATCTAGTTTAGGTCAGTTGTTTGGAAATTGAACTCTAAAGATAAGATCCCTTGACTTTCAAAAACACCTAGACTATAACAGGTTCTTCTTGACAATCTTAAGAAATTAAATCCGTAAAGCTGAGTTATTCCACTAAGGCAATTGGTTATAGAGGAAACTCGAAAGCCCTGGCTTTATGAATAGATTATGTTCAAACTATGACACTGCTCGGACACTTGGCAATTCGGTGTTTGCTCCACTGTTTTTGTCAGGCCAAAGACTTTTTGATGAGATGAACCCTTAAGTGATTTGTCCCTCTAAAGCTGAGTTATTCCACTAAGGCAATTGGTTATAGAGGAAACTCGAAAGCCCTGGCTTTATGAATAAATTATGTTCAAACTATGACACTGCTCGGACACTTGGCAATTCGGTGTTTGCTCCACTGCTTTTGTCAGGCCAAAGACTTTGTGATGAGATGAACCCTTCAGTTATTTGTCCCTTTAAAGCTGAGCTATTCCACTAAGGCAATTGGTTATAGAGGAAACTCGAAAGCCCTGGCTTTATGAATAGATTACATTCAAATCATGACATTGCTCGGACACTTGGCAATTCGATGTTTGCTCCACTACTTTTGTCAGGTCAAAGACTTTGTGATGAGATGAACCCTTCAGTTAAACCTGATAAAAGTGATTATAAGCTGTCCCTCTAAAGCAATTAGTTGAACGCCCCGACTTTATGGATTCGGCTAGCCAGACAATGGCAAAATAAATCAAATTCATCTAAAAAGAAATTTTCGGTAATAATAGACTAAGGGAGTTGAGAAACACCTGTTATAGTCAAATTCACGCGAGCACTCAAGAATTTCATTTTTTAGACCGATATTTCTGCACTACCTTTGTTAGAAGAGCTTAAGAAACTTGAACAAATGGAAGATTTCAGAGAACTGAAACAGAAGTGTTCTGAAAGGTCTAGTCATTGATTATGCTAGTTGTGCCATTTTGTTCGCCTTTGATCAAAATACCAAATCAAGAAAGAGGGGCATGCCATGATCTTCACGATAACCAAATCGATGAAACAAACCCACCTCTAGACCAACTTTTCGATCTTGATATTTGTCAAAGATTTGCTGCTATCAAAGATTAAAAGAGTGTTTGATTCTTTTGATATCCAATGAACTCATGTTATATGATTTGCTTCAATTGTGAAACCTAGAAAGAGGTAACTTTTTCAAAAGTTCTTTTTGATATTTTTCAAAATTTTGAAAATTCGAAAGAAGAAAAGCATTTTCAAACAAGATAAGTTCTCTGGAAGCATATCTTGGAATTCAACAAATATCGCTCCGAAGCTCAAGATCGAAACAGAGGCAAAGGAAACCATCTTTCGGGCAAAATTTGATAAGGGAAGGAAAAATTGTCTTGAGGTCTGCAAGAGTACACCCTGGTGGAAATGAAGACAAATTAAGTCAGAATGAAGACTGCACACGCAGCCATTCCCCTTACATCTCAACATATACATCAACACGTACATACATGACGCATGAAATTTGCATCTTTGAATTCATCATCATGAGCAATAAAAACCTTGATTTTTCCTCCCTTGAGGGAAAATTCAACAGCAAATAAATTTCATTTGGGCATACATCATCAGGATAGTTACATCCATATACATTTTACAGATCTTTCAGGAGAAGATGAGATTAAAAGCCAACTCGACAGATTGAAAGATCGACATTCATCTCCAGATTCAACATTTCCAATATAAACTTTGTCTCACTTAAGACAGTCTCATTTAATGCAGATGATTATCTCACTCAAATTTGTTTTTCTTAAAACATACTTTGTCTCACTTGAGACTGTTTTTCTCGAAAGAAGATTTATTTCACTCAAGATTGTTTTTCTTAAAACAAGATTTGTCTCCCTTGAGACAGTTTCTCTTGAAACATAAACATTGAAAACATTTCCCTTGAAATGATTTTTTTTCTCTCTTGAGATAGTTTCCCTTGAAACAGAAAATTTTGTCTCCCTTGAGACAATTTCTCTTGAAACATAAACATTGAAACAATTTCCCTTGAAATGAATTTTATCTCGCTTGGGATAGTTTTCCTTGAAACGAATTTTGTCTCCCTTGAGACAGTTTCTCTCCAAACATAAACTTTGAAAACAATTTAACGAAATCTTTGAATATGTTTTCCTTCAAACAAATTTTGTCTCCCTTGAGACAGTTTCTCTTGAAACGACACAATTTGCTCAAGAATAGATTTCAACTTCACGACGAAGGATGTCTAGCTCGAAGCCAAACATCCGCGATTTCAACTCCACGACGGAGGATATCGTGATACTCGAGACAACACAAGTTCAACTTCACAACGAAGGGACGGCTGGTTGTCAACAAACAACTTCTCAATTTCAGAGCCAATTTCAACTTCACAACGAAGGATATTGGACTTCAGACAACGCAAGTTCAACTTCACGACGAAGGGACCGCTTCTTGTCAACAACAACTTCCCAATCTCAGAGCCAATTTCAACTTCACAACGAAGGATATTGGACTCCAGACAACGCAAGTTCAACTTCACAACGAAGGGACCGCTGCTTGTCAATAAAAACTTCCCAATCTCAGAGCCAATTTCAACTTCACAATGAAGGATATTGGACTCCAGACAACGCAAGTTCAACTCCACGACGAAGGGACCGCTACTTGCCAACAAAATTTCATTTAGAGTCAATTTCAACTTCACAGCGAAGGATATTGGACTCGAGACAACACAAGTTCCACTTCACAACGAAGGGACGGCTGGTTGTCAACAAACAATTTCCCGGTTCCAGAGCCAATTTCAACTTCACGACGGAGGATATTGGACTCGGAACAATGCTACTTACATGGATTTCAACTTCACGACGAAGGATATCCAACTCAAAGAAGGATTATCTACCATCAAAATTGTCGAGTTCGACTCCATTCAGCTCGATGACACATCAATCGCACTACTTTCCGGTTGCAGTCGAGGTTTTCAAGTCGAGAAGATGACCTGGGTTAGCCGTGCCTTAGTGACAAGCGACCATTTTCAAAAAACATAGCTTAAGTCAAGAAAAAGCTATCTGTCAATGAAGATTTCTGAGTTCGATTCCGATCAAAGGTCTTTAAACCGAGAAGAAGACCGAAGGGTAAAGGGAAGACACGTGCTGATTCAAATTCCGAACTACAGCTTCAATTTCATATCGTTTCAAGATGAACTCGACTTCACGATGGAGGAGTCATCCGTAACTCAATTCGACAGGGAGTTATTGAAACATCAGGGTTAATTTTCAACTCCACTGAACGAAAAGTGTGTCTTTTAATCTTTGCCCTATCCCCGTTACACGACTATGGGCAAAGAGAAGCAGCTGTCAACACACATTTTTTTCCTACTAGGATTCAAACTCCTAAAAATAGGATAAAATTTTGCTAGGATTCAAACTACTAAAAATAGGATAGAGTTCTACTAAGATTTAAATTCCTAAAGATAGGATCCACAAGTACTATAAATAGCCATTGTAACTCACCATTGTAACACACGATTTACACACAAAACATAGAGGAAAGCACGGGAAGATACAAAGGCAAAACTATTGTAAAAGATTCGAAAAGGAAATAAAAGGTAGCATTTTCTTTTTTCTTTCTTTTGCATATGCACGTTATTTTTCTTGAGATTTGGTTCGAATAACCCAAAACGTGGGTTGCACCGATGACCAAAATGGGTGGGGTTTCGAAGTTTCGAATCTAGATCTACCCCGAGGCTTATTTTTAAAAACTGGTTTGATTTTCGGTTAAAGGAGGGGAATAACTTTTTAAAAAATCTATATTAGTCATTTTATTTATTATATATTCATTTATTTTTTATTATTCATGTTATTATTATTATATATATATATTTCTTTAATATTTTACTTATAAGTCTAATATTACTATATATATTGTAATTATCTTTATCTAGTCGTATATATTTTTTATACTTTTAATTGTTTATTTATATACCTATCATTAAATATATATATTCTTAATTATTTTTATTTGATTATTTTTTTATTTATGTAATATATCTTATAACCTTATATATTTATATTATTTTTTATTATTTTCGTTTTTTATTCATTATTATTATATTATTTTTTTATAAAAAAAAACCTTGTGTCTTTATCATTATCATTATTAAACATTATATTATATACTACTAATCTAGAGGGCCCATTTTTTTGTCTTATTTCTTACTAAAGTCCCCCACTTTCGGTGAATTGGGAGGGTAGCTTTTCTATTTTTAAGTATTTGGTGTATATATATAGCTTATTTATTTTATTAATACTTTGATATATATATATATATATATATATTTATATTTGTTTTCCTTTTTTCAAATATTATTATATATAATTATTACTTTACTATTTTTTTTTATCTTACTTATTTATTTTATTTATTTTATTTTTTCCTTGTATCTTATTTGTTTTCTTTACCTTGTTTATCTAACACATTTCTCGATTCTTTTTAAAGGATATTTTCAAATCAATCAAGGGTAAGTAATTAGGATCGAAATTTTACCTTTTAATTTAACTTGTTATTTTTCTTAATTAAGACAATTGGAAATTACGTAGTACCGAAAGGGCTGTTCAAGGGTGCTAATCCTTCCTTGACCGTAACCGACTTCCAAGCCCGACATATTTATGGTAAGACGCAGATCAGGTAATAAATAGGGTATCCGATCAACCCATTTATTTTTAAATAAATGATCGGTGGCGACTCCAATCCACATTTTTCTAAGTCGAAGCCCAATTCTGGGACCCAACCGAAAGACGGTTACGACATATAGCATAAGAAAATAATTAGTATGAGTGGAAGAATAAAACATGGAAGAAAACATGGAGTGGTGGAATTGAACATGGAATGATGGAAATGTTGGTGAAGGCATGGAATATGAGATGGTAAGTGGATTTTTAGGTTTAGTGGGTAGGGTAATAATAATAATAATAATAATAATAATAATAATAATAATTATATTATTATTATATTTAATAATATTTTTTCGACCCAGACAAAAATAGGTGTCTACACCCTTTCCTTTTAAAGTAAAGATTGTTTGGATACAATCAGTCTGTCATGTTTAGAAGTATAAATGAAGTTTGGTTCAAGATGAATTACAGAGAAAATTAAAATGTAAATAAGAATCTAAGAAAATTTGTTTACGCAATTTAAATTGATCAATGATTTTATTTATGTGAAATCTTACTTAGAGAGAAGTTCAATATAATATTTTTTTGGGTATAAGACACGACAATCCTCAACATAACTTCACACGGTGGTTGTAAACGTTCTCTCATATAATTTTAGCCTAGCTCAATAACAAAGACGTGGCTAGGTTTTCGGGGATCTTGTACAAATTCTTATAAAAGGGCCCCTATTTTATAGATATATTCAATTTCGGGGCAACAATAGTGGCCTTTTTTTGACAAACGCCGCGATAGATCCATCTATAATGGCGTTTTATCAATAAAGCCGCAATAATAGTGCCATTTTTTTAAAAACGCCTCAATAGGACCATCTATAGTGGCGTTTATTGGAAAACGCCACTATATATATACTTTTTTGGGGCCCTGCACGGTTGCACAGTTTGCGTCGGGTCAGCCACGACCCTACTCAATAATATACCATGATTAAATAATAAGATCCAAATAAGTTAATAAGAGTAATAATTATAGAAATACTTAAACTACATGGGCTAAATTTTCCATTAGACAAAAAATATTGAGGGGTGCCCGGATTAGCCCTTTGGGAGGGCTTAATAGCTCAATCTAGAGGTGGTAAACGAGTCATTTGGATTGGTTACGATTCATATCATTTCAGTTTAGATTTAATTTGAGTTAGGGTCGAGTCGGGTCGGTTTATTTTGGATTTTGGTTTTATTCGGGTTTATAAGTTGGTTGGGTTCGGGTCGGATTATGTCATTTCGGGTTTCGGTTTTATTTGAGTCTATAGTAAGTCAGATGGTTCGGGTATCAGGTCAGGTCAATATCGGATGGGTTGATTTCAGGTTGGATCAAATCAGATCGGTTGATTTTCAGTTGGGAGCAATATCCGATCAATTATTTTCGGTTTGGGTCAACTTCGGATCTTCAAGTCAATTTAAGTTGAGTTGGTATAAGTCAAATCAAGTATATATAGAGTTACTGATATATTTTTGTAAAAAATGTGTCCTTTTTTAAATCTTATCATTTATGTTAAATTTCATTCAAATTCAATAATCATTTATAGATTATAATTTAATTCAAACTTGACCTAAAAGATATGTTAAAGTTTGTGATATTTTTGTATTGATCAAGACTCTAAAATATATGTTAAAGTTTGTGATATTTTTGTGTTGATCAGGACTGAAAAGTTTATGATACGATCTATTTGATTAAAAATAAAATTTTTAATTATAAATTTTATTATCTATTAAAATTTTAATTATTAACTTAATGTTTAATTATAAATATAATATTTTTATTAAACTTAAAAGTAATAATAATATACTATTTATGTTTGAATAAATATTATTCTAAATATATATAAATGATATTATATTACTATATCATCGATAATAATTTAATTTTAATTTATAAATAAAAATAAATATCTTTATAGAGTCAAAATATGTTATTTGTGTAGTATACAAATAAGTTATTTTTATGTTAAATTTAAATAACTATACTTTTTCATATACAAAAGAATTAAAATACTTTGTAAATTAATTTAATTGTTTTGGAAAGTTATCTTAGTTGTTCGAGAGTAAAATATTAAATTAATAATGAATTACATCATATGTCTGTAAATTATGACTCTCATTTCAAATTAATCCTTAAACTTTTAAATATTTCAATTTCATTCTTAAACTACGACTCTCATTCTAAATTAGTCCTTAAGCTTTTGAACATTTGAATTTCATCCCTAAACTATGAATATCATTCTAAATTGGTGCTTAAACCTTTAGATCTTTCAATTTCATCCCCAAATTCATCCAAATATGTAATCCATTTCAACCATAGTTTAACCTATTTCTTTTCCAAACATATAATAATATAACTTGCCTAATGATTTTATTAACAAGAGACACGATTAGTATATACATATAATTTAGGATAAAATTGAAATATTCAAAAGTTTGGAGACCAATTTAGGATGAAGATCATAGTTTGGAGATGAAAATGAAATGTTAAAAAGTTTGAGGACTAATCTAGAATAACAGTTACATGTTATAATTTATGTTCCTTTTTTAAATCTTATCATTTATTTTCAATTTCATTCAAATTCAATAATCATTTACATATTATAATTTAATTCAAACTAGACCTAAAAGATATGTTAAAGTTTGTGATATTTTTGTATTGATCATGACTGAAAAGTTTATGATACGATCTATTTGACTAAAAAATAAATTTTTAATTATAAATTTTATAATCTATTAAAATTTTAATTATTAACTTAATGTTTAATTATAAATATAATATTTTTATTAAACTTAAAAGTAATAATAATATACTATTTATGTTTGAATAAATATTATTCTAAATATTTTTATAAATGATATTATATTATTATATCATCGATAATAATTTAATTTTAAATTATAAATAAAAAATATATCTTTATATTGTAAAATTATGTTATTTGTGTAGTATAAAAATATGTTATTTTTATATTAAATTCAAATAAATATACTTTTTCATATACAAAAGAATTAAAATAATTTGTAAATTAATTTAATAGTTTTGGAATGTTATCTTAGTTGTTCCAAAATAAAATATTAAATTAATAATGAATTACATCATATGTCCATAAACTATGACTCTCATTTCAAATTAATTCTTAAACTTTTAAATATTTCAATTTCATTCTTAAACTACGACTCTCATTCTAAATTAGTCCTTAATCTTTTGAACATTTGAATTTCATCCCTAAACTATGAATATCATTCTAAATTGGTCCTTAAACCTTTAGACCTTTCAATTTCATCCCCAAATTCATCCAAATATGTAATCCATTTAAACCATAGTTTAACCTATTTCTTTTCCAAACATATAATAATATAACTTGCCTAATGATTTTATTAACAAGAGACATGATTAGTATATACATATAATTTAGGATAAAATTGAAATATTCAAAAGTTTGGAGACCAATTTAGGATGAAGATCATAGTTTGGAGATGAAAATGAAATGTTAAAAAATTTGAGGACTAATCTAGAATAACAGTTACATGTTATAATTTATGTTCCTTTTTTAAATCTTATCATTTATGTTCAATTTCATTCAAATTCAATAATCATTTACATATTATAATTTAATTCAAACTAGACCTAAAAGATATGTTAAAGTTTGTGATATTTTTGTATTGATCATGACTGAAAAGTTTATGATACGATCTATTTGACTAAAAAACAAATTTTAAAATGTAAATTTTATTATCTATTAAAGTTTTAATTATTAACTTAATGTTTAATTATAAATATAATATTTTTATTAAACTTAAAAGTAATAATAACATACCATTTATATTTGAATAAATATTATTCTGAATATATTTATAAATGATATTATATTATTATATCATCAATAATAATTTAATTTTAAATTATAAATAAAAATATATCTTTATATTGTAAAAATATGTTATTTGTGTAGTATAAAAATATGCTATTTTTATATTAAATTCAAATAACTATACTTTTTCATATACAAAAGAATTAAAATAATTTGTAAATTAATTTAATAGTTTTGGAAAGTTATCTTAGTTGTTCTAGAATAAAATATTAAATTAATAATGAATTACATCATATGTCCGTAAACTATGACTCTCATTTCAAATTAATCCTTAAACTTTTAAATATTTCAATTTCATTCTTAAACTACGACTCTCATTCTAAATTAGTCTTTAAACTTTTGAACATTTGAATTCCATCCCCAAACTATGAATCTCATTCTAAATTGGTCCCTAAACCTTTAGATCATTCAATTTCATCCCCAAATTCATCCAAATATGTAATCCATTTCAACCATAGTTTAACCTATTTTTTTTTCAAACATATAATAATATAACTTGCCTAATGATTTTATTAACAAGAGACATGATTAGTATATACATATAATTTAGGATAAAATTGAAATATTCAAAAGTTTGGGGTCTAATTTAGGATGAAGATCATAGTTTGGGATTAAAATGAAATGTTAAAATGTTTGAGGACTAATCTAGAGTAACAGTTACAATTTAATGATGAAATTGAAATGTTTAAAAGTTTAGGGACCAATTTGAAATTAGAGTCATAGATTGGGGACATATGATGCAATTAACTCATTAATAATACAGAATTTTATTTAAATAAATTGAAAACCAATTTAATAAGTTATTTTAGTATTTTTATACATTTTAACTCAATTATCAGGTTAAAATCAAGTCAATGTTCGGTTCATATCGGGTTTGGATAAATTAAATTAGGGTTACTTTCAATTCGGATAAAATTCGGGTTGTTTCAGTTTTGTTTGGATTATTTTCTGTTCGAGTTACTTTCGGTTTGGCTAAAATTCGAGTCGGTTTCGGTTAGATTCGATTTTTTTTGGGTTTCAGGTCAAATTTGGATCATAATGTTTGGGTAAATCGATTCGGGTAATCGGGTTCTGGTCAAATTTATCGGGTCTAGCTCCATCCGGCAACCTATTATATATAATGTTGATATATACATGAATTTGATCCCACATTCCCACTTCACTAAAGTTTGTCTTTACTCACACTCTTTATGTATCCATGTTTAATTTAATGTCTCTAATCTCTAATTAAATTTGGTATTTGAGTGTTACTATTTCAGCTATACTAGTTAAAGAAATCAACACTCTTTCTTTGTAATTGCTTAGGTCTTTTCATGCCTCTCTTGATTCCTACAATCATCAGCTTGAGGTAAGAAAATAATTATTTTTCATTTTGTGGCAGACAAAATTAGGGTTCCCCCCCCCAACAATCCCAACACCTAATTCCGTTAATTTTAATCATGTGTTAACAAATTATACATGAAATAATTAGTGGAGGGTCCGAATTCCATGATTGGAATCTTAACCCGGTTCTTTACCATCTTTGAGTGTCACAATAAATTTTTGCAACTTGGTATTGAGCACCATTTTGTTATTGTTTGAAGTTAATTATCACGATGAAGATTTCATTGTTGTTAAATTTTCATGATAAATAGAGTCAATAGAACAATTGATTATCTTCATTTGATTTAGTTAAAGTGGGAGGAAGATCTGCTCCTCGTTGACCCAAATTTTGATTTGGAATATTAATTGAATTTTAATAAATATTATTTGATTAATTGATTTATTTAACGATCGGAATATTTTTAGTGATTAAGTAATATGTATATTATCAGAGTTTGTGATCCGAATTCCGTTTAATCCAACTTGAAAAGTTGTCGGTAAAACTTATTCGGGAAAGAAATTGAGAGAATATATTGGTGTTATTGTCCTACTCTTTTTATCATTTTACGATCATTTACTCGTTATTTGAAACATTCACATAGAGGCCATATAAGATTAAACAGACACCAAATATAATTTGAACCGTTAACTGATGAGTCCGAATATTTTTGAACTTATAGGTTTATGTTTGAACCTAGTTACAAAGAAAATTGGGTCTCATTAAAATTTAAATTAAAATTAAACTTAAGAATGGATATATAATGAATATATAATATTAGATTTATATTATTCAATTAATAAATTGAATATAAATAAATATATTAATAAAGAATTATTGATATGGTTGAAAAAATTGATAAAGACATGTATTCAGGGTGGAACGGGGGCAGTCGCCCCCTGAAATTTTAAAATTACTATGTATTATAGTTTTTTTTTCTTTGTATTTTCTATTGAAAATTTATTTTCGCCCTCCTCAAGTTTTATAAATTCAAGTTCGCCTCTTCCAAGATTTTAAAAGTTCAAATTCGTCCCAACATCAAATCATGTTTTTGTCACTCTGCATACATTTGATCTTAGATTGAATCCCATAATGTCTTGTCAGTTTCATTTCGTTGCTATAGAATATGCAAATGAATCGGTTGACAATTTGAAAGTGGTCGTTTGAAACTTCAATTAATTTGCTATCCATCATCTTCATCATTGACTAAAATCGAAAATCACCCAAAGGTCAACCGCTGGTAATTCGATTAAATTTCACTGTCAATTTTGACTGTAAATTTTCACCCAAGAAGTAATTAAACAGTAAAAAACTGTTTTCTTTACATTTGTCGGCAAATAGAGTAGGGCATAGTTCAATAACACTCAAAATAATTTTTAAAAAACCACAATATGCACAAGAGATTGTAAATAAATTCTGTTTAATTCGATTCATAAAATTTATAAAATTAAGAGACTGTGATTTAAATTTTGTTTAATGACAAAATATCTTTAAAATGGTAAATAAATTATGTTTTATCTAATTCAAAAATTTTATTGTATAACTCATTTAATGAAAAAAAATAAAGATATGATAATTTATAGTCCTAAATATCAGAGTAGAAACGAAGTCAGAGGCCCTGATTCCACTTTGTTAACGAGTAATTTACCATGTTAATCCTTATCTGATGTTAAACATTTACATTAGGTCATGAGAAATATACTTTAACCCTTACTAAAGAGTAATTATCTAATTGAAGTCCTTTAGGAATAATTTTTTAATCTTGATCCCTCCAAAATTTGACATCTTTATCTCGAACTCTTACTGTCCTAGGTTTTATTTTTATTAATCTAGAGTGATTACAAGTGATAATATTTGTTTTAAAAACTCCCAATCATTTAATAATAAATGCTCAAATATATTGCAGTCGCTGGTGCTCGAATCCAAGACCTCTATGGATAACAATCATCCCTTTATCTCGACTCTTGTTGTCCTAATTTCTTAAATTCATCTCTAACAAAAATTTTAATAAATTTATAATGTTCCCTAATTTAGGGGCGAATCCAGACATATTTTTAGAGTGAACACGTATATGTTAATAACACAAAATTTTTAATTGGGATGAACATAAATAAAATTTCAAGGTGAACACTATTAATAAAATAAATAACTAAGAAAATTTGGATTTCAAGGTAAACATGTGTCCAACGAACATATGCAGATCTGTCACTGCCCTAGTGCTCTAACCCAAGTTTGGATAAGAAACCTTATTCGTTCTAGTTCACCAACTTAGGAGAATATTCATCAGCCCAATCTATAACCAGAAGGACATAGAAACAACATTGTAACCTAATAAGTTTATTGATGTTCGATTTAATTTTATTTTTCACAAAAATTGTTTCTTTGCTAAGAAACCAAATAGAATTTCCCAAACACCATGGTCGCATATTCGGCCAGTTGACGACAAATTACTCACTACCCTTATGTTGGGAAATAACTGAGTAATTTCCCTATAACCAGATTAGTGAGAATGCAAAATAAAAGCAGAAAAATAATACCCGAAATTGATACAAAGTTCAACCAATTATGCCTACGTCTTCGGACTGCTGCAGATCTTTTACTAAAGAGAAAAATTACAGGTGTTTACAAAACACTCACAACTCACAAGAAATCTCTCTAGTATTGGGAGAAAGAAGTGATTTAGGATGATTTTGAAGCTAAATGGGTTAGGGTATTTATAGTTGAAGCTTAAGGACTAATCTTGTAAATACCCTAAAGTGTACAGGGACTAAAATATAATTTCTCCATTTCCATTTTCAATAAAAAAATTGGGCACCGAATTCGGTGCCCCATTTATTGAAAACCATTCCCCTTTTTTTGACTTGCACGTTCAACAATCTCTCACTTGAAAACTGATTTTAATCTTTCTTCACACATCGATCAACGCAGCAGCATTTATGGTCTTGTTACTCTAGCATGCCAACTGAAGCTGAACACAACTTCAGTTTGTCTGTAGTCACCGTCTTTGTTGACATAAGCGAGTCCATCTCATCTTTCATGGAAGACTCCCACTTGATTGAATCCTCCACATGCATTGCTTCATCATAGCACTCTGGTTCACCATTGTCAGTCAGCAACAAGTAGTGCAAAGAAGGTGAATAACGTTAAGTTGGTTTAGGAATTCTTGAGGAGCGTTTCATTTCTGGTGTGCCTGGTTCTTATTAGACTTCTTCAGGACTGATCTGAACATCATTTCCATAAATCTCCTCAAACTCAACAAATTCCTTTGTTTCAGCTTCGGTATTGGAGCTACTTGATTCTATGGTTAACATATCTTTATACATCACATTCTCATTGAGAATGATGTCTCTGCTTCTGATGATCTTTTGATTTTCATAGTCCAAAAACTGGTAATCGAACTTATCACCACCATAACCAACAAAGACACATTTGTTGGACTTAGCATCAAGTTTACTTCTTTTAGCAGAATTTATGTGTACATAAGAAATACAAACAAACACTCTTAAGTGTGAAAGATTTATTTCTTTTCTGCTCCAAACTTCCTATGGTATTCCACCATCCAAAGGAACTGAGGGCCCACGGTTGATCAGGTAAGCTGCAGTGTTGATAGCTTCAGCCTATAGTAATTTGTGCAAGTCGTCATGTATCCTTATGCTTCTGGCACGTTCATTCAGAGTTCTGTTCATGCACTCTGCTACGCCATTCTACTGCGATGTCATGGGAACTGTTGTCTCCATCTTGATCCCATTGTTTGCACAGAAATCTCTGAATCTACTATTTCTGTACTCTATTCCATTATCAGACCTCAACAGATTGACTTTCAAACCAGTCTCATTTTCCACCACGGCCTTCCATTTTCTGAAGGTATCAAAGACTTCTGATTTCTTCTCCAGAAAATAAACCCACACCTTCCTTGTAGAATCATCGATGAAGGTGACATAATATAGTGAGCCTGCAAGAAATGGAACTGAAGATGGTCCCCATACATCAGTATGAACCAACTCTAACTTTTCTGCCTTGGGTGTCTTGCCAATCTTTGTAAAACTGACTTTCTTTTGTTTGCCAAAGATACAATCCTCACATAGTTCGACATCTATATTATTTAGATTCGGCAACTTCCCTTTTGACAAAAGTGTCTTCATCTATTTCTCGCTCAAATGGCCAAGCCTTTGGTGCCATAGGTTTGATTTTCCATCAGCATCTGCTACTGTAATGATATTCTCTAAATTTGAGGTTACATAGAGAGTACCAGTTTTTTTACTACGAGCAATGACGAGTGCTCCTTTGGTAATCTTCCATTCACAGCCTGAAAAGGTTGTACAATATCCTTATCCATCAAGCTATCCTACAAAAATCAAATTTCTTTTGAGGCCAGAAATATGTCTCACTCCTTTCAGCTTTCAGGTGGTCTGGTTTGGCAACTTTAATCGGATGTCTCCTTTTCGACGATCTTGGTTTCATCATCAGCTAGATGAACCTTCCCAAAATCACCACTGACATAGTTCTCCATGATTTCTTGGCGTGGGGTGGAGTGGAAAGATTCCCCTGAATCCAAGATCCATGATTCAATCAGACTGTTGACGCTTAGAATCATGACATCACCTGTCTCGTCAGTTATATTGGCACATTCATGTGCCCCGGTATCTTTCTTCGGTGCTCGACAATCTCTTTTAAAGTGACCATTCTTGCCACAATTATAACAGTTAAAATATTTCTTTCCGTTCTTGATTTTCCCTTTCTAGATTTCGATCTGCCACGATTTTAATTTCTTTCTGAAGTTCTCCCTCTAGACTCCGTGTGCAAGGCTGAGGAGCTTGATGCTTCACCCGATTCTCTCCGTCGAATTTCTTCACTCAATACCAGATCCCGAACATCGTCAAATTTTAATTTGTTGTTTCCCGACGAGCTGCTGACTGCTGTAACAGTAGCATTCCAACTGTCTGGTAGAGATGATAAGAGAATTAAAGCTCGAACTTTATCATCGAATTCAATTTCTACGGAACTCAACTGGGTTGTGATTGTGTTGAGTTCATTTAGGTGTTGAGCCACTTATGCCTCTTCCGCCATCCGCAAGTTGAATAGTCGCCTCATCAAGTGAACTTTGT
The DNA here is from genome assembly GCF_006381635.1 of Hibiscus syriacus. Lineage (NCBI taxonomy): Eukaryota > Viridiplantae > Streptophyta > Magnoliopsida > Malvales > Malvaceae > Hibiscus > Hibiscus syriacus. The sequence continues at coordinate 443,372 of NW_024062926.1, forward strand.
TCGAGGTCGATGGCTTCTCATACATACTGGAGAGAGCAGCCATAAGACCCGCTGTGGTCTTTTCCTTTGCAATGTTGAAAGCAACATTTTGGGACAACGTCAGTCGGATAACTCTGAGGGCTTGTCTGTAGAGAAGAGCTCAGTCTTCATTTTCATGCCCTATGGTTACTTTCTTGAGAGAGGTTGATATAGATTTTTCTGAAAATCTTCAATCTGCATCTTCCAAAAGCCAAAATTCGCACCATTGAACTTCTCAATTTTCACATTCCCTTCGTCTGCAGCCATCGCTCCCACTCGAATCTGGCTTCGTTTGGATCGTTTCTGACAATTTCTACGAACCACCGTGTATTAGAACACCTCCATCGACAAATTCGTATCGCCGATCAAATTTTTACTATTCATAAAATTTACTATTCATATAAATAGTAATAAATAGTAACCTCATAGAAAACCAAAAAATTCACCACAAAAAGCTCTGATACCAGCTGTTGGGAAATAACCGAGTAATTTCCCTATAACCATATTAGTGAGAATGCGAAATAAAAGCGAAAAAATAATACCCGAAATTGATAACGGAATTCTGTCAATTATGCCTACGTCTCCAGACTACTGCAGATCTTTTACTAAAGAGAGAAAATTTACAGGTGTTTACAAAAGACTCACAACTCACAAGAAAACTCTCTAGTATTGGGAGAAAGAAATGATTTGGGATGATTTTGAAGCTAAATAAGTTAGTGTATTTATAGTTGAAGCTTAAGGACTAATCTTATAAATATCTTAAAGTATACTGGGATTAAAATACAATTTTTCCATTTCCATTTTTAATAAAAAATTGGACACCGAATTCGGTGCCCCTTTATTAAAAAATATTCCCCTTTTGACTTTCACGTTCAACACCTTCAATAAGATAAGTCTATATAATTACAAGGCAAGAAAAGCCATCAATAAACATTATTTAATTTCCATCACGAAAGCCAAATACGTCCATGTCTTCATGTCAAAACTCGAGTAAATAAATATGGTAAAATATTCGAGTAAGAACAAACTTGCATGAAAGGGATGATTGTGGTGTCTAGATATAATATTTGAGTAAAAACATATCTGTCTCGTAAATGTTAATGTTAATCGTGTTTGACCGGAGTTCATTCATTTGAATTTGAATGGAGAGTCGATGAATAATAATATGGATGTGTCAGTCGATAAATGTTCAGACTCTTTTAAAAATAAATCACCGTAAATTGACATTTTTATACTCTTTTTAGTGAATGTACGTCTAAATAAAAAAAAGTGAACTGCGTTTAAACATCACTAATCGTGAATCTCTTTTCCCCTGGTTGTACATTAACAATAATGACGAAATTCTTGTAAACAATATATGTGTGTTGCTTCATAGAGACTGAGTTGTATTCGTTTGTCTTGTACTGAAAAAGCCCATATACCTTACGAGAATAGGCAGAGGAACGTGTTATTTTAGCGTTTCATGGGGCTAAATAGATGATCCAGCTTAAACTTTTGTCGGAAAATGCATGGAGCTATTCATTTGAGAAAAATGCGTGTATATTATTTGTATCCAAAGGACAATGTGAAGGAATCAAGAGTTTTATATTCCGTCGGTTCTAATTATTGTCTTTTATTTGTCCAATCCAAAATATTACTTTCAAAAAGGTTAATAAATTTTAATATTTACATTTTTTTATATGATATTTGGGTGGATAAAAACATCAATCTAAGCCTTCGTGGCATAGCTATTTAAGTTGGGCGCATAATCATTGGGTTAAAAATCACATTCAATAGCTTACTGTGTTTTCTTGCCAACTACCATGTTGGACTTGGAACTAAGGGTGTAAACAAAGTCAAATTTAAATATTACTCAACTCAATTTTAAAACCATATATAAAAAACTCGTGAATTAAAAAATATAAAACTTGACTCGAACTCTAAATATAATATTAAAACTCAACTCAAACTCAAAAAACTCAAATTCAAAAAAGCTCGAATCAAACTCGATATTGAGCTCGATTTAAGTTGGGCTTGCATAATCATTGGGTTAAAGATCACATTCAATAGCTTACTATGTTTTCTTGCCAACTACCATGTTGGACTTGGAACTAAGGGTGTAAACAAACCAAGTCAAATTTAAATATTACTAAGCTCAACTCAATTTTAAAATCATATATAAAAAACTCGTGAATTAAAAAATATAAAACTTAACTCTAACTCTAAATATAATATTAAAACTCAACTCAAAAAACTCAAATTCAAAAAAATATCAAACTCAATTTGAGCTCGAATCAAACTCGATATTAAGCTCGAATCAAACTCAATATTGAGCTCGAATCAAGCCACTAGCCTAGGCCATGAGCCGTAATGATGGCTCATAAATCCCGTCCGTAAATTTTTTTCACGCTAGTTGCCTCTTATTTATTGAGTCCAGCTTCCACTCCCTCCTCTTTCTCACTCGATGTGGGATTCTGCTTCACCACATTCTCCACCCTGAACACTGATTGCTTCTTTTTTCTTTCTGACCCGCAGGCATGGAAAAGTTTAGAAAGACCTAATCCCAAAAGCCCTGCTACATAGTGACAATATTCATCATAGTCATCGACTGTTTCTACCTGCAATACAAGATCCTAGGATCATAAATAGGATAATATGAACACATTTAAGACTTGTATTCATGCATACATATCGCACAGATTAGGCTAAGCTAGAGAGGTCATGTTCTTATATATGATAAGAGACAATCTAGAAGATATCAACCCGAGTTCGATACTTTGTAAACGAAAAATTCATTTTCAATAATCAAATATCTAAAGCAAAAAGCCTCTTTTTCTCATTCATACATCCAGGTATAGGTCAGCACACGGTAACTCATGACAGATATAGCAAATTCATATTAAAATGTCCATAGGTAAACCCATTTGTAAAGTTCATTCCAGTTTTCATATATTTCAGATAAATAATAATAAGGTGAAAATAAATATTGCGCATGACAAACCTCCTTGCAAATAAATTTTGCCATCCCTGAACCCATTCTTTTTGTAATGTCCTCGATTGCCTCCTGATAACTGCAGAATCAATTGAGAATTGTTGATTTTTTTGGGGGGTCAAAGTCCAATAATGTAAACAAATAAATCAGCACCGCATTGAAATCTTCATAAATGAGGAAGATCAGGAAAAAAACTTAAATAACTGACCCTCTTTCAAGTTCCAGAAAAGCAGTAGATACAAGATGAAACTGGTCCATAAGGATTTTGTAGTTCTTTGTACCACCTGAAGAAATGATCATCTAGCTCAGTTGGTAGAGCACAAGGTTCTAAACCTTGAGGTCGTGGGATCAAGTCCCACGGAGGGCATTTCATAATTTGGAGGTCTCCTACGGAAGCTGCTCTCAACCTGGTGTTGGGGGCAGCCTACTATCTTACCTCCCCTTACCCGAAAAAAGGGACAGCCATTTTGTACCACCTGAAGAAAAGAGATAAAGCTATATAAGCAAACAAACCAGGAAGTTTTCAGCAATAAAATGAGCCCGATTCTGGTGATATATTGCTATTCCAGGGAAGTCAAGAGAACCCTCCTTTGAAGGAGGAAAATTTTCAAAATGCTCACACATAAAGTGCCAGTCTCGATTGTATATATGACGATAAAAGTCTTCAAGGATAGGAACTTTGACATCCGTTGCTACACTGGTGTCATCCTCTGCAAGCAAAGAAAACATCAGACAGATCAACCAACACATGGATTTAATGGTAGTTTAAACTTGGGTTCTTATCTAGCAACTAGAAAAGGAAATGCAATTTATAAAAAAACAGATGAACTTAGTCGGAGATTTACCAGATAGTAGTGAATCGAATATATTGAGAGATATCATATGCTATTTTTAATGGAAATGGAACATCTTGTTTCTGTTCTTGGCATAATATTTAGCTCACTCTGTGTATACCAATAGCTTCCATGAGTTAATATTGATTTATGCTATTAGTTTTAAATTTATGCCATCTGGTTTTGTTGATCATATTAGGAAGCAACTGCTATTTCTCTTGCAAGTAAACCCATGTCGTTTATTATATCATAAATTGGATTTTAGTTTCAATGTCAAACTTGATTCTTACTCTGAAAATACAGAAAGTAAAGAAACTCTTAAGAAAATATGGAGTATTAATATTTTAGGACTTGTTATATTTGTAATCTTCTGATTTCGTCATTAATCAAGGTTTACGTTTTTATGATTCGGGTTGTTAATTTATTTTTATTTTATGTTTTGATCACCGTTTGTTTTGATAATTGACCTATTGATTGATTTGACCAAGTGTGATTATTAGTTTATTTACATATAAACCCTTGTTAATTTCATTAATTTCATTTTGCATAATTTGTATGTTACCTTCATGTGTATAACTTAACCCCTATCACATAATCAAATTAAGTGTTTAGGGTTTAGGGCTTAGGGCTTAGGGTTTATGGCTTAGAGTTTGAGATTGAGGGTTTAGGGTTTATAGTTAAGGGTGTAATCTAACATGTACTTAATTAAATGAGTTTTTATTTTTCTTTTAGTACCCTATCACATAATCGGATTAAGGGTTTAGAGTTTAGGGTTTAGGGCTTAGTGTTTATGGTCTAGGGTTTGAGTTTGGGGTTTAAGGTTTAGGGTTTGGATTTGGGTTTAGGGTTTAGGGTTAGTGTGTAATCTAACATGTGCTTAATTAAATGAGCTTTTATTTTTCTTTTAGTAATATACAATGTAACAATTGGACTTGGGTTGCTTAATTAAAAAAATTAAAATTTGAGAGTAGTTGTATTATAGATTTTTAATATATTTTTAAGATTTTTTAATTATCAATAATGTTTTTTTAATAATTTTTTTATAATGTAATTTTAAAAAATCTAAAATTATAATATAACATTTTTTTGAGCTACTCACGAGCTTTTCGAGTCGAATATCGAGTAGCTCGTTTCGGCTCGTTAAGAAATCGAGTCGAGCTTGAGCTCGAGTCGAGTCCATTCGATCCGAGTATTTATCGAGCCTTGATCGAGTCGATCTCGAGTAGCTCACGATCTGTCTCGTCTCATTTGCAGCCCTACTTGAAACCCTTTTATTTGGTGATGAAAGCAACAATCCCATTGCCTTTGATCCTTACTTTTTTTCTTCTTTCTCGATACTGAATTAAAAAATCCTGTTCAATTACCCTAATTTCAAGTCCCTTTTAACCGATTTTATTATAAAAAATCAACATGTATGACCTGGATTTAAAATAATAAAAATTTGAAACAATACAAATTATAATCTTTTAAGTTAAGGATAATTACATTATGATAAGTGATATCGAAGTAGTTCTTTAACGATTTAGTTTTACTCTAAATACCTCAGCTAGGCCCATCCAATGATAAGGGCGGCATGTGATCGGTCGAGGGCTCCAAAATTTAAAGGCTTCACATATGAATATAATTTAGGTTCGTCCATGTATAACATTTGTGTCCTAAAATCATTTTCGCTCGAAAGAAAAATAAACTTTTCGTTTGGTTCTAGAAAATGACAAAGAATCTTGTAAACGAAAGATTTTGACAATTAATCATTTTTCATGATGAATTTTGATAAAAAAAGAAAGAAAAAAAAACCTTGTAGATCCCTTATAATTTCAACTTTGACAAAGTAATCTTTATTATAAAATATTTTAGGAGTCTCATTTTAAAAAACAACACACAACCTCCTTATCATTTTGGAATGGCCTGACCCGTGTGAACTAGACATGATAAACCAACTATAAATACGAACCTATGACGAATGCATAACAAATTTAGACCTTGGAAATTTCTAAAGTAACTCTATCTGAATCAAGTAGTAATTAAATTTAACTCGAGAAGTCTAACGAAAGGAAAAAAAAAACTATAAAGAAAGAAGACATGACATGAGCCAAGTAAACTCAATGGTTAAATTATTGTTGTTGTTGCCTACGGTCTTGAGTTTGAACATCATGTATACTGAACTATGAGTATTTAATGTCAAATAATTTAATAAAAAAGAAGACATGAGAACATCCCTTACCAGGTCAAGTAAGCATCCCAAGGGTGGGAAACCCTAATTAAATCCCGAGTGATTAATCTCAATCTCATTACTAGATATATATATGAACACATATCGACTTGTCAAAAAACATGTGGCTCGGCAAACTCTGTGAAGGAAAAAAACACTGTTTTAAATTCCCTCAGCAGGTACGCTTGTACCAAACAGCAGGAGCAGCCCCTATCCTTTTAAATAACGAACATTGTGATAACTCTGAAAAATATAAGTGATCCATCAACGAAGGAATAAGGCCAAGAAATGGTAAAAAGAGCAATGCTAAATTTATTGAAGCAAAGGTCCATTTCCACATGGGTCTCAGTTTTACTTGTCTCCCCGAGCCGACATATAGGATAGATTAGGCTATCTGCTAGGCCGTAAAACATGCTGACAGATCTTTGTCTTTACATTATTTTCTCGGTTTTTACCTCTTTGAGGGTGAAAATAAGGGAAAATCTAAGGCCCCATTTGTTTACGAATTATTTCATTTCAGGGAGGAATATTTTTTTCGGGTTAAGATACTCACGCTTATGGGTCACAATCCTAACTGAGGATAAAAATTGAATACTAACAGTGATTTTTTTGTTCTGATTTACTAGGAATATTAATCTTACATCTCCCTTAGGTATTTGTTTATTCACTTAGGTATTTGTTTATTTCCGTTATCTGTTGACTAAAATACTCTTTTTCCTGTTAGTTTGTTTGTGGCTGAAACAAAATATTCTTCTTCGATTTGGCGAGAAAATATCAACAGATCGAAGTGAAAATGGAGTGCGTGTTCAGTTTAGTAGGAAGTGATTTCGCCGTCGTTGCGGCGAACTCATCTGCGGTTCATAGCATCCTCGTCCACAAATCTAATAAAGACAAGATCATGATCCTCGATTCTCACAAACTCATCACCGCTAGCGGTGAACCCGGCGACAGGTTCCCCTCTTTTTTTATTCTGTATAAATCTAGGAATATTTATTCGCCATAATAAAATTTTAATGATTTTTTGTAACTTTCTGTTTCTCATACAGAGTACAGTTCATGGAGTACATACAGAAAAACATGGCTTTATATCAGTTTCGAAACGGTATTCCTTTGACGACTACAGCTGCTGCTAATTTCACTCACGGTGAGCTTGCCACTGCCTTAAGGAAGGTATAAAATTTTCTGGCTTGTAGTTAGAATAGTGTTGTGATTATGACTAATTTAGAACTTATGTTGGCATTCTTTTAGTTTAATATTTTTTTTTTTGAATTTTTAGGGAAGGTTTGATGAGTTGGAGATTTTAGGCTTCTAGAATTGTAGTAACCGCCATGTACAATAAAGCTTTACCATGCCCTGAAATATGTGAGGACAACATTACTTCTTTCCCGTTTACTGCATGTCACATTGGACTAGAGATGCAACATTCTTAATGGTTGCTAACCTCCCGACATAAAGCTGAAAAGCTTGTGTGGAAAGAATATGTACTGTGCTTTTCATTTTGAGCTGAATTTTTAGTTATAGCCAATTTTCAGGAGATCCGTAGGTAATAATAACTGTTTTCTACTACCAGGTGACTTAAATGAACTGCTTAGCTAACCCACCGGAGAGTCTGAAATTGCTTGTAAACCACTTTATTTCTCTGCTTGCCTAAACAAAATAAAAGAACTTTAACAAAAACCCAAGAGAATTTTATAAAAACTGAAAGAAAGAAGTACATGTTCAAGCTTTACCCTAAAAAGGGGTATTTGTAGTCTCGGAATTCCCCAAAACAATCATTTGTGCTTGCTTTAACGAGAATCCTTGGAATTAGGTAATTATAATACCATGTTAAGTTGACAATGATTCAGAATAGAGTTGATACTTCCATTGCATGAATCATGACCCTATGACACCTCTCTTCAATTAAGTAGGATGCAATTTTTGGTAGAACACCTTTGGAAGCTTTATGACATCAATCCTTGTTGTTTTTGTAGAAGATCAGGTTAGAACAGTCCAAGGAATTTTGAGTACAATGAAAATATTTTATTATGTTTTGGAGTTCCAATGTTGAATTAGAATATCTTGTTGTTCTTGATGCCTATGTTATTTCCTTTTCTGGTTGACTGTTTCGTGCAGGTGCTCAGTGCACTTATTGCTCTTTAGGGTCCTGGACTCTTGCAAATCTATTTCTGAGGTTCCTTCAGTTCTAAGGTTTTGTCTAAGTTTATTTTTACAGTTCATATTTTATGCACTGATTGTGGGTATATACACTGTCAATGTGTCAAATGATGCTATTTCATTAAAAGTTTTGAGAAACAAGTATAGATAATTTTATTTTCAAGGAGGAATCAAGATTTGATTCATTGGCAGTGTTAAGATCTGTACACTGTATGTGAATTGAATGTAACTCCTTTTCTAATGACCTTTGTTCAACCAAATTGATTTAACAAATTCATGAAGAGAACTTGATGCTTATGTTTTTGTCTTGAACTATGATGTGGATATCTTGTGTCCTTTTACTGCAATAAACTCTATCCAATAGTTTTCATTTAAAATTTTGATTTTCAGTTTCAAGCTTTTGGTGATTGCATCAGGTATATGTATTTTTGTTGCCTTTAAGTGCCTTCGAACATACAGAAGATATCCATGTATGAGAAAGATGTTTTTAGTTCTTTACTGTGTGCCATGAGAATACTGAATTTGGTCCTTTCTCACCTGCTACCTCCTCTCTTCTACTACTGTTAACAATGACATTTGGCTTTTCCAGAATCCATACTCTGTGAACATCCTTCCTGCTGGCTACGACAAAGAGACAGACCCGTCTCTGTACTGTATGGACTACATTGCTACACTTCATAAGGTTGATAAGGGAGTATTTGGTTATGGATCCTACTTCTCTTTAGCCATGATGGACAGACACTACCACAGTGTCATGACGGTGGAAGAAGCCATTGATTTAGTCGATATATGCATAATGGAGATCAGATCAAGACTGGTCGTGGCTCCTCCAAACTTTGTCATCAAGATCGTCGACAAGGATGGAGCAAGAGAGTATGTCTGGCATGAATCTGTCAAGGATGCTGCCATTAATTCAGCCTGAAGATATTTGCCGTGGACTTGCTCTTCTGTTTTGAACGTTTAATTTGCATGTACTGATAGGGAAAAAAACTATTTATCTATTGACTTGATTATGTTCTGAAGTGGAAAAAGATTTGGAAATTTGATGATACTTTTTTATCATTGTTTGCAATGATCATTATAATGATTACACCCTGCTAACTATATATTCATTTCGAGTTCAAGAAATGATGTGCTCTTCTCTGGATCGATGGATGAATATGATATGATTCTTTTCTATTTGTTGCAGGCATTAAGATTTGAACATTGTGCCAGTTCATAGGGCCTTAATCTTTTCCATATTGATGGCTTGATTGCGGCGAAAGAAGAAAATTAAGATGATATGTTATCTAAGAATCACTTGAATTAAGTTTTGATTTTTTTGGATAATTATTAAAATTACACATTAATTTTCTTAAATGCGTAAGTAATACATAAATATTAATTATGTACCAGAAGAAATACATAAATATTAATTTATAATTTTATATAATATATATAATTTTGATTTTTGTTTAATTGTATATATAAAATTTTAACTTAATTATCACATTTTAAAAGTAAATGCATTCACTTATAATAAAGTCATCTTTGTACATTTTGGTAGGAGTCAAATGATTCATCTATTAAAATGTTCATATGCTTATTTAGTTAAATGTTGATATAAAATTTTAATATATTTTTAGATAAATTATGTAAAATTTAATATTAATTGAAATTAAAATAATACATGATATATTTACTCTTTTATTCTACCAATTTATATATATTTTTATAAAAACATTATATATACATTTTATTAAAAAGTATATATATTAAAAATAATAAAGTAATATATTCTCGATGAATTTTTATATAAATATTTTCATTTAAATATTTAGAATTCTATTTGTTAAAAAATATAGAACAAAAACAATTTCATAAAATATACATTCCAGTAATCTTTTATTCCTTCAACCAAACACTGTAATCTTACATTCTTGCCAAACAAACCAAACACAGTAATGTAACATTCCCAGAAATGTGTTAGGTAATGTTACATTCCGATAATCATATTCCCGAAGGTAATTTTACATTCCGTGAACTAAACTCATCCTAAGGTTAAGGTAAGGAAATGTGAGAAATTGACTCAATTGTAAATTTGATAAAAATTATAATATTTTTGATTTGATGTAATTTAAAATATTAATTTTTTAAATATTTTTGTTAAATTAAAAAGTTACATTCTTTCAATATTTTCGGTTGACAATCGAGAATAGGGATGTGCATGGATTGAGTTGGATTTTCAGTCCACCCGATCTGACCCGAAAATTATACATCTTCCACTGACCTGAACTAGACTCGAACTCAACTTGTCTTTTTGAGATAAAATCCAAACCCGACCCGAAATAATATATTTATTAAAAATAACTTTTATTCAATAAAAATAGGGGTATTATTGTAATTGTTCCTAAATATATAAAGTAAAGTTATAATTTTTTGGTATGGTCGAGTATTATTCACCATAAACCTGAACATAACCTTTAAAACCTGACTCGACCCGATCTGAACTCATTTTTTTAAAAAAATTCCTACCGTATCAGGTAAGGTAAGGTCAGGTCAGAACCCGTGGGATTCGGATCACATGACCATTCCTAATCGAAAATATTACCTTTTTCATTTTTCGTTCTTTTGTAATACTAAATTAGACAGTTTTATAACAAAACTGCCCGAAAATAAGTGAAAGAAACGTAAGGATGGTTTTTCATACTGACGTTCTTCGAGATTTGTTGCTCAGATACATGCAAGTTGACGACTAGATGATAAACAAAGACGAGATTTCATATTGTTTGACAAATATATTCTGATATGTAGTTGGTTTTCTTGTTGAATTCTTCGAGGTTAAAAATCGTAAAAATCAAAAAGGTATTTAAATTTAATAAATAAAACAGTTTATGTAATTCTTAATAATTATTCGTATAAATTATTTTTATTACTCATTTAATTATAAGTTTGATAATAAATAGTAATTTCATTAAAATTATATAAAAGATAATTAAGATATTATTATAAACAAATTATAATCTATAACGGCTTTATTTTATAAAAAGAATGTACACATTTAGGTCTTACTAAACTCACATATTTAAGATATTAATTAAATTAAGAGATCTCTACCCATTATTAGGGTTTTTCTCTCCACCCATTATTAGAGTTTTTTGACCGACTAGTCCGTTTGGTTCTTTTGATCTCTTGTGAGATTAGTTTTGAAGGACTCTGGGTGTTTGGATCGAAGAAGCAGGGTAAGCGATGGGTGATTTAACTGAGGAGTTAGAGAATTTGGATCTGGGAGCGGAGGAGGAAGTTCTTCAACTTGATAATACGACAACAACTTCATTGATCTCTTTTGAGAACTGTTTAGTGGGTCATTTTATCACTATGAGTAATATTAATTTTTAGGCAATGATGACCAATGTCTGGCATCCAATTGGGGGAGTTTCGATAATTGAATTGGAGGATCGACGATTTCTATTTTGATTATTCCATAAGGTTGATGTTGAGAGGATTTGGGATGAAGGTCCTTGGTATTTTGACACGCATCTTCTGGTTCTTCATTGATTACAGAAGGATGAAAATTCACAGTTGGTAGATCTTAACTTAGTGGGATTTTGGGTATTGTCAAATGACGTGCCAGTCGGTTTTATTTCCGAGCAGGTTGCGAAGCAGTTGGGCAATTTCATCGGGGTTTTTATAGAGTTTGATGCGAAAGCAGTTACATTGGGATATAAGGGAAGTCTGCAATTCTGTGTGTTATTAGATGTTCGAAAGCCATTGAAAAAGAAAAAGAAGATAGCTTTGCCGAACGAAGGTTTCTATTATGTCAAATTTCAGTATGAGAAGTTAAGGGTGCTTTGTTTCCTTTGTGGGAAGTTGGGTCATGGAGAAGGGTCATGTCTGTTACGAGTGCTACGACCGAAGCAGGAGTTGATTCCACAATGGGATATATCCCTGAGGGCTCTACCGAGACACATGAATTATTCACCTATTCCATGGCTACAGGATGATAACGGGCAGAAGAATAAGGATAATAATAATTTGGAGGGGGTTAATGCTGGTTTGAATAGTGGCTTAGCGAGGGGAAATAACAAAGTTATGGATTGAACTTCGAACGAAAGAACAAGGTTGTTATTACAAGTGACGATGGTTTCGGCAGAGGAAAATTCACATATGCACAAAGTGGAGGGGTGTAACTTTAACATCCCAAACTATGGGTTAGTGACTAAATTGTAAACCTTCAGAATTTGGTGATTAAAGTGAAAAAGTTGAATAGTTCAATGACTTATCTGGAAATAGTTTATGAATTATTGTTAGTAATTATTAAATGAAGTAAAGGACAAATTGGTCATTTGACATGAAAGATATTTCCCCCCTTTAATAGGAGAGAAACGTAGAGGGAGAAGTAGTTGGAAAACTCTCTTCTTCTCCAACGTGAAGCACCCAAGCCAAGGTAAGTTTTCTAATTAGTTGATTATTTGTTGATTTTAAGTATGGGTTTTGATCCTTAGGTAATACTTAAGCTTAAGGAAAACTTAAGTTGACTTAAAATCAAAAGATGAAGAAGTTATGAAAGATTAAAGAGAATATGTTTTTAAGGGAATTTATGGTAAAGAGTTAATAAAGGAACTTTGAGATGAAATTTGACTTGTCATAGGTGTGAATAAGAAGTTATAAGTGTTAGAAATAAGTTTGGGTTACATGGAAAATTTAGTAAGATTCTTAGATTTAAGAATCTGAATGATATATGGGAGATCATAAAGTGTTGGAATGATAAAAGTTAGTTAAAATGGTTGTAGTTGAGTTTAGTGGTATGAAAGGAGTTTTATATGAGGAAATTCAGTGAAGAGTTGATGAATTTTCGGGTGAAAAAGCCTGTTTTGGGTAGAGTGTATCGGTACCCTAAGTATGTGTATCGATACCATCTTGATCGAAAAATCACATAATGCAATAAGGGTATCGATACCTTAAGGAGTGTTTAAGGTATCAATACCCCTAAAGAAAAAAGTGAATATTGGTCTATTAAATTTGTTTAAGTTAATAGCATCAAAGTATAAGGTTTAGGCTTATGATAATTGTCTTGAAAATTATATTTATGTTGATACAGATCCAAAACGAGTTCCGAAGCAATTGAAGAATTATGATCGAATCAAGGCTAAGGTGAGCGCAATTTAATTTGTATTTATGTTATTAATCAAACCTTGGCTTGCGATGAGCCAGTGACAGAGTTATTATGGTAAGAAGTAACTTCTAAAATGTTATGTGATTCTTATATGTGCATGAGTATATGGAAATATGTATTGGTGTCATATGTTATTATATGCGATATGTGATACTGAACTAAATGAATATATGAAATATATGATATCAACTATGTGATATGTATGATATGTTATTTTATGAGTTTTATATATGTTTGGGCAAAATTACTGTAGTTAGGTATCGGTACACTGTAGCAGGGTATCGATACCTCTGTAACATTCTGGAAAACTTTCTTCTTCTTCTTGTTTTCTTCTTCTCCAACGTGAAACACCCAAGCCAAGGTAAGTTTTCTGATTAGTTCATTATTTTTTGATTTTAAATATGGGTTTTGATCCTTAAGTAATTGTAGACACACATTTTTCGTCTATGTTATTTTTATTATAGTATATAGTATATATATTATATGTTCATACTATATTATATACTATAATTATATAAACACATACTAATTTATTTTTGTTATTTTATTTACAGGACAAGGCTGCCCAAATACCACTACAAGCCCAACAGAAACCAACAAATGGCACACGTGACCCATTTGCAGTGGACCCACGAACCGAACTGGCCCCACTGCTCGAACGCTTAACCCGGTTAGGGGTTTTGAAACCCTAATCCCATTTCTCAACTGCATGCCACATCACCTCAACGCTCGATCAACTAAACGTCGAATCTCTCACCCCAACAACCCGTATCATCCGGCGCAGGGATCCCGATCATCACCAACACATCAACAAACCAACTAGCATTAGAATCCTAGTTCAAATAGGATACTAAAATAGGAATTTTTTCATATTATAAATAATCTATGTATCAAACGATGTACACACACGAGTTTACACGAAATAAACTACCAAATAGACAAGAGATTATCGAGAGAAACATCAAGGAAATCAAGAGCAAAAAATTGTGTAAATTTCGAAAAAAATCACTCGAAATAAAGGTATTAACTTCACCTTGTTTGGTGGATCCTTTTGCTTGCATGTGATGTTCGTTGGTATTTTCATTTGATTTCGACCCTAAGACTCGAAAAAGTTTTGGTTGAGGATCTGGGGGAGGGGTTTTTGCTTTCGTAAACCCTCTTCGAGGCCACGTATTTTGAAAAATGAAGTGATTTTTTAGAGGAAAGGGAAAAGCTTTCGAAGGAATATTTAAAAAAAAAAAAATTTTTGTCGTCGACCGATCAACTGCGGCGGTGAGGCGGCGAGGGGCGGTCGATGGCCGGTTTCTAGAAATGGTGGCATGTGTTCTTCGTTTATGAAGAACAATAGAGAGAAAAAAATGTGAGGGGGAGGGTGTTTTTTAGTGTGAAGAAGAGAAATAAAATTAAAAAAAGGGTTTAGGTTTATACTTGGCCTAATAACCCGTTCAGGGTCTACGTGTTGACCCAACCCAGGGGCCAGATCTGCGTGTTTCTGAATATAACTTGGTTAATCCCATTTTCAGTCCCCATTTGTTTCAATTCCTTCATTTCACCCCATGAATTCGATCTTAACGCTAATTATCTCTCAATTTGATCACCCATTTTTATTTCTATTCATTTTCATCCGTTATTATTATATTTATATATTTTCTTTTTTTGCAATTAATTATTTTCCCTTTCCTTTATTTATTTTATTTAACAACATATATTTATTCATGTATTTTTTTTATTCATGTATTTTTTAATATTATTTTATTTTTGTTTTATTATTTATATATATATATTTTTTATTTTTACACGTTATTATATATATAATTATTTACTTTTTTTTATTTTCTATAATTCTTTTTTAGTTTCTTTTATTTTAATTTTATTTTTTATTACTATTATATACTTCATTATTATTATTATTATTATTATTATTATTATTATTATTATATTTTATATGTTTTATGTTTTATGTTTTATGTTTTAGCTTTTATCTTTTATTTTTATTTTTTTATCATTTTTAAAAAACATTTTATTTATATGCATATTCATTTTATTTGTTCCTTTTATTTTATTTTATTTTCTCTTTATTTATTATTATTTTTTTCTTTTACATATATATATTCATGTTGTCATTTTTGCCTTTATTTTCTTTACCTTATTTATTTATTTATATTGTTCTTTTTCTTTTCTTTATTTTACTTTATTTCTTTTATTTACTTTTCTTGATTTTTTATTATTGTTATTTTTGCTTTATTTTTGCTTTTTTTTATTTTCTTTATTTTATTTATTTTCATTTTTTCCTCTTCCAATATTTTTATCCTTTAAGGGTATTTCAGTCAATCAGAGGTAAGTTTTTGGATCGTTATTTTACCTTTTAATTTAAGCGTTCAACTTTCTTAATTAAAGGCAACTGGAAATTACATAGTACCGAAAGGGTAGTTCCAAGGGTGCTAACCCTTCCTTGACTGTAACCGACTCCCGAATTTGACACATCTTTGGTAAGACGCATATCAGGTAAGAAATATGGTAACATTTCAATCCTTATTGCTTACTTTTGATTATATTTTAGAGTAAATAGTTATACTAACCATTTTCTAATGATTTCAGCCTTCCAAACTTGTTTTTTCCTCTAAGGCTCTAAACCCGAGCTCCGAACCCATTTTTAAGTGGGGGGTGAAAGCGACACTCTCGTGAGAATTTATTCTCCGTATGGGCCTAGCAAGTAACCTTCGGGATTCATATACCTTATGCTTTCGTGGGAATATATTCTCCGTATGGGCATAAGGGAATGTTTCCTCTCGAGTTTAACGTCCACACAAGCTTGTGATGGACTTAGGACTAAGGGTCTAGCAAGCCTAAGGGGGGCACTAGCAAGGAGAATCAGGTACTATTTTTTAGAACTTAAACTGAGAGACTACAAAGAATTAGAGCCCACCCCAAAACCTCATTTCAAACCCTAAGATGTCTGAATTATTTCCTGCTTTATTTTATGTTCAAAGCATGTGAACTAGAAATGTATGCGGTTATGACTAGTTCAAAATTAACATGCGGGTTAGAGATCATGTCCGAGTAGGAATAATAAGCATGTGGGGGTAGATATCATGTGGGTAGAACTTTAATCTTCATGATTGTTTTTTCCACCTTACTAACTTTTTTCCATTTTTGTTCTCTTTTATTTCATTTTCATATTTTACATAATTCATTCAAAAGAGGTGTTGATCCACCAAAAATGTTTTTGTTAAACGTAAATAATCTATATTAATGGACAAAGGGGTTATAATACAAAGAGATGAAAAACATAGAAGTCCAGTTATGTTTAAAGAATACTCGGGGGAAAAGGTTGCAGGGGCAAGACATGAAAAATGTTACTGACCCAGAGTGTCATTTCGAAGACTACGAGAACAAGATGAAGAAACCCTAGCTGAGCTGGATGCCATTGCAGACGAATTCAAGAAGCAAACTTCAGATAATTTCTATCGATGGAGGGCTCCGATGACGCTTTCGTTAGAAACAAGCGCAACGGAGAGTGAAAGTCGGAGATGCAGTCATTCGAGACTTTTTGGAGCAAGCAGCTCGTCACTTGTGCAGTTTAGCCTGAGAAGCTGGAACGGTTCGACAGGGCGTTCAACTGATGACAATAGCTGAAGACGAATCAACTTGTCAGGGGCTGTTCGGGATCTATACCATTAAAAAAGGTTTTTTATCTCTTCAGGCGTAACACTTTTGTCCCCAATAAGGATTATTTATAATAACATACATATTTTTTGGATCAATGCCTCGAACATTGCATGCATCATGCATTTAAACATATTTTGCATTTTGTTTTTATTTCTTTGCATTCACATTAACAAACGGAAAAATGTCTCATTAGAGGAACAAATACTGAATACACCACCTCAAGCATTGGACACACCCCATCCGCATAACATTCGCCTGAAAAAGAAGAAGATGGAAGCAAGAATCACACAAATCGAGGAGAATATGCTGAAATTACAGAGAGAGCTAGAAGATAAGATAAACCAGAGTAGTCTGAGTACTCTGAATACAATCATGAAAAACCAAGAGTCCTTGGTCGATCAAATTGTGGCTGAGTTGTCTGGTTTACATCAAGCGAGTGCATCTGGGGCAGGTTCATCGGAAGGGGTAACTAAGTCACCTACCCCACAAGTGGTTATCACACCTGGAATCTTATCGGAACTTCAAGGGGACTTATCCACTACAAAAGAAAAGAACCCATCTACTACAAAAGCAAAGCCCTTGTCCTCTGTATTTAACCTTGAGAACAATCCGGGTTATTACCATATACTGGATTCAGACGAAGAGGACAAATCAAAGAAGATGGAGGAGAAAATCAAGCAATTGGAGGACCAAATAAAGGTAGTTAAAGGAGACCTTGACTACCCTGGGGTCGATGCCACAGAACTCAGTCTAGTCCCAAACTTGGTTCTTCCTCCAAAATTTAAGACCCCGGAATTTGAGAAGTTCGATGGAAACAGTTGCCTATCCGCTTACATCACCATGTTCTGCCGAAATATGACAATATGGAGGAAACGACCAACTCTTGATCCACTGCTTCCAGGAGAGTCTGTCGGGCTCAGCCATCCGATGGTACAACCAACTAAGTCGATCAAATATCAAGACTTGGAAGGACTTGGCCAAGTCATTTCTAGAGCAATACAAACACATCAATGACATGAGACCCGATTGAGTTATGCTACAAAGCATGGAGCATAATGAGAGTTTCAGACAATACGCACAGAAATGGAGGGCTTTATCTATGCAAGTTCATCCATCCTTGGATGAGAAAGAAACCATGAAGCTTTTTGTGCAGACGCTAAAGGCTCCTTATTTCGGGCACCTGGTCGTAATCACATCTGGAAATTTTGCTGACATAGTTATGGCCGGAGAAATGATATAAATGTCCATAAAGCAAGGAAAAATCGAAGGAGGGGATGTTGCTCAGAATCCTTTGCCTAACCACCAAGAAGGCAGGGTCAATGCAATTATTGAGGAAAGAGCTGAGATCAACCTAAGGGGATCACACCTAACTAATATAGGGATTAGACCTCATAATATATTCCATAAACGACTCGCATCAATCCAATCCCAATGACATATGAGGAGTTGCTCCCAACGCTAGTTGAGAAGAATCTTGTGACTCCGGTTCAATCCAAACCTAGAGAGGCCCCATATCCTAAAGGCCATGATATTAGCGCCATATGAAGCTATTATATTGGGAGCTCAGGGGACACCACTGAGAACTGTGGGGCATTGAAATGTAAGGTCCAAGATCTGATCGATTCAGGGGCATTGACTTTCAATGTGTAATGGGGCATTTTGATCGAGAGTCGGATGGGGCATCCATTAGGAATTTTGTTGCATTTTTAAGTATATCATCTTGTTTGAACTTGTTTTTTCTTTCGTACTTCTTACGTGTGAATGTTTTTAAGTCACTTGACGTTCAAACATTTTAAATAAAATGTTTCCTTCTGAGGAAATGAACAAGTTTTAATCTTGAATTCCTTGAATATAACCTTAATAAAAACCTTTTTAATATTTGAGGTTGTAAATCTTTTACAAATAAAAAGATTGAACCCTACAAAACAAGGACTACTTTTGATCCAGAACATACACTGGAATACATACCCTTCTCTTACAGGAACCAAGCTAGCCCTCTCCTCACATGTATATCCAATCAAAGGTTTGGTATTAAGGTATGTGTTAGGAGAGAACATAATAGGGCAACTAGCACATGAGATTGTAAAAGTAATTGGTTTATACCTTTGTTTATGACGTTCAATGATGATAATGATCTTCAAAAATGGAATAGTCGAGTAAGCAAATCTAGTTTAGGTCAGTTGTTTGGAAATTGAACTCTAAGGATGAGATTCCTTGACTTTCAAAAACACCTAGACTATAACAGGTTCTTCTTGAAAAACTTAGGAAATTGGACCCGTATACCAGATTATATATATATATATATATATACACAATAAAGCTTGAGTTGTCCCTCTAAAGAAATTTATTAAATGCCCCAGGTTTATAGATAAGATTCAGCTAGCCTGATAAAGGTGATTATAATATACAATAAAGCATGAGTTGTCCCTATAGAGAAACTGGTTAAACGCCCTGACTTTATGGATAATATTCAGCTAGCTTGATAAAGGTGATTATAATACTAAGCTGTCCCTCTAGAGCAATTGGTTAAACGCACTGACTTTATGGATTCAGCTAGCCAGACAATGGCGAATTAAATATAAATAAGGAGTTTCGGTAAAGATGGACTAAGGGAGTTAAGGAACACCTGTTATAGTCAATTTCACATGAGCACCCAGGAATTTCATTTTTAGACCAATATTTCTGCACTGCCTTTGTTAGAGCAGCATATGAAGCTTGAACAAATGGAATATTTCAGATAATTGAAACAGAAGTGTTCTGAAAGGTCTAGCCATTGATTATGCCAGTTGTGTCATTTTGTTCACCTCCGATTAAAAAATCAAACCAAGAAAGAGGGGCGAGCCATGACGAAATTGAGAAAACAAACTTTAGGATTTAGGTAGCCCACCTCTAAACCAACTTTTCGATCTTGATATTTGTCAAAGATTTGCAGGTATCAAAGCTTATAAGAGAATTTGATTCTTTTGATATCCAATGAACTCATGTTTTATGATTTACTTCAATTGTGAAACCTAGAAGGAGGCAATATTTTTCAAAAGTCCTTTTGATATTTTTCAAAATTTTGGAAATTCAAAGGAAGAAAAGCATTTTCAAACAAGTTCTCTGGAATCCTATCTTGGAATTCAACAAATATCTCTCCGAAGCTCAAGATTGAAGCTGAGGCAAAGGAAGCCATTTTTGGGGCAAAATTTGATAGGGGAAGGAAAACAAGTTGTCTTAGGTTGAGGTTTGCAAGAGTACACCCTGGTGGAAATGAAGACAAACTGAGTCAGGGAGAGAATGAAGACTGCTCACAAAATTATTCCCTTCACAGATCAACATTATGTACATCAGATTTAAGCATGTTGAAGAATCCAAGATCAAGAATCAGAAATTCAAGATTCTAAAATCAAGAGTCATCAAGAAATTGAGATTTCTCTCAAAATCCTAAAATAACATATTTTACATATACATTTTAGGCATACATAAGAGTATTGCATCCATAGCATCACATATGTGCATAATTTTGTAGATTCATGCTAGAGTCAATTTCAACTTCACAACGAAGGACATCCAATTAAAATCTCAATTTCATAGCGAATGAGCCATCCACGATTTCAATTTCACGACGAAGGATATCCAATTAAAAGATCAATTTCATAGCGAATGAGCCATCCACTATTTCAACTTCACGAAAAAGGATATCATGCCTGATGAAGTGATTTAGCGTCATAGCAAACATGCCATCCATATATTTGACTTTCTTAAGTCAACGATTAAAGCTTTTGAAAGGATTTCTTTAACATGCAGGAACAAGTAGGTTATCGATCGCCTTTGAGGTTGTTTCTCTCGAAACAAGGGGTCGTCTCACTTGAGACTAATTTACTCAAAACAAAGTTTTGTTTCTCTTGAGGCAGTTTCTCTTTAAACAAATTTTGTCTCTCTTGAGACAGTTTCCCTTGAAACAAATTTTGTCTCTCTTGAGACAGTTTCCCTTGAAACAAATTTTGTCTCTCTTGAGACAGTTTCCCTTGAAACAAATTTTGTCTCTCTTGAGACAGTTTCCCTTGAAACAAAATCTTTGAATCTATTTACTCAAAACAAATTTCGCCTCCCTTGGGACAGTTTCTTTTAGAACTAAGTTTTGTCTCTTTTGAGACAGTTTTCATTGAAACAAATTTTGTCTCTCTTGAGACAGTTTCCCTTGAAACAAAATCTTTGAATCTATTTTCCTTGAAACAAATTTCGTCTCCCTTGAGATAGTTTCCCTTGAAACAAATTTTGTCTCTCTTGAGACAGTTTCCCTTGAAACAAAACCTTTGAAATTTCTTCTCTTGAAACACAAAAAAAACCTTTAAAAATGTTTCTCTTGAAACAAAAACCCTTCGATTTCGATCACACTCAGCTCAAAGGCACATCATTTGTAGCATAGCTCAAGGCTAGAAGGGTTATCTACCAACACAAGACCTTCGAGTTCGATTACGCTCAGCTCAAAGGCACATTATTTACAGCATAGCTCAAGTCGAGGTTTTTATGTCAATAAGACGGCCTGGGTTGGTCGTTCCTTAGTTACAAGAAACTGTTTTCTGACAACATAGCTTAAGTCGAGAAAAGCTATTTATCAACAAAAGCTTTTCGAGTTCGATTTCATTTAGCTCGAGGGCTTATCAACAATATAGTGGAGTCAAGGAACTACTTTCCAGTCGAATTTTTCAACCAAGGTCTTTAAACCAAGAAGAAAATTGAAGTTGACTACAATTTTGCAACGAGAAGCCACATTCCAATTCAAATTCCAAACCACAGCTTCAATATCATTTCAATATGGGCTCGACTTCGCAACGGAAGAGCCATCAACAATTCAATTCGAGAGAGAGTTATTCTTAATTGAAATCAGTTTTCAACTCCACCGAACGAAAAATGTGTCTTTAAATCTTTGCCCTATCCCCGTTACATGACTATGGGCAAAGAGGGGCAGTTTTAGACACACATTTTTCGTCTATTTTATTTTTATTATAGTATATAGTATATATATTATATGTTCATACTATATTATATACTATAATTATATAAACACATACTAATTTATTTTTGTTATTTTATTTACAGAACAAGGCTACCCAAATACCATTACAAGCCCAACAGAAACCAACAAATGGTACACGTGACCCACTTGCAGTGGACCCACGAACTGAACTGGCACCACGGCGCGAACGCTTGACTCAGTTAGGGTTTCTAAAACCCTAATCCTATTTCTCAGCTGCACGCCACATCACCTCAACGCTCGGTCAACTAAACACCAAATCTCTCGCCCCAACAACTCGCATCATCCAGCGCAGGGATCTCGGTCATCACCAAGACATCAACAAACCAACTAGCATTAGAATCCTAGTTCAAATTTGATACTAAAAATAGGACTTTTTCAGATTATAAATAACCCATGTATCAAACGATGTACACACATGAGTTTACACGAAATAGACTACCAAATAGACAAGAGATTATCAAGAGAAACATCAAGGAAATCAAGAGCAAAAAACAATGTAAATTTCGAATAAAAATCACTCGAAATAAAGGTATTAACTTTACTTTGTTTGGTGGCTCCTTTTGCTTGCATGTGATGTTCGTTGGTATTTTCGTTTGATTTCGACCCTAAGACTCAAAAAAGTTTTGGTCGAGGATCCGGGGGAGGGGTTTTTTAATTTCGTAAACCCTCCCCGAGGCCTCGTATTTTGAAAAACGAAGCAATTTTTTAGAGGAAAGGGAAAAGCTTTCGAAGGATTATTTTTAAAAAATATAATTTTTTTTCACCGACCGATCAACGACG
The DNA here is from genome assembly GCF_006381635.1 of Hibiscus syriacus. Classification (NCBI taxonomy): domain Eukaryota; kingdom Viridiplantae; phylum Streptophyta; class Magnoliopsida; order Malvales; family Malvaceae; genus Hibiscus; species Hibiscus syriacus. The sequence continues at coordinate 466,187 of NW_024062926.1, forward strand.
ACGGCGAGGCGGAGAGGGGCGGCTGATGGCTGGTTTCTGGAAATGGTTTCATGTGTTCTTCGTTTATGAAGAATGGAGAGAAAAAATGTGAGGGGAGGGCGTTTTTGAGTGTGTAGAAGAGAAATAAAATTAAAAAAAGGGTTCGGCATTATACTTGGCCCAATAACCCGTTCAGGGTCTACGTGTTGACCCGACCTAGGGGCTAGATCCGCGTGTTTCTGAATAAAACTTGGTTAATCCCAGTTTCAGTCCCCCTTTATTTCATTTCCTTCATTTCTCCCCATGAATTCGATGTTAACGCTAATTATCTCTCAATTTGGTCACCCATTTTTATTTCTATTCATTTTAATCCATTATTATTATATATATATTTTCTTTTTTTGCAATTAATTATTTTCCCTTTCCTTTATTTATTTTATTTAACAAAGTATATTTATTCACGTATTTTTTTATTATTCATTATTTTTTTAATAGTATTTTATTTTTTTTATTATTTATATATATATATATATATATATATATATATTTACATGTTATTATATATACATATTTACTTATTTTTTATTTTCTAGAATTCTTTTTTAGTTTCTTTTATTTTTATTTTTTATTTTATTATTACTATTATATACTTCATTATTATTATTATTATTATTATATTTTATATGTTTTATTTTTATTTTTTTTATCATTTTTAAAACATTTTATTTATATGCATATTCATTTTATTTGTTCCTTTTATTTTATTTTATTTTCTCTTTATTTATTATTATTTTTTCTTTTACATATATATATATTCATGTTGTCATTTTTGACTTTCTTTTATTTACCTTTTTTATTTATTTATATTTATATTTATATTTTCTTTTTTTTACTTTATTTCTTTTATTTATTTTTCTTAATTTTTTATTATTGTTATTTTTGCTTTATTTTATTTGTTTTTATTTTCTTTATTCTATTCATTTTCGTTTTTTCCTCTTCCAATATTTTTATTCTTTAAGGGTATTTCAGTCAATCAGAGGTAAGTTTTTGGATTGTTATTTTACCTTTTAATTTAAGCTTTCAACTTTCTTAATTAAAGACAACTGGAAATTACATAGTACCGAAAGGGCAGTTCAAGGGTGTTAACCCTTCATTGATTGTAACAGACTCTTGAATCCGACACATCTTTGGTAAGACGCAGATCAGGTAAGAAATAAGGTATCTGATTAACCCATTTAAAAAAAAAATGATCGGTGGCAACTTCAATCCATTTTCCTATGTCGAAGCCCAATTCTGGGCCCAACCGAAAGACGGTTCCGACAGTAATACTTAAACTTAAGGAAAGTTTAAGTTGTTTTAAAATCAAAAGATGAAGAAATTATGAAAGATTAAAGAAAAGAGGTTTTTAAGGGAATTTATGGAAAAGAGTTAATAAATGAACTTTGAGATGGAATTTGATTTGTCATAGATGTGAATAAGAAGTTATAAGTGTTAGAAATAAGTTTGGATTAAATGGAAAATTTAGTAAGATTCTTAGTTTTAAGAATCTGAATGATATATGGGAGATAATAAAGTGTTGGAATGATAAAAGTTAGTTAAAATGGTTGTAGTTGAGTTTAGTGGTATGAAAGGAGTTTTATATGAGGAAATTCAGTGAAGAGTTGATGAATTTTCGGGTGAAAAGCATGTTTTGGGCAGAGTGTATCGGTACCCTAAGTATATATATACCCGATACCCTCTTGAACGAAAAATCACAGAATTCAATAAGGGTACCGATACCTTAAGGAGTGTATCGATACCCCCTAAAGGAAAAAGTGAATATTGGTCTATTAAATTCGTTTAAGTTAATAGGATCGAAGTATAAGGTTTAGGCTTTTGATAATTGTCTTGAAAATTATATTTATGTAGATACAGAGCCTAAACGAGTTCTGGAACAATTGAAGAATTAGGATCGAATCAAAGCAAGTAAGGCTAAGGTGAGTGCAATTTAATTTGTACTTATGTTATTAATCAAACATTGGCTTGCGATGAGCCAGTGACGGAGTTATTATGGTAAGAAGTAACTTCTAAATATGTGATTCTTATGTGTCCATGAGTATATGGAAATGTGTATAGGTGTCATATGTTATTATATTAGTATAGTACTATTCATAAAAATATTTTTATGACTTAAATTTGTTATAAGGAAACATAATTCAACATTATATTATCATATTTTCTTAATATTAGTAAAAGTTTTAAAATTATTCACTATTTTGTACAAGTAAATGTTTTGAAATGTCAATGTGACACCTCAGATTCATATCCCGGTCGGGTATGGGTTGGGGGTGTTATAGTAGTGACAGAGGAATGTGTTGAGTGAGGTTGTGAATAATGGATCAATGGGGGTTGGACACATGAACATATCAGCATGGCTGAAGACACATGCTAGTCGGTCACCATAAAATCTTCAGTTGGAAAGTTTGGGGGTTAGAGATTGTAATACCCCAAATTCTGGGTCAGTAGTTCGGGTCAACCCTTGACCTAAAGTTAAGTTTAAAGGACCATATAAGATAATTGGACCAAGTTTAGTGTTGGTGGGCTATAGTCAGGGCCCAAGAGAGTTATGGAAGGGTGATGAGTAATTGATGAAAATAAAAGTGAGGGACTAAAAATGTAGTTTTCATACAGTTCAAATTAGGAGCTGAAAACCCCTTTATTTTAAGGGAAAATCTAAGGGTAAGGAAAGGTGAGAAATAGACTCAATTGTGAATGTGATAAAAATTATAATATTTTTAATATATTTAATTGGATGTAATTTAAAATATTAATCTTTTTAATATTTTTGGTTAAATTAAAAATGTTACATTCTTGTAATATTTTTGGTTGACAATCGAGAATAGCGATGTGCATGGATCGGGTCGGATTTTCAGTCCACCCGATCCGACTCGAAAATTGTACATCTTCAACCTGACCTGAACTAGACCCGAACTCGACCCTCCTTTTTGAGATAAAATCCAAAACCAACCCGAAATAATATATTTATTAAAATATAACATTTATTCAATAAAAATAGGGATATTATTGTAATTGTTCCTAAATATATAAATTAAAGTTATAATTTTTTGGGTCGGGTCGAGAATTTTTCACCATAAACCTGAACGTAATCTTTATAAAACCTGACTCGATCAGATCCGAACTCATTTTTTTTAAAAAAATTCCTACCCGATCAGGTCAAGTCAGGTCGGAACCCATCTAATTCGGATCACATGACCATTCCTAATCGAAAATATTACCTTTTTCATTTTTTATATAAGCGAAAATATTTTTTTTAAAATTAACATTTTAGATTTGATAAAAAAACTATTATATTTTTTGTTCTTTTGTAATATTAAATTAGACATTTTTATAACAAAACTACCGAAAAATAAGTATGCCTGTAAACGAACTGAATGAACACGAACGGGGGTATGTTCATGTTCGTTTGTTTAACTTTAACCGAACAAATGAACGAGCACGGACATAAACGAACGAAAAGTTTCTTGTTTGTGTTTGTTCGTTATGGAATGTAACTTGTTCATGTTCATTCATTTAAATGATAAACGAACAGAAATGAAGGAACATAAAGGAACGGATGTAAACAAACACAAATGAACAAACATAAATGAACACAATAAATGAACATAAATAAACGTAAACGAACATAAATGAAAATATACTTTTTTCTTTCCTAACAATTTTAGGATTATATTTTATTTAATTGTTTTGGGTTTTTTTATTTGTATTTAAAATTAATTGAATTTTAAAATATTTATGGGTGTCAGATTAAAATTTATTGGGCTTTAATATTTTAAATGGTTCTAGAGAGATTGGGCTAAATATAAATGAACGCACATAAATGAACATAAACGAACAAACAAAACGAACATTAATGAACATACATAAACGAACATAAATGAATGACCATAAACAAACATAAATGAACAAGTATAAACGAATATATTACCGAATGTTCATGAATGTAAATCAACAAACGAGCCCTCTGTTCATGTTCGTCCATTTAATTAAATGAACACAAAATATTGTTCATATTCATTCATTTAATAAATAAACAAACATAAACGAACTTTCCACTGAATGATTAGTTGAACGTTCGGTTCGTTTACATGACAAAAAATAACTAAAAGAAACGTATGGATGGTTTGTCATATTAAAGTTCTTCGAGATATGTTGCTCAGATACATGCAAGTTGATGACTAGATGATAAACAAAGACAAGATTTCATATTGCTTGACAAATATATTCTGATATGTAGTTGGATTTCTTGTTGAATTCTTCGCGGTTAAAAATCGAGAATATGTGGTCAGGGCAAAAGAGTTATGAAAGGGTGATGAGTAATTGATGAAAATAAAAGTGGGGGACTAAAAATGTAGTTTGCTCATAATTTAAATTAAGAGCTGAAAACCCCTTTATTTTAAGAGTTTCCCACGTGAAAGCCATCCCTTATATCTCGCCAAACACTTTTCTTCTTCTTCTTCATTATCTATTTTCTTCATCCTCTCCTAAGTGAAATTCTAAGGATTCAAGTCTAGTTGCTTTGCCAAGGTAAGAATATTTATTTCCATCTTTCAAGCTTAAGTTTAAGCTCCACTTCTCTAGTTTTAGCCATAGTTTTCAAAAATGGGTTTTTATGGGAGTGTATGAAATGAAAGATTCTAGTTTGAGATTAGAAAAGGATGAATTTTAAGAGAAGGTTTTAGACTCTTGGAAGTCTCCTAAATAAGCTAGTAACATCATTTCTTTATGCATTAATGAAAGAAGTTGGAGAAAGATCCAAGGCAAGGGAAAAAAGAAGTTGAACCTTGGGTGATTTTAGGGAGTTTCTTCAGCCAAGCATTCAAGGTAACATATTTATAACCTTTTTCATACCAATTGTAAGTTTTAGAATACTTTTCAAGCTAGAATTTTTTAGTTGGGAAACTTGTATGGTCATTCATGGTAGATTTTAATGTTGGATGTTATTGAACTTGATTAAGGCCCCTTTTTTATATATTTGATAGTGTATAAACCTATGTTTGTCTTTTGGATGTGTTGGAGTGGTTTTGAAGAAGTTTTTAAGGAGTTAAAAACGTGCAAGAACCAAAATTGCAGCAGAGGTTTCGAAACCCCTATGACTGGTTTCAAAACTAGTAGTCAAGAATGTAAAATTTTTCTAGAGGTTTCGAAACCATCTGGGCAGACTGTACAGATACATGTGAGATTTTCAAACCTCTGAAACAAATTTTGAAACCCTTTCTTATTTTAGGCCAAATAGGTCTTCAATAGTACAAGGATGACCATATACTTATAGTATGTTTTTAATTGGGATAATTTCTAATAAAATGATAAGTTAAAACGAAATATTGCTTGTTTCAATTAGAAACGAGAAAAATTAGGGCGACATAAAACTACCCTTGATTGATGTCCAGGAAACTAAACAGACACCTGAACAACTCTAGAATAAGAAAATGTTTGTATGCTAAGATATGACCAACCCTAATATGTTGCATTAGGCACATCTTTACTAACTGGGCGTAGATGCCCCAATGCTCAACGGAGCGAGTTAGAGAGTGCATAATCTGATTTAGAAATCTAAATTTCCACCCTAGGTAGGATAAAGGGGTGCGTGAGCTCCAAGATGTAGCCCCCAGTCGCACCATAATGGCTACCTTTTTACATATGTTTATTTACTATACTCGTATGCTAACGATTATAAATTAATATAAACATTAGAAGATGCATGTAGTATAGTTTAGTTATTAGTGTGGCACTGAGCTTGCGAGCTCAACATTCAGAATTTGTTTCCGTGCGTAGGATAGGAGCATGAGTCTTTGGAGGAGCTTATAACTAGACCGATTACAACCAACAACCAGCTTTTGATTATGTCTCGTCTTTTGTACTATAAATGAAATACATGCTTAAATGCAATGCATGCTTTAATGAACAACACACTTATTAAATGCAATGAATGTCATGCAACTAATAAATTCTCATGCAAATTCATGCAAGTAAAAGATAAAATCCTCCCTTAAACTTGGTTGTTCCTTCTTCACGTCATAGCCTTGAGTATGATGGTGGAGGTTCTTCTTTTGAATCTCCAAAATGATCTAGAATATTCAGCCAACCTTGAAGATAATAATTCAAAATATTCAAGTGCATTTTATTGCTAAATTAATGAGAATGTTTTCATATTTTGAGTCTTTTCATTTCCTGCTTAGAAATACTATAAATAGGAACCTTTGGGATTATTTGTAGATACATTTGAATAAATAAAACATATTTGAGAGGTTGCTTTCATTCTTGTTCTCTTGTAGAACTTTATCGACTTCAAGATAGTCTTGTAGTCTTCATCCATTTCCTTTTGTTATAGTGTTGGTTCCTAGCCCATCTATAGCTAGTGGGTAACATTCCATATCCTACCACTTCTACATTTCCACCTTATTATATTATTGGTTCCTAACTCATACATAGTTAGAGGGTCATAATTTATTTCCTTGAGATTCTTCATACTACACACCAACTCCCTACTATCTTCACCGACCTTTTATCCTTTATTTTTCTTTACCACAAGTATCACTCTTCCTACGCTGCTAATCCATTTTAACATACCTTTCATCTTTCCACTTCCATATTTTATTTATCCATTTCTATTTTACAACGTTATTTATGAATTTCAGATTACATTCAAAGTACTGTGGAGTTTTTACTAGAATCACGATATGTCACACTCGTATATGACTCCAAACACATAATTGAGATCATAGCATTTGGTATTAGAGCAAGTTGATTCAGTAAGCGTATAATTTTCTCTCTCCCGGGTTAGTAAAAAATAGAAAAAATAAAAAAAATCGAAGAAAAAAAGAGAGAAAATTCTTAAAAAGGGAGGGAACAACTTGTTCTTCTTTTTAAAAAAATATATCTATATACAATACATCATTTTTTATTGTTGAATTACAATTCCTTTACTTATTCTCACTAATTCTTTCTTTTGTAGCCATTTTCCTTTTTTATTCATCATTCTCATACCAAGCCACAATTGTTTCAGCCGAAGTCCACTAGACACTTATCAGCCTTGAGGAAGTACTCAAAGAACTTGAAAAGAAAAGAACGAGTGGTAAAAGGCAAGAGTGAACATCAAGGGTAAAAGCCATCCCGAGTGAAACATGAGTGAAGTGACATTATTTTTTTTTCTTTGGAGTGTATTCGTGAGGTTTTGTGTTGGTTAGATCTACTTTTTATTTTTTATTACGAATCATGTCTCGTACTTCTATAGATAATTCTCATATTTCAGGAGGTGACACCCAAAATGATGGTGGTGCACCAAACTTGCTAATGCAAGCCATGACACGAGATATAAGGTGCTTGTTTCAAAAGCATCTCAACCCAATCTCAAAGAAATTGGAGTGAATGATCGAACGACCTTATTGTTCACAAATGCGTCCATCGAAGATCAAAACATAACTAAAAAGGAGATATGATGATCGATCTTTTTCTAGTTCTACACCCAATTGCAGTAGAAAATCTTACAAGAAGGACCCCAATTTTATAAAAGGAAGCAATGTCAAAAGTTCAACGCAAAGTGAGCCAAGGAATTTGGTATATTTCAATCCAAAAAGTCTAGCTTGTCTTCAGGTGTGTTTTAATAATTTTGTCAAAGAAACACAATTGCATGAAAAACTACAAAAAGAAATTGTTTGCAAAAAAGAAGAAGAAACGAGAGTTGAAAAAGACATTGAGAGCGAAGAAAAAGAAATTGGAGTTAAAAAGATTGAAATTGTGGTTAAAAAACTTGGAAGTGAAAAGAAAAAATGTCGAAAAGAAGAGGAAAATGAAATTTCATCTTACACTAACCTCTATTTTCCTTATAGTCTTGGTTTATCATTGCAGAATCATGAGAACACTTCAAAAGACATTTCAAACTCATCACCATTCATGAAGATAATCAAACATCAACCATGCATAGATTATATTTCAAGAGAAGATCCAATGAAGTTTTTCCTTATTAAAGACATCAAGCAACAACCACTAATCAAGATCATCAAGCATCATCTTGGATTGATATTCCCATTTCATTTGTTATCAATTTCTCTACTTATAATATTGATTCATTTTTCTAGTGGGATGAGTCGAACGCAAAGAGTTGACACCAATAATGATTCGATAAAGGAGGTCACAGAAGAAAAAGAGATAGACAAGATAACATTTTCCACTAAAGGAGACTTTTCAAATTCCAATCAATCCAAAATTATGTGCATCACACATGAGACTTTAGAAGTTGGCAAGCCACTACGAGGAATTCAAAAGGACTTCTCCATTTATGGAGAAGACTTTTTTTTGCTTAATAATGAAGACAATTTCTACAACGATGTTTACAATTCGGAGATGAATCTTTCTCAAGTGCAATGAACGAAATTGAATTATTCTACCCATGGTAAAGTTTCTTTCTTACTTTCCAATGAATTTCATTATTTTATCGATATTTTAGATTTGAGGACAAATCACCTTAAAGAGGGAGGGAATGATGTGATCCCAGCTATGCGCCTTATATCACTTTCTGTAATCTCCCTGAGACCGTTTGATCAAGGCAAGTTATTTACATTCGAGAAGCTTCAAGAAGATTATTTGAGCTTAATATGGGAATTTCAAGCCAAGTTTAGGTTTCTGAAAGCCTTTTTCAATCCAAAAGAAGAACCTCCACCATCATATTCTAGGTTGGACGTGAAGAAGGAACAATGAAGTTTAAGGGATGATTTTATCTTTTACTTGTATGAATTTTCATGAATGGTAATAAATTTGAATGACATTAACTTTCATAAATGATTAATCATGCTACTTCATTTAAGCATGAGTTCATTTAAATCGTCTAGTTCATTTATGCCTTTAGATCATTTAGTAAGCTACTTCATTCATCAAACTATATTATTTAATAACTCTTAATTTTTTCATGCATGTTTTCAATTAAAGATTGAATAAAGTTCACCTTTGTGTCTAGGTGCATGAGAGAAGTTGAATTGTTTCATCAGATGCAAGAATGTCAATCAGAATGTCTTCCAATTATGAATGTGATACAGATGTTTTTGGTTCAAGAAATCAATTGGTAATTATTCATCTATCTATTATATTTCCAACTAATTTTAAATCACCTCAATCCAATATCGGGAGCTTGAGATATGATCGATTTATTGAAGATAGTGCATGCTGGAATTTTGTTACAGGAATTTTATGCATGGATGATTTGGATGAGTTTGAACCAAGGGAGAGTCTTTTCAACTTCAGCTAAGTGACAACCATTGAAGGACTCTTAATTCACCCATTCAAGGCATATTTTTATCATCTAAATTCAAGGGTTGTTCATATTCTTCAAGAGAGCATGCAATGAAGGGTGATTTAATTCACTTATTAAGATAATTTTTAGCATGGAATAGCAATAGTCTTGTATCCCTTGGATGATATTAAGGCCAAATGTAGCTTCAAATTGTCTAGATTCATCCCCAAAATGATCTAGAATATTCAGCAAACCTTGAAGATAAGAAGACAAAGCATTCAAGTGCATTTTATTGGTAAATTGATGATAATGTTTTCATCTTTTAAGTATTTTCATTTGATGCTTATAAATACTATAAATAGGCACCTTTGGGATCATTTGTAGACACATTTGAATATATAAAACATATTTGAGAGGTTGCTTTCATTCTTGTTCTCTTGTAGAACTTTATCGGCTTCAAGATAGTCTTGTAGTCTTCATCCATTTCCTTTTGTTATTGCGTTGGTTCCTAGCTCATCTATAGCTAGTGGGTCACGTTCCATATCCTATCACTTCTACCTTTCCACATTATTATATTGTTGGTTCCTAACTCCCTATTATCTTCACCAACCTTTTCATCCTTTATTTTCCTTAACCACAAGCATCACTCTTCCTACGCTGCTAATCCATTTCAACATATCTTTCATCTTTCCACTTCCATATTTTATTTATCTATTTCTATTTTACAACGTTTTTTATGAATTTCAAATTACATTCAAAGTAATGTGGAGTTCTTACTAGAATCACGATCGGGCACACTCGTATATGACTCAGAACACATAATCGAGATCATATCAAGTGGCATTTAATGTAAATGAAATTGTGTATGTTAGGTCAAAATTTAAATTTGAATATTTTATAAATCTCAATTTCAAGTATTTTGGGGGCTTCCGAATTTGTAAACAAGTTACATGAATTTATAAAAATATTGTATGTCAATTTATGGATTTATGCAAATGATATTGTCGATTTTAAGGAAAAACTTTGGTAAACCACTTTTATGGTTCGTGTGACATCATAGTCTGTTGGTATTCAGATCTTAATAGATTTGGATGTTACATTTAGTGATATCAGAGCATCATGTTGAGTCGTTTCTAGGACCTGTGAGTTAAATTTAGATTAGGGTTTATGTACATACATGGCTCTATAACTTTGAGATATACTTTTAAATCTTGAATAGTCATAGTAACCCTCATTTTCTTACTTATTTCAGAGTATAACTATGGAAGGTGACTCAGATCATAGCTAGAGAGGTATAGTAAAGAGTCACGTCTTCTTAGTAGGTGACTTAGAGGATGAGTTTGTCCCGGATATTGAGATGGAAGTTTCGATTGAATCAGGGGTTAAGAAAAAGATATTCTTTAATGATTTAAAAGCTATATTGAGATATATAATACGAGCCAACCCTAGGACTTCGGTCGCACCACATCCCATTCCAATACCACCTCAAAAATTGATGGTGAAGCACCTACGCCGGTATAAAACGACTGAATTCTTTAGCTCGGAAGATGATGATTTGATTGTTGTGGATCATTTTATTAAGGAGACCCTCCACACTCTTAGATAGTTACACTTGACTCCCAAGGGAAAATTGGAGTGTGTCGTCTCCTTGCTTAAAGGTAATGCCATTGATTGGTGGAAGACCTTCGAACAAGCTATGAAACTTGACGTACCGACATGGAAGCTTTTCCTATTAATGTTTAGGGGAAATTACATCAGAGAAGCTCATATATATAACTTAAGAGATCAGTTTCTCAATCTGAAGCAAGGTGACCGCTCGGTGATGGAATATGAAGTAGAATTTCTACGATTGAGCTACTATACGCCGAAAATGATTCCGATAGAGTATCACTATTGCATGAGGTTTAGGGAATGCCTCCACCTTGGCATCCTCACTCATTTCACTGCCGATCACCTAAGGTCTTTTCTAAATTGGTACGTTAAGCTAAGGCAGTTGAGAGAGTGGTGGGGATTAGAGTTATAGCATCCAACACTGTTCTAGAGCAGACTCAAATGACAACGAAGTATTCGAGACCTTTTTAGAGGCCAGAAAAAAGGGCCAATGACTCTCAAGGTTCTTGGAGATCCCCAATCAATAAATCTAGGGGTCAGGGTCAGAGTTCAAATAGTGGGGATAATACAATGTCTCATAGGAGACCGTTAGCAACCGTATCAGTGGCTAGTTATGAGGGATTGATGAGAAGATCATATCCTAACTGCTAGACTTATGGGAATAAACATCTTGGAGTTTGTCACTTTGGGACAGAGGGATGTTATTGGTTTGGTTCTCTTGACCATTTTATCCAAGAGTGTCATGAGATGCAGAAAGCTACATCGAGTCAGCCATAGAGATTATCTCAGTCTGTGAAGAGGGGTAGAGGACCCTCTAGAGATGGTAGTTATGCTTCTAGATAGTATATTAGGGGTATTGCTAGGTTTGTAACTGGGTCTAAGCTGCTTGTAGCTTCTCGATAGTATATAGTGAGAGCTTAGGAGAAGTACAACCCATCAGATGTGATCTCAGGTATATTCAATGTGTTTTCCATTTTGGTTACAACTTTAATTGATCCATGGTCTACACATTCTTATATATGTTATGACCTAGATCAAGATAGAAACCCCCCGGTCGAGATCTTAAAGATAGTGGTTAAAGTGTCTTGTCTGTTAGGGTTAGACGTTCTAGTCGATAAGATCCATCGTAGTTGTCCTGTAAAAACCCATGGTCAATTTCCCCCGCTAATATTATGGAATTACCATTCAGAGAGTTTGATATGATTCTTGGTATGGATTGACTCTCGGAACACGATGCAAGTCTAATATGTAAGGCCATATGACTCATACTTAGAAAGGACGATAGAAATAAGGTGATTATGAGTAGTGGAAAGCCTAGGTGTTCAAGAATAATTTTGGAAATTAAGGCTCAAAGAATGGTAGAGAAGGGTTATGAAGCTTTTTTAGCGCATGTGGTTGACACTCGTGTTATCAGTCCTTTAATTGAGAATATCAAAATCGTCAAGGATTATACAGATGTTTTTTTTGAGGAATTGCTAGGGTTACCTCCAGATAGAGAATTAGAGTTCAACATTGAGGTATTGTTGGGTTCCGCTCTGGTGTCCATTGCGTCGTACCACATGGCATCGACCGAGCTTAAGGAATAAAAAGTCTAACTTCAAGAGCTTCTAGAGAAGGGTTTCACTCGACCGAGTATCTCTCATTGGGGAGCATCAGTTCTTTTTGTAAGGAGAAAAGTCATATCAATGAGATTATTTATCGATTACAGATAGTTAAATAAGTTAACCATCAAGAACTGATACACTCTCTCTAGAATAGATGACCATTTTAATCAACTTGAGGGGGCTTATGTTTTTTCAAAGATGGACCTAAGGTTAGGGTATTATCAGTTAAAGGTTAATGATACTGATATATCCAATAAGGTATTTCAGACAAGGTACAATCATTATGAATTCCTTGTAATGCCGTTTGGACTTACCAACACACCAGCGATATTCATGGACTTAATGAACCATATTTTTCGCCCGTACTTAGTTCAATTCGTAGTCATCGTCTTCATAGATGATATACTAGTTTACTCCCGATCTGAGGAGGAGCACGACCGATACCTTTGTATAGTTTTATAGACTTTGTGAGATAGTCAGTTGTTTGCTAAGTTTGTAAAGTGTGAGTTCTAGTTATCTGAAGTATCCTTTTTGGGTCATGTAGTTTCAGCAGAAGGTATTCAGGTAGATCCCCAGAAAATTCAAGCCGTGTCAGAGTGGGAACCACCAAAGAATATGATAGAAGTTCATAGTTTTTTAGGTCTCACGCTTTATAAAAGGGTTCTCGCACCTATGATGAAGTTGTTGCAAAAGGGAGTTCTATTTAATTTGAACGAAAAGCGCCAGAAAAACAATGAGCAATTAAAGTCTGTCTTGACACAAGCACCAATTTTAACCCTGCCAGAATTGGGTAAAGAATTCATAGTGTATGTCGATGTTTTTGAATGGTCTTGAGTGCGTACTTATACAAGAAGGAAAAGTGATAGCTTATGCATCCCATCAACTCAAACTGGTTGAGCATAACTAACCTACCGATGACCTAGAGCTAGCAACTATGGTGTTTGTGCTTAAGATCTGAAGACATTACGAGTTTGGAGAAAAATGTCATATCTTCACAGACCATAAATGTCTTAAATATCTTCTAACCCAGAAAGAATTGAATTTAAGGCAACATAGGTGGGTAGAGTTGTTAAAGGATTATGATTGCGTGATTGATTATCACTAGGGGAAAGCAAACATAGTGGCAGAAGATCTAAGCCAGAAATCAATGTCAAACTTGTGAGCCTTGTTAGAATGGTTAAGGTTGACTGAGCAAGAAGGTTTCTTAGCAAAGTTTTGAGTAGAGCCCGAGCTAGTAAGTGAAATTAAGAGGTTACAAGGTTTAGACGATTGTTTGAGAACCCGTGTGGAACAAGTTCGTCGAGGTGAAGCTCTAGGTTACGAGATAAGAGAGGGGATGTTTTTTACTTTAGAAGTCGATTATGTGTTCCTGTAGTCGAGTCTTTGCGTAGCAAGATCATTAATGAAGCTTAATATAGTGCGCTTTCAGTGCATCCGGGGAGAAATAAAATGTATCAAGAACTTCGACAGTTATACTTTTGGCTGGGTATGAAAAGAGAAGTGTCTGAGTTTGTGGCTATTGTTTAGTGTGCCAACAAATAAAAATGGAACATCAGGTTCCTTCAGTATTACTTCAACTAATTTAGATTCCTCAGTAAAAGTTGGAGAGAGTGATTATGGATTTTATAATCGGGCTACCTATGACTAGAAAAAATCATGATGCGGTTTAGGTTATTATAGATCGGTTAACTAAGTCGACTTATTTTCTTCCAGTGCAGATGAATTTCACCCTTAAGAGGCTAGCAAAGTTCTATATCCGCAAAATAGTAAGGTTGCATGGGGTTTCAGTTTTGATTATATCCGATAGGGATCTTCGTTTCACTTCACAATTCTGGAAGGTTCTCCACCAATCCTTAGGCACCAAGTTATAATATTGCTTTCACCCTCAGACAGATGGTCAGTTTGAGCGTGTTATTCAAATTCTCAAGGACATACTTAGGTGCATGATTATAGACCTTGAGGGTAGTTGGGAGGACCATTTGCCGGTAGTAGAGTTTTTGTATAATAATAATTACCAGTTTAGCATTTAGATGGAACCTTACGAGACTTTGTATAGATGCAAGTTTAGGAACCCCTTATGTTAGACTGAACTTAACGAAGGAAAGTTAGTGGGTACTGACTTGATTAGAGAGACTGAGGAGAAGGTTCGATTGATTCATAATCAACTAAAATAAACATTTGATAGACAAGGGTCATATGTGGATTTAAAGCGAAAGAACATTGAGTTTGTTATGAGTGACAAAGTGTTTCGTAAAGCGTCTCCTTAGAAAAAGGTGTTACGTTTTGAATGCAAAGGAAAACTATCCTCGCACTTTATTGGGCCATACAAAGTTCTTGAAAGAATCGAGCTTGTAGCATATCAGTTAGCCCTACCTCCAGAGTTAGAACATATGCACAATGTGTTTCACATGTCTATGTGAAGAATATATCGTTTCGACCCTTCGCATATCCTATCTGTAGAGCGAATTGAGTTAAGCCAATATATGACGTATGAAGAGGAACCGATGAGGATTTTAGTAAAGGATGTAAAGAAGTTGCGAAACAAAAAAAATCCTTTTAGTGAAAGTGTTATGGAGGAATCACGGTGTCGAAGAAGCTACATAGAAAACCAAAGAAGAGATGCAGCTTTAGTATCCTCGTTTAGTTCTACGCAGGTAAATTTCGATGATGAAATTTCTTGTTAGGAGGGGAGAGTTGTAATAACCCAAATCTCGGGTTTGTAGTTCAGGTCAACCCGAGACCAAAAGTTAAGTTTAAAGGACCCTATAAGATAGTTAGACCATGTTTAGTGTTGGTGGGTTGTAGTCAGGGCCCAAGAGAGTTATGGAAGGGTGATGAAAATAAAAGTGACGGACTAAAAATGTAGTTTTTCCATATTTCAAATTAAGAGTTGAAAACCCCTTTATTTTAAGAGTTTCCCACGTGAAAGCCATCCCTAATTTCTCACAAAACACTATTCTTCTTTATTATCTCTTTTCTTCATCCTTTCCTAAGTGAAATTCTAAAGAATCAAGTCTAGTTGCTTTGCCAAGGTAAGAATATTTTTTCCCATATTTCAAGCTTGAGTTTATAATCCACTTCTCTAGTTTTAGCCATAGTTATCAAAAATGGATTTTTGTGGGAGTTTATGAAATGGAGGATTGTAGTTTGAGATTAGGAAAGGATGAAATTTAAGAGATATTTTTAGACTCTTGGAAGTCTCCTAAATAAGCTAGTAACACCATTTCTTTATGCATTAGTGAAAGAAGTTGGAGAAGGATCCAAGGCAAGGGGAAAAGAGAAGTTGACCCTTGGGTGATTTTAGGGAGTTTTCTTCAGCCAAGTATACAAGGTAACACGTTTATAACCCTTTTCATACCAATTGTAAGTCTTAGAGTGCATTTCAAGCTAAGAATTTATAGTTGGGAAGCTTGTATGGTCATTCATGGTAGATTTTAATGTTAGATGTTATTGAACTTTTTTAAGGCCCCTTTTTGATCTATTTGATAGTTTATAAACCTATGTTTGGCTTTTGGAGGTGTTGGATTGGTTTTGAAGAAGGTTTAAAGGAGTTAAAAATGTGCAGGAACCAAAATTTTAGTAGAGGTTTCGAAATCCCTATGATTGGTTATTAATAGTCCAGAATGTAAAATTTTTCTAGAGGTTTCGAAAGGGGAGGTTTCGAAACCATCTGGGTAATCTGTAAAGATACATGTGAGGTTTCAAAACCCTTTCTTGTTTTGGGCCAAATAGTTCTCGAATAGTACACGGGTAGCTGTGAACTTATAGTATGTTTTTAATTGGGATAATTTCTAATCAAAAAATAAGTTAAAACGAAATATTTCTAATTTCAATTAGAAATGAAAAAAATTAGGGTGATATAAAACTAGCCTTGATTTATGTCCGGGAAACAATACAAACACACAAACCATTGTAGAATAAGAACACATTTATATGCTAAGATATGGCCACCCCTAAGATGTTGCATTATGCACATCTTTGCTAACTGAGCGTAGATGACCTAAGGCTCGACGGAGCAAGTTAGCAGGTAACACAATCCGATGTAGAATTCTTGATTTCCACCTTAAGTAGGATAGAGGGGTGCGTGAGCTTTGAGTCGTAGCCCCTCAGTCGCACCATGATACCTACCTTTGTGCGTATGTTTAGTTAGTATACTTGTATGTTAACGATTATGAATTAAGTATGTTTAAGTATGTTTTAAGTATAAACATTAGAGGATGTATGTAGTATAGTTCGATTATTAGTGTGTCACTGAGCTTGTGAGCTCAGCGTTCATAATTTGTTTCCGTGTGCAGGTTAGGAGCAGAAGCCTTTGGAGGTGCCTATACTTAGACCAACTAGCATCAACCTCCAGCTTTTGAGTATGTCTCATCTTTTGTACTAGTGGCATGTAATGTAAATAAAATTGTATGTCATGTCAAAATGTAAATTTGATTATTTTTGTAAATCTTAATTTCAAGTATTTTGGGGACTCCCTAATATGTAAACAAGTTACATGAATTTATAAAAAAACTTGTATGTCAATTTGTATTTATGCAAATGATCTTGTTGATTTTAAGAAAAAACTTTGGTAAACCTCTTTTATGGTTCATGTGACATCATAGTATATTGATCTTCGGATTTTACTAGATTAGGATGTTACAGGGATGACCCGGACGATCCGTCGTCTCTGGTATTTGCTGGAGACATAAATCCTTATGTGATTTTTTTATTGAAACAAAATTACAGAGAGTAAGTATGGAGAAGGTTCAAAGGTCCTGTGGTTTTCCAAATGGGATAGAAGTGGACTCGAGAGGTACTTGTGGTGGTTTATGTTTAGCATGGAAACCAAGTTGCAATGTTTCATTGAGGTCTTTCTCATTGTCGCATATTGATGTGCTTATTTTTGATGATGAGATAAAGTGCACGCGAAGATTGACAGGTTTTTATGATGCCTCGCAGGAAGAGAGGCATAATGATTCTTGGAACCTATTGAGGCAGTTGAATGATATGTCGGATGTCCCATAGGTAGTGGTAGGTGACTTTAATGTGATAATATTCTCATATGAAAAAGAAGGTGGTGTGTTAGGAACGATAGAAGAATGAAGGAATTTTGTGCAGTAGTAGAGGATTGTGGTTTACAAGATTTGGGTTATTCAGGTATTTAGTATACTTGGGAGAGGGGTCATTCAGTAGAAAATAATATCTGTGAAAGACTGGATCGTGGGATGGCTAATGATTTATGGTTAGCTCAATTTCCGCAATACACATTACAACACAAGCTGCATAGTTTTTCCAGACCATTGCCCTTGTTGTTGAATATGGATTATCCAGGGGCAGAAAATAGGTGTCGGCACTTTCATTTTTGAAACCACATGGTTACTTGAAGACTCGTGAGAGGAAATGGTTTCTAGACTTTAGAGAGAAGCTTGTGGTACGATCCCTGAGAAACTCAGGTTCGTTTGTCATGGTTTAGATAAATGGTTTAAGGACATTAGTCAGGAAAAACATTTGACCGCTACTGATCTTAAACGAAAGCTTTCTGAGTTGACCGAGTGTCACCCACTGATGATATCTTGCGAGAAATATTAGACACAAAACTCCAGCTGAATTTAGTAGTTGATAGGGAGGAGTTATACTGGAACAACGGGCTCACACAAATTGTTTGAAAAATGGGGACAATAACACGAAATTTTTTCCACCGATTTGCATCTTCTTGCAAATGCCACAATCGAATCTGAGCTCTTGAATTGGACGATAGAATTAGTTATGAAGATGTGAAAGGCATGGCACATTTGGCACAGAGGTATTTTGTAGAGCTTTTTGAGTCGAGTTCACTAACAATTAAAGATATCATTCTAGAGGGTTTGGATAGGCGAGTTACTGAGGAGATGAACAATTCCCTTAGTAGGCCTTTCACTAGGGAGGAGGTCACGGTTGCTTTGAAATCATTCAGTCCTTTAAAAGCTTCGAGGGAGAATGATTTTGGGGCTTTCTTTTATCAAAGGTTTTGGTACTTATTCAGAGAGGAGATATCATATTATTGTATTGCACTTATTGAAGGAAGAGCTGATATGCAGGAGATTAATCATACCCATATTGTGTTGATTTCTAAGGCGGTATTTCCGAAAAGTATGACTCAATTTCGTCCCATCATTCTTCGTAATGTTATTTTCAAGATTGTTTCGAAAATGTTGGTGTTGGTGTTGCAAATGCAAGGTTTTCTGGACAGCTGCATTAATTAAGCACAAGGGCTTTGTCTTGGGCCTTTTAATCACTGATAATATCATAGTCGCGTATGAGCTTCTACACTCGTTCATGAAAAAACGTGATGGTCGTAAAGGTTTTTTTGCCTTGAAATTGGACATGAACAAGGCATATGAGCGGTGATGAACATAATGGGCTTTCTCGGCACTGGATTGAGACTTTGAAAAGGTGTGTTTCCACGGTCTATTATTATGTAATTTATAATAGAATTATTGGGAGTAGATTTGTTCCGAATGGAGGGCTTCATCAAGGTTATCCTTTAAGCCCTTATCTTTTCTTGATTTTCAGCGAGTGTCTCTGCGTTAATCCAGAGATCAGTCCAATTAAGAGAGATTCAAGAAGTAAGGGTGAATAGGTATGCCCCGACGATCACTCATCTTTTATTTGTAGACGATAGTCTTATATTTGGTGAAGTAACCCCTCAAATGGCTTAACGAATTAAGTAGATTTTGGCTGTGTACGGAAATAACTCTGTTCAACAAATTTATTTTGACAAATTCAGTCTTTTCTTCAGCTCTAATATCATTGATGCAAATCAGAATGACGTCAGACGCGCGCTAGACGTTTCATCTTCTTCGAATCTTGAGAAATATTTAGGACTTCCAGCTATAGTGGGGTGTGACAAGAGGGGCTTTTGTGGGTATGAAAGAGAAGATTAGAAGCCAAATTTGAAATTGGTGTATACGTGTGTTGTCTCATAGAGGAAAAAAAGTTTTCATCAAGTCTGTTCCCCAAGCCATTCCTATTTTTGCAATGAACTGTTTTCTCTTGTCAAAAACATTGTGTAGGAACTTGAGAGTATTGAGTCAATTTTAGTGGCAAAAATATGAACACAAACGAGGAATACATTGGTGCTCTTGGGAATTCTTAAGTAGTCTGAAATATAGAGGTGATTTGGGGTTTAGGAACATGACAAAATTTAATGTTGCTATGTTGGCCAAGCAAGGGTGGAGATTGTTCATGAACCCCTTATCACTAGCAAGTCATTTGCTTCGGGAAAAATATTACCATTTGGGGATTTCCTCAATGCAAGGTTAGGTTCCTAGCCTTCCTACATTTGGATAAACATATGAAGTGCTCGTGGACTATTGGAAAATGGGTTTCGATGGAAAGTGGGTAGCGGTCGCTCTATATTAGTTTGGAACGACTATTGGTTGCCAACTAAAAAATAATGCAGAGTTAAATCCTCTTGATTTGATGGGGTTGAACGAGTTTCAGATTTAATTGAAGAGAAATCAAGGATTTGGAAAGAGGATTTAGTTCGTCAAATTTTTATTGAGAAAGAAGCAGACCATTTAATGAGGATTCCCATTGGCTAATTTTATCATAATGACATTCGAATTTAGGGTGATAAAAAACATGTATATTCAGCGTTAGGAGCACCTATCGATTGTTGTTGGATGCTGATAACTCTACTCTAGTGGACGGAGAGGTGTTTAAAACCATATGGGTTTGTGAGTGCCAACGCAAGGTAAAATTATAAATTTGGAAATTTATTTTCAATTTTATACATACGAATTATAATCTGTATTAGCGAAGGATCTCGAATAATTAATATTGCCCAAAATGTCCATTAATCATCGAGACCGATGTTCATGTGGTAAGAGATTGTTTATTATCTATACAAGTATGTCAAGCCCTGACTTATGTTTGGCCCCCAAGTATTGCAACGTTGGATTTTGTTGAATGGTTGTCATGGTTATTCCATCACAATCATACATCAAAACATGCAGTGATAATGGTAACCATTTGGTTGTTATGGTATGCTCGAAATAGTTTTTTGCATCAAGGTAAATTAATTTAGAAGTGAAGAGTTATTTACCTTTATTCGAGCTCAATGCCCAGACTACTCCAAAGCAAATGCTCGTCTTCAAGCCACAACCTCGGAGCCAATTGTTCGTTGGAAACAGCCCTCACATCCCGAAGTAAAGCTGAATTTTGATGCTCAATTTGACCAAACCAAAAGAGAAGCAGTGTCAAGAATAATAATTAGAGATGAAGGGAGTTTTATTTTGGGTGCTCATCGGAAATCTAGTAAGAATGTAAACTCACCGTTCATGGTTAAGGCATTGGCGACAAAGCACACAGTGGAATTTACAGAAGACATGGGTTTTCATAGAATCGTTCTTGAAGGTGATTCTCGAACAGTCATGAATAAACTACAATTCAGACAACCATATTATTATGAAGTCAGCATCTGGATAGGGGATACAAAGATGTAAGCAGCTTATTTACATACCTGCATGTATCGATTTACTCCCAAATCGGGGAATTTGGTCGCTCATCTGTTAGTAGCGGACAAAACATTGGGTGAAGAAGATATATATTTGGTTGAAAATGGACCGCTGTGTGTTGAGAACCAAGCGGTAGAGGATTGACGTTGGATTGATCCTCCATAGTAGAACAGCTTGAGGTTGGAGTTGCTACAAGGGTCGATTATGTTTTTTCAGTTCATTTCTGTGATTCATTCGCGAAACGTATTCATCCAGAGGAATGAAGGCCAACCATCATTTTTCTTGTTATGTTCCTTTAGTGTTTTTAGCTCTTTTTTTTGTTTATTTTCATTTATTGTCGTACATGTTTTCATCCATTCTACTTTTTGGACCTTTTGTTTTGCTTTTTTAGTTGGCTTTTATTATTAATAAAATGTTGGCGTTCCATGGTTTAAAAAAAAGAATGTACACATTTAGAAAAATGAATCCAAAAGTGATTTTAACACCCAAATTTTAATATGATATAGGAATTAAAATCATAATTCGACATGGTTATGCTTTTGGATTCATTTTCCCCCTAAATGATAAATTAATGAATAATTACTATTTTATAGTTATGCTTTTTATGGTTGAATGTTGAAATAAGGCTCTAATTTATTAATGTTGATCACATAAAGTTTTTTTTAATAATTTAAAATGATTAAAAGATAATATTTATTAATTTTTTTAGTTATTAATATAACATATTGTTGAGTTAATCGATCGACGAATATAGTCAAGAGGGGGTGAATTGGTAATTAAAACTTTGGTGGAAGCTTTTGCAGAAAATTGAAAAGATTTGCACAACGATTTAGAGTGGTTCGACTTTCTCAACCAAAATTTACGTCCACTACCTTAGCTATCCACACTAAGGATTTTCGACAAATTCACTAATTTTTTCTTTCTTTTGAGGCCAAAGAGATAACCTTACAACTCCCTCAAGAATATACCCCAATTCTTGAGAACACTCTTTTTCAAAGAGAAGATTACAAATTTGCAAACTTAATGAAAAACCTCACAAGGAAAATGTGTTTGCACAATTCTAGAACAAAGAAAAGAACACTAAAAAATGAATACAATTGAGTACAAGTAGTGTTCTTGAAAGAAAAACGAATATTGAATGAAAAATAGGCTTGAAATTGCTCAAACTTGAGGTTTGATGCTTTCTCTTTGATTCTCTCTTGTTTGTTGTTTCTTGTTGTTGATCAATGGCTTCTAAGCTTGTTTAAATACACCTTCAAATGATTCTGAACGTTGGGGATGATTAGTGGAGTCAATAGAGCCGTTTTAGTGTGAAATCAATTAATAAAACAGCTTGGAGCATGGGGGGAATCAGTATCCCCTCATGGGGAATCGGTTCCCTAAGTGTAAAATTCAAATATTTCGACCGTTGAACAGGGGGGAATCGGCACCCCCTTAGGGGAGATCGGTTCCCTCCGAGCATTCTGTTTTTTCTCAGAGCCAAACCATTCAGGGGGAATCGGTAACCCCTTGGGGGGAATCGGTACCCCCTTGGGGGGGAATCGGTTCCCTCTGAGCTATCTGGAATTTTTTGCTTTGAAATATTTTGTAAAATTGTTTTGAAATTATTTTAAGTTTGAAACTTAATTTTACACTTGAGTAAGGATTAAAAATGACATTTGAAAGATTTGGAGTAATATTTTGATATTCGAATAATTATATCGAATATACTTAGAAAATCTTTTGGAAAATCTTAAAATTCATTTATCTTAATTTGTTATATCGAAATATCAAAATGTTTTCAACAATCTCCCCCTTTTTGATATAACAAAACATTTTAGTAAATTTAAGATTTTGAAATCAAGTTTTGAAATTACTCCCCCTTACTCTAACACTTCTCCCCTTTAAAACACTTTAACATTTCTCCCCTTTTTGTTAAATCAAAAAGACTTTTAAAAGATTTTAAACAAGGTTTTGAAATCATTTAGCCAATTGATGATAAATATATATAGCTTAAGCTGCTAAGATCACAATCAAGAGAAACGTTAGCCATTAGTTTCATAATAAATATTCATAAACAATGTGATATGGCGAAATTGGTCATATATCTAACATGATGTAAATGATGCAATAATGAATAAATTTAACCAAATCAAATATATAGAAATATAAGTTCAAACATCCATAAATTCAAACAAATTCAAAGTCAAACAATCCACAAATTCAAATATTCCAAAATATCCAAAATGTTAAAACAATAAGTTCAAAGTTTTGATCCAATAAAACTAAGCAAGAACAGGGCCTAATCGTCCATCGGTGTATCAGGAGGAGATAAATGTGACCAAATATTGGTCACATCACGTGAAAGTGCATCGACCCTTTCGTCCAACGAATCAAAACGACGATTCATCGTTTCGGTGGTAGCAGTCAAATTTGAATCGATAGATGCAAGTCTCAAATCAATTTTCTCCATAAAAGATCGAAAGTATGGAGGCATTTGAGACTCTGGACGAGGTTGTTCCTCTGGAGGTACTTGTTCCTCGTGCTGCTCCGGCTCATTGTCGGAGTCGTCTTCTTCCGGAGGTTGTTCACTGGTACGAACCCAAAGACCAGTATCTTCATTGAACTTCCATCCCGATTTGGTTAAAGAGAATAGATTGATTTGGTTTTTGAGGGGAAAGGAAGCATCAAGACCAACTCTAAGCCCAACCTTTTTAAACAAATTACGAAGAATACAACCGTAAACTAAAGAAGAACATAATTTTTTATTGGGAACAAGATTTACGGTTTTGACAAGTCCAAAAAAGATAATCTGTGGAAGGTTGATTTTGAGATTATTTTGGACACAATGTAGCCAAAATAAATCTAAGGCTCGAAGAGTAGAGTAACGGCCTCCAGATGGTCGAAACCACCAAGAGATCATAAGGTGAAGAAAACGGCCATGAAGATCTAAAACACTCGCACTATCCCTTCGTTTATACTGAGATCCCACCGTTAGTTTTTCATTGTCTAACCCGTCATTATCTAATCCTAATGGTTTGGCTATGTATTATGAGTCAAGATGAAGGAATCGTCCTAGAAGATAGGATCGGATTCCTATGGTTAAGGTTTTATCTCGATTTTGAATACAAACGGCATTAGAATAGAACATACGAACGAGTTGGTGGTAAACTATAGGTTCTAGCTCGAAGAGTTTATCAAATTTCCACCCTTGAAGAGTAGGAAGATGACAAAAATTTATGTCTAACATGGCTTGAAGAGATGGGATTCATTCTTCCCAGATTTTGTAGGACTCAAAGTATTGACAAAACCTAAAATAGAGATTTTGTTTTTGATCGGGTTCATTAAAACAAGAATTGCGAATTGTCATGTTTGGATCATTGGGATTAAGATTAGGAATTTGTTGGATGGGTGGAGGATTTGGAGGTGAGTTTGGAGGTTGGCTAGAACGGCTAGAGGAAGCTCTAGAACGTTTATGAGACATGATTTAAGATAATCGAAATGTAAAGAATAACCTGCAATTTTAAAACACATGTATGCAAAATAATCATTCCCAAAACTCAATTGAAACTTCAATATTTCAAGATTCTCTATATCAATCCTAATGGGCAAAGTTTTTGAAAACTATTGAAAAATAAGGTTTTGATAATCAATATACATATAGTTTTCATAATAACAACATAATTAAATAAAAAACAACAATTTGAAAATATATATTTTTTTAAATTTTGAAAATTTTCAAAATCTTTGAAAATTCTTGTGTTTTTGATGAAATTAGTTGTAGAATCTAGTTTCTAATCACTAAACAACCAATGTCTGATCTAAAGTTCAACCTAGAATTAATTAAAACTAGTTCTATGTTCAAAAATTGATGAAATATAAGTTTTAGAAAAATACCTTGAATAATTTCGGATTTGAGTGAGATTAGATGAAGTTTGCACGTTTTTGATGATTCCAACAGGTTTAGGAGATGATATTTGAAGAGAATTCTGATTAAAAATGTTATTTTGATGAAATATGGAGATAGGGTGAGAGTAGAGAGAAAAAATGGCTAAGAGAGAAGAAGAGAGGGTTTGAGAGTTTGGGGTGTTCTGCCCGTGTTAAAAACCAAAACCCCAAGGGGTATCGATTCCCTCTGCACCAAAACTGATAAAATTTGATTTTAAACACTCAAAAAGCTAAATTAATTTTCTCTAGTGGCATTGGCAACTCATATATTGAAAATTAATCATGTTCAATCAATCAAATTTATCATTAAAAATTATTTGAACATAAAGTTAATTTTCACCAAGAATCATAAACTCCCCCTAACTAAAAGCAATGAATGCAATCAAAAATTACTATTATATGCATTTTTCATTTATTCTTAAAAGTGCTAAAATTATTTTAAGCACTAAGTGAAGATAGGTTAGTTAAACCTAATTCTCTCCTAAGTGTCCAAAAACGTTCCTTGTCTAAAGGCTTTGTAAAGATATCCGCTAATTGATGCAAAGTATCAACAAATTTTAGAACTACATCTTCCTTAGTGACATGGTCTCTAATGAAGTGATGTCTTATTTCAATGTGCTTAGTTCTAGAGTATTGGATGGGATTTTTAGTGAGACAAATAACACTAGTATTGTCACACTTAATATGAATGATACCTACTTCAATTCCATAATAAAAAAAGTTGTTGTTTCATCCATAAAACTTGTGCACAACAACTACCAGCTGAAATGTATTCAACTTCAATGGTACATAATGCAACACAATTTTGTTTCTTTGAAAACCAAGAAATCAACATATTTCCAAGGAATTGGCAAGTACCGGAGGTGCTTTTCCTATCTAATTTGCATCCTCCATAATCCGCATCAGAAAAGGCATGCAAGCTAAAGCTAGAGTCTTTAGGATACCAAAGTCCTAAACTAGGAGTGTCCTTAAGGTATCTAAAGATTCTCTTAACAGCTAGTAAATGGATTCCTTAGGGCATGATTGAAATCTAGCACATAAGCAAACACTGAACATAATGTCCGGTCTACTTGCAGTTAGATAGAGAAAATAACCAATCATTGACCTATATAATTTAACATCCACACATTTACCTCCTTCATCCAAGTCAAGCTTTGTAGAAGAGCTCATTGGAGTGTCATGAGGTTTCCCATTTTACAGTCTAAACTTTTTGAGCATATCTTTGATGTATTTAGCTTGATTGATGAAGATGCCATCTTTTCTTTACTTGATTTGGAGTCCCAAGAAAATGAGAGCTCCCCCATTATGCTCATCTCGAATTCGCTTTGCATTAGCTTAGAAAATTCTTGGCTAAGAACATCATTAGTAGAACCAAATATTATATCATCAACATAAATTTGAACTACTAATAAATCTTTACCTTTATGCGTTAAAAACAATGTAGTGTCAACCTTCCCTTTTGAAAAACATTTTTCAATTAAAAAGTTTGACAATCTTTCATACCAAGCTCTATGAGTTTGTTTTAAACCATAAAGTGCTTTTGTCAATTTGAAAACATGATCCGGAAATTTTGAATCTTCAAAACTTGGAGGTTGTTCCACATACACTTCTTCTTTTATAAAACCATTTAAAAATGCACTTTTAACATCCATTTGATATAATTTAAATTCATTGAAACATGCAAATGCTAATAACATTCTAATTGCTTCCATCCTAGCTACGGGAGCATATGTTTCATCATAATCTAATCCTTCTTCTTGAGTATACCCTTGAGCAACAAGTCTAGCCTTGTTCCTCACAATATTACCACTTTCATCAAGCTTATTTCTAAATACCCATCTAGTACCTACAATAGATTTATTACTATGCCTTTCAACTAATGTCCATACTTTACTTCTCTCAAATTGATTTAATTCTTCTTGCATAGCAATAATCCAATGTTCATCTTTTAATGTTTCTTTGATGTTCTTAGGCTCTATGCATGAAATAAATGCAACATTATTACAAATATTTCTAAGAGAAGATCGAGTAGTTACCCCTTTAGATGGATCACCTATAATTTCACCATCCTTGACATAGTTTTACTCTCTTGGATAACATACTTCTATTTCTTCAATGGTTGGATTCTCGAGAGGATCATGAGTTTCCTCATCTTTCGTTTCTTCCTTTAATAATGGTTCTCCAACGTCATGTCCACCGTCATTTATATTTAAAGAAAATAACCTCAGTGACCAAAAATGCCTTATAATATACGATTTTAACCAACTTTTTTTGGATTTGCCAAAATGACCAACTAAATCGCAATGCGATCGATAATTCGCAACGCGATCTCCGGTATCGCAAATCAGTTTCCAGATTCGTAACGCGAACATCGACTATCGCAACGCGAACTTCGACTATCGCAATGTGATTCGTTGCGATAGTCCAAGTTCGCGTTGCGATTTGTTCCAAATTCGCGTTGCGATAGTCCAAGTTTGTTGCGATAGTCGAAGTTCGCGTTGCGATTTGTTCCAAATTCGCGTTGCGATAGTCCAAGTTTGTTGCGATAGTCGAAGTTCGCGTTGCGATTTATTCCAAGTTCATTGCGATAGTTGAAGTTCGCGTTGCAATTTATTCCAAATTCATTGCGATAGTCGAAGTTCGCGTTGCGATAGTCGAAGTTTGCGTTGCGATTTATTATAAGTTCGTTGCGATAGTCGAAGTTCGCGTTGCGATTTATTCCAAGTTCGCGTTGCGATTTATTCCAAGTTTGTTGCGATAGTCCAAAATCACAACGACTGGTGGTATTGCATTTGTTTCTTAAGAATTTTCTCTAAAAATATAGTATTCGCGCGAACGTGTCGAAGACACGTATTACCACGACCACGACCATGACCCGAGACGTGACGGACGGCGGCGGCGGCGGCGCGCTAGAATCCTCCTTGTTCTGTATCACTCAACAAGAAAGTGGGAAAGCCAAGCCTTAAATACCATTCCCATTCCAATACTATGTGGGATTGAGCATTACCAACACTTGTTCCCAATAGTATGTGAGATTGAGCCTTAAATAGTGATATTATTTGTGAATTATAGTTAATGACTTTAGGATTTGTATGAAAAGTATTTGTGGTTCATTTAGTTTTCATGCAATTCTAATTTATTTTCAATTGACTGTAATTGCACGATAACAATTTTTTTTATTCTCGCGAGTGATGCAATTTTTTTGAATGTTTTGCTTAAAATTACAATAATCGCGATTGATTGTAGATTGACTTTTAATTATGACATATTTAATCGTATAATACTAATACAATTGGTTGCTGATTCAGTTGTTTTAAGGTGCATGATTGTTAATTATTTCCTGAATAATCACATAGTATTGGAAACAAGTGTTGGTAATTCTCAATCCAACATAGTATTGGAAACACTATTAGGAATGATATTTAAGGCTTGGATTTCCCACTTCCTTGTTGAGTGATAGAGAACAAGGGGGACTCTCGTGCGCCGCCGTCGCCGCCGTCCGTCTCGTCTCGTCTCTGGTCGTGGTCGTGGTCGTGGTAATACGTGTCTTTGACACGTCCGCGCGAATACTATCTTTTTAGAGAAAATTCTTAAGAAACAAATGCAATACCACCAGTCATTGCGAATTTGAAATAAATCGCAACGCGAACTTCGACTATCTCAACGAACTTCGACTATCTCAACGAACTTCGACTATCGCAACGCGAACTTCGACTATCGCAATGAACTTGGAATAAATCGCAACGCGAACTTCGACTATCGCAACGAATTTGGAATAAATCGCAACGCGAACTTGGACTATCTCAATGCGAATATGTAAATCGTAATGCGATAGTCGAAGTTCGCGTTGCGAATCTGGAAACTGATTTGCGATACCGGAGATCGCGTTGCGAATTATCGATCGCATTGCGATTTAGTGGTCATTTTGGCAAATCCAAAAAAATGGTTTAAATCGTATATTAAACCATTTTTGGTCACTGAGGTTATTTTCTTTTATATTTATAATGCCTACATCATCATTCACACAAGAATCCTTTCTCGGAAGGAGATTATCATTGAAAACAACATGTATAGACTCTTCTACAACTAAAGTTCTTTTATTAAATACTCGATAAGCTTTAGAATTTAAGGAATAACCCAGAAAAATTCCTTCATCACTTTTAGCATCAAATTTGCCAAGATTGTCTTTACCGTTGTTTAAAACAAAACATTTACATCCAAAAGGATGAAAATAACTAATGTTAGGCTTTTTATTTTTAAAGAATTCATATGGAGTTTTCTTCAAAATAGGCCTAATAATTACTCGTTTAATAACATAACAAGCGGTATTTGTGGCTTCCGCCCAAAAATATTTTGGCACATTGTTTTCACAAAGCATGGTTCTAGCCATTTCTTCTAATGTTTGATTTTTCCTCTCAACAACTCCATTTTGTTGAGGAGTTCTAGGTGCTAAAAAATTATGGCTAATACCATTTGAATTACAAAACTCAGTAAATCTAAGATTTTCAAATTCAGTTCCATGATCACTCCTAACACTAGTTATAGAGTAACCTTTTTCGTTTTGGATTACTTTTGAAAACGTGATGAATTTTTCTAATGCTTCATCTTTAATACTTAAGAATAGAACCCAAGTATATCTAGAATAGTCATCTACCAAGACAAATGTATATTTTTTTCCATCCAAGCTAGTAGTTCTAGATGGCCCAAAAAGATCTAAATGGATCAATTGCAATACTCTACTAGTTGATACATCATTAATGGATTTAAAAGAAACTCGATTTTATTTTCTTTTAGCACAAGCATCACAGATTTTATTATTATCAAATTTTAGTTTAGACAGCCCTCGAACCAATTCTCCTTGAACTAACCGTTGCAAAACACTCATACTAGCATGTCCTAGTGTCCTATGCCATAACCAACTATCATGCTCATCCTTAGCAACTAGGCATAAATTAGTCATTTCTATAGTCTAAATGCACCATGTAAATGTTTCATATTCTATGACCAACAAGCATAATCCGATTAGATGCAATGTCAATGACTTTACAACCATTAGTTTCAAACATGACATTGAATCCCTTATCACATAATTGACTAATACTCAAGAGATTATGCTTTAATCCATTCACATATAAAACATTCTTAATTTGTATGGAAGAGGTATTACCTATTGTACTTATACCTTCAATGTGACCTTTTGAATTATCACCAAAAGTCACTTCTCCTCCATTTTTGGCGTTAAGCTCTATAAACCTGCTTTTGTCTCCGGTCATGTGTCTTGAGCATCCACTATCAAGGTACCATGAGTTTGAATTTATTTCCCGTGCCTTGTAGCAATGCTCCTTTTCCTACAAACATAGATTAATTTCTAATTTTTGGTACCCAAATTCTTTTGGGTCCATATTCATCAGTTTCCAAAATCCTAGTCCCCTTAGGTACCCATTTGTTTAGGATATCCTTATCTTTAGTAGTAATGAGCTCTTTAGGAACCCATATACTTCTAATGATTTTTCCATTAGAGGTTCTTCGGGGACCTCTATGATTGTAGTTTCTAAAACTTTTTCTAACAAAGTTGGATTTTGAATTTTCACCTTTTTCAAAATGTTTTGATCCAACTTTATTACAAGAAGCTTTAAGATCATCAATTTCTTTTTGATGATCATCATGAACTTTGGAAAGTAAGTTATGCAAATCATTATTTTTCTTTTCAAAATCATCAATTTTGATTTGCAATTCTTTAATCTTACTTTCAAGCTCATTGTTGGTTTTGGACATAAGACTATTTTCATTTTTCATTTTTGAAACATCATTTTTATATTTTTAAAATAGAGTCTTATAATCCGAAGCCAACCCATTATATTCCACTAATAGCTCATCATAAGATAAATCATCAAAATCAGATGAATTAGAGGTTACCTGAGAATTTTCCCCGATGGACATTAAACACAAGTTAGCTACTTCTTGTTCCTCTTCATCAGAACATTCTTCATCGCTCCATGTAGCTACATGAGCCTTGTGTTTCTTCTTGGATTGACCATTATTCTTCAATTGAGGGCAATCATATTTGACATGCCCCAGTGTTTTGCATTCATAGCAAATGATTGGGTCTTTCTCATTCGATTCAGTTTTGAAGCCTTCATTGCGTTTGAATTTTCTTCCTCGGTTGGGCCTCATCAATTTTCTGAATCATTTGGCAAATAATGTCATTTCTTCGTCATCGTCATCTTTATCTGAATCAATCTCATCCTTTGTGGATTTGAGAGCAACTCCAATGTTTTTCTTCTTCTCATTCTCCTTTGGTGTCTCATCAATCTTATCGAGGTCCACCTCATCTTCAAGCATCATTTCATTAGTGAGGAGGGATCCGATTAGCTCTTCAAGAGTTAAGGATTTTAGGTTCTTAGCCTCGATGATTGTCGTTTTCTTTAATTGCCATGATTTCGAAAGAGAGTAAACTAACTTCCTCACAAGCTTTACGTTTAGAATGATCTCTCCATATGATTTGAGACCATTGACAATCGTTGAAAATCTATCAGACATAGCTTTGATATCTTCATCCGGTTTTATCCTGAAATTTTCATAGCTATGCGTTAGAATACTAATTTTAGATTCTTTTACCTCGTCAGTGCCTTCATGTGTGACTTGAAGTTTATCCCATATTTCCTTGGTGGTTGTACAAGATGAAACTCTTTCGTATTCATCCGGTCCAAGGGCACAAAAAATAATATGGATGGCTTTGGAGTTGAGCTGGAACAATCTCGTCTCTCCTTCACTCCACGATCTTGGATGAGTGGAAGGTTTGATATATCCGTCTTCTACGATATTCCATGCTCCCATGTCACTTGCTTGAATGAAATACATCATCATATTCTTCCAATAGGCGTAGTTTGCTCCATTGAAGAAAGGAGGCTTGTTGACGAGCATCAAATCAAGACCGGAATCGAAGTTTGAAGCGGAGGCCATTGATGACTTGATTATCGATATAACTCTTCCCGAATCGACTCAAGAGGCGATTAAACCTTCAAATGAGTGAGGCTCTGATACCAATTATTGAGTTAATCGATCGACGAATATAGCCAAGAGGGGGGTGAATTGACAATTAAAACTTTGGTGGAAAATTAAAAAGATTTGCACAGCGATTTAGAGTGGTTCGACTTTCTAACCAAAATCTACGTCCACTACCTTAGCTATCCACACTAAGGATTTTCCAACAAATTCTCTAATTTGTTCTTTCTTTTGAGGCCAAAGAGATAACCTTACAACTCCCTCAAGAATATACCCCAATTCTTGAGAACACTATTTTTCAAAGAGAATATTACAAATTTGCAAACTTAATGAAAAACCTCACAAGGAAAATGTGTTTGTACAATTCTAGAACAAAGAAAAGAACACTAAAAATGAATACAATTGAGTACAAGTAGTGTTCTTGAAGGAAAAATGAATATTGAATGAAAAATAGGCTTGAAATTGCTCAAACTTGAGGTTTTATGCTTTCTCTTTGATTCTCTCTTGTTTGTTGTTTCTTGTTGTTGATCAATGGCTTCTAAGCTTGTTTATATACACCTTCAAATGATTCTGAACGTTGGGGATGATTAGTGGAGTCAATAGAGTTGTTTTAGTGTGAAATCAATTAATAAAACAGCTTGGAGCGTGGGGGGAATCGGTACCCCTCATGGGGAATCGGTTCCCTAAGTGTAAAATTCAAATATTTCGACCGTTGAACAGGGGGGAATCGGTTCCCTCCAAGCATTCTGTTTTTTCTCGGAGCCAACCATTTAGGGGGAATCGGTACCCCCTTTGGGGGGAATCGGTTCCCTCTGAGCAATCTAGAATTTTTGGCTTTGAAATAGTTCGAAATATTTTGTAAAACTGTTTGAAATTATTTTTAGTTTAAAACTTAATTTTACACTTGAGTAAGGATTAAAAATGATATTTGAAAGATTTGGAGTAATATTTTGATATTCAAATAATTATATCGAATATACATAGAAAATCTTTTTGAAAATCTTAAAATTCATTTATCTTAATTTGTTATATCGAAATATCAAAATATTTTCAACACATATACACCTTATTGACGTATATGCTCGAACCTAAAACTTAAAAAAAAAACAACACTTTCTATAATTATTAAGGTAATTTAATGAGTTCAAAAGTCTAATCGTTTAAA
The DNA here is from genome assembly GCF_006381635.1 of Hibiscus syriacus. NCBI lineage: Eukaryota > Viridiplantae > Streptophyta > Magnoliopsida > Malvales > Malvaceae > Hibiscus > Hibiscus syriacus. Next base: position 499,241 of record NW_024062926.1, read on the forward strand.
ACAATAAAAGAGGCTACAACAAATTGTTTTTCAATTTCTATTCGAGTGTATTTTTTTAATAAGTTTGATGTAATTATAAGGTAATATATATTTAAAGATAAATCTCAACCATTTAATACTAAATGTTTATATCCCTAATATTTATAGTGCTCGAATCCGAGACTTCAAGAAATAATAACAATTTCTTTACCATCAAATTCGCTTAGTCCATACTAGAGTTTTCTATTTTTTAAAAATAACTTTATTTGATTAATGAATATTTTTTAACTATACTAAAGTAATTTAAATTAAGTTTAATATACTCTTAGGATGAAAAGTATAATTTGACAGTAAGGTAATATTAATGGTGAAAACTTAATAAGATTGATTTAAATATTGTTATCTTGATTGAGGTGGAGACACACCAGCATCATCGAATTGATGAAGATGTTATTGATAAGATCCACCCTTAATAGTCCAAAGTTCGTATCGACTGATGGATGTCTATTTTCTAGGGTGTTTAAAAATATCCAATACAGTTGTTCCGGTATAACGATTCGAAATAAAAGAAAGGTAATTTTATAAAAAAAAATTATCCGATCCAGTCAGGTACTCGATCTGTCATATTTCGGGTCAGAGTCAAATCATAAAATTAGATTTTTTTCGGATACCCGACAAGTCGAGTACCCGTCTACTTTTTTATAACTCATACATCCTTATGATATGATATACGGTTAATTATTTTATGCATCCTTATGATATAGTCCACATTTTAAATCAGTCTCTAAACTTTGAAAACATTCAAAAACACCATCAAAGTATCAACATCATACTCTATCGATCAAGTCTTTTCGTTGGAGACAAAGAAGTAATGAAAACTAGACACAACTAAACATCATTAATTATAATCTGCTTCATAAAATCAAGATTAATTATGAAAAATTATAAAAAAGGGACTAAATTAATTAAAAATATATACTTACATGCTGCTTTTAGATTGTTAGTAAAGAAAAAAAGAACCGAGTATCCGATTACCCGAATTATGAGTACCCATAAATTCGGGTACCGAGTCAGAACATGAGCCAAAAAATTAAATATCCAAGGACCCAAGTACCCGAATTTAAACCCCCGACACATATAGGCTACATCCCTTTCCTTTTGGTTTGATAGAAGGGGTTTTTTTTTTATAATATATATATAGAGAGAGAAGTTAAATGTGTCTTTGGGGCCTAATTGCAAAAGTTTTCAAAACTATTGATACCGACAAAAATCATTTAAAGAGTTTGACTTGTATTGCCTTGTGATATAAATATATATTATTTAAAATTATGGACATGTCCCTAAGCCCAATTAATAAGACGGCCACCACCTTGTCCAACAGATTCTTTTACCTTATTTTATTTTATGCACATGTTTTTATTTTAAAATATTATTTTGTTTAACTTTAATGTATATTTTTATAGTTTTTATTATTAAATTATTAATATGTATTTTTTTGAATATAATAATCTCTATGTGATACATTTTACATTTATTTTAGTATAAATTATCTTCTTTTATAGTTATTTTTAAGCTCTTCAAATTTTAGTAATTTAATTTTTTATAAAACTATTTATTTAAAATAATAATCATAATTGATATTATTTTTATAAAATTAGACTTTTAAAAATTTTCATCCAAACACATCCTTAAAAGAGACAAACCTTCAATAATTAAGATACTTTCATTTTTTATTAATGTTTGACACATCTCAAATACATGTCGTCAGATGGATACATGATTTTATGTTAGAGGTTGAAATTTTAAAATTTTAAGAGACAATGAACTTATGGAAATCTAAAGTATTAAAATAAATTATCAATAAAAAATATCAAAAAATATCTAAAATATATGATAATTTAATTTTTTAAGGACTGCCCAACCACCCTCACAATCCATCTATGAGTGTTATGTTTATGTTTTAAATACTCTATCTTATCAAAGTTAATTAATAACCAACTCTTTGATAAAAGCCAAAAAGAGAAATCAACAATTACTTAACAGGGACATACGTAGGATATATTATGGGACGAACTTTAACTTATAAAATTTCGAAGGAAGAAAATACATTTTTAACAGAAAATATACAAAAAATTAAAATATATAGTAATTTTAAAATTTCAAGAGGGACGACTGCCCCACTGTTCTCCTCCCCTCGTGCCATCTCTGACTTAACTAACTTTTACATGTTCAAATTATCAAATTAATTTATACAACTTGATAATATCATGCAAAGCATATAATTGACAATTGGGTATTACCCAAAATTTAAATAAATTTTAAGTACAATTTATTTCCCCAAAGTATGGCCACACCGCTAACGGACATGTACATGCACTAGCTAGTAGTATTAATTTAATTAGGTTTTCCATTATGGGCAGGTTGAGCCCTTTTCTTGCATGTATTTGGCTTCCAATAGGATTATGGATGCGACTTTTTAACTAAACCAAATTATATAGATATATAAAATTAAACCAAATTCGCTATCTTCCTCTCCACTTCAAGAATATACAATACATAAAAAGATATGGATCGTATTGATCTCAACTTTTGTTTTAATAATTGCAAGTATCACTTTTCATTTCGTTATGATTATTCTTTGGCAATATATTCAAAGTGGAATCTTATTCTTATTATTTCTAGGCGACATTATTTGATTTTTAATATAATTATCTTAAGATATCGGCCAAGATTTCAAAAGTCGTAACAAAGAAACAACCCCCATGCCCAATCGTTGGACTTGGACCTGCACTACAATAAAAGTCATTGCTATGTCATGGTTCCAAGTTCCCACACCCTTGTTCAAGTCGAATTTATGTATAATATAGATAGTATACGATTTAAAGAGAAATTTTATTTTATTTGACAAGATAATTTTATTACTGAAATTAAATAAATTTAACCTTAGTTGCATGCCTCATTAAAAACCTTTCTAAACCTAACTAGAGGAAAAAAGTACATACAACCAGGGAAAATTCACACGATCGTCCAACAGAACGCCCAACATAAGGCAAACATGAAATACTAGTAAAACTCTACTAACAAAACCTCACGGAGAGTACAACTCCACTCTTCAACAGCTAAGACGACTCTAGCCTTAAAGCTGAAATATATCAAAACAAAACAAAGCACAAAATAGTACCAGGATACCACAGCAATAGAAAAAACATTAAACAAAAAAAAAAATAGTCTTTAGATCATCACCATGGAAAACGCACAGCCAAAACATTCAAACTTTAAATTCTTGAATCAAATTGGGATTGAATCAAGAACAGAGCAGCAATACTAGTTTCTGATGAATCACCAAAAAGCGTAGCATCTTCTCCCTTGCAATAGAGATACATAACCCTTTCAAGGATTAGAATTTGATTAATAGCTGACGTTGGAGCTGTCTTCGAGTTCAAGAATTATTCATTAATGTCTTTCCAAGCATTGGTTACTTGCTTGAAGAACTCAACGAATGTCGCTTGCACTGATGTCCCACATTTATTCTTGTAATACTCCACAGCTGAGGAAACAAGTCCTCTCTCTTGCTCAAACTTGATAGAACAATAACACTCAGTAGCCTACAAATAGTATCTGAAGAAACAGAACTCAAAGACTTACTTCAAAACTATAAAATCAACGCTAACACTAACACGAATAATAACAAGACATCGCTACTTGAGTCAATAAAAAAGAACTACACCGCTCCAAAGAGACTCAAAACACGCTTGCACCTTGGGAAGGATTTAGCCTTAGTATTCTAACTTAACCACCAAACTATAACGTCCTAAATTCTGGATTAATAGTTTCGGGTTAAACCGAGAGTATTTTGGATAAGTTCTCTAGCCTTTAAGAATTCTTGACCCAAATGGGTTTTGGTTTGGGCCCAATAGTTGATAAAAGGGGTAATTTTAAGTGGTGACCAAATTTGAGAGGACCAAGGAAGTAATTTACCCCAAAACTCTCCCAAAGGCCTAAACCTTTTAATCAAGGATGATGTCAAGTGGGGAAAAGTTCTCATCTCATTTTCCCCAACCCGTTGTCTTATTCCTCACCATTTCAAACTTCCTTTGTATCCTAGCATCTCAAGAAAGATACTTTATTTCATTTTAGACCTTGCCCAACAACATCAAGGTAAGAACCTTAATCTCCTCATTTCAAGCTTCCATTCAAGTCCTCTTTTGCAAGTTTTGGCCATGGTAGCCTTTGGAAGGGTTTAGTGGGGGTTTAGAAACCCATGGTAAATCAACTCATTTTTTAGGAACTCAAGCCTTAGGAAGTGTTTTTAATGAAAAACCTCACAAGGCAAATGTGTTTGTACAATTCTAGAACAAAGAAAAGAACACTAAAAATGAATACAATTGAGTACAAGTAGTGTTCTTGAAGGAAAAATGAATATTGAATGAAAAATACGCTTGAAATTGCTCAAACTTGAGGTTTGATGCTTTCTCTCTTGTTTCTCTATGATTTCTTCTTGATTGTTGTTGATCAATGGCTTCAAAACTTGTTTAAATACTCCTTCAAATGATTTTGAACGTTGGGGATGGTCAGTGGAGTCAATATAGTCGTTTAAGTGTGAAAACAATTAATAAAATCAGTTGGGAGCGTCTGTGCATCGATGCATACCCATGGTGCATCGGTGCATCAAGTGTAAAATTCAAATATTTTGATCGTTGAACCCTTATTGCATCGGTGCACTAAGAGTGCATTGATGCACGAAATGCATTCGATGTTTCAAAATAGCCAGAGTGCATCGATGCATGGCTTGTGCATCAAATGCATTCGATGTTTTCATAAAATCCAGAGTGTGCATCGATGCATAAAATGCATTATATGTTCAATTTATTCATGGTGCATCGATGCATGGATTGGTGCATCGGTGCATCACTTTGAACAATTGATTTTAGGCTTGATTTTGGTTCAAAATACTTTGTGAAAATTGTTTCAGAAATATATTAAGTATAAAACACAATTTTACACATTTAGTAAGGTTTGAAATTGATCTTGAAAAACTTGGAGTAATGATTTGATATTCGATTAATTAAATCGAATATACTTAGAAAATCATTTGTAAAATCTTAAAATTCATTTAAACTTAATTTGTTATATCGAAACATCAAAATGTTTTCAACAATCTCCCCATTTTTGATATAACAAAACATTTTAGTAATTTTAAGATTTTCTTTGAAAATAAATTTTGAAAATCAAGTTTGAAATTACTCCCCCTTACTTTAACACTTCTCCCCATAATATTTAACATTTCTCCCCCTTTTTGTTAAATCAAAAAAACTCTAAAACGCTTTTAAAACAAGTTTTTGAAAAACTTAGCCAAATGATTAATTTAAAGATTAAGTTTCTAAGATCACAATCAAATGTGAAATGGCATAAATTGGTCATAATGCAACTAATATGTAAAGGATGCAAAAATAAACATTAAGCTCAAAATGAAAGTTAAAACCAAACCAAATATATAAGCATGTATGTTCAAATATCCAATTATCCAACAAACTCAAACTTCCAAAATAAAACAATCCATGATCATCAAAATGTTTCACAATTCAATGTTCTGAGTTCGGGATGATAAATCCATTGGGTCGTTTCCTTATCCTTTTTCCATCTTGCTTTCTTCAAGGAAGTAAGATTGATTTGGTTTTGAAGAGGGATAGGAATATCAGAAAAGACCCTAAACTGAGTTTGATAAACAAATTACTAAGGAGACAACCATAAACCAAGGTTTCTATATTCTTGGAAGGAACATTGTTTATGGAAACTCACTAAAGATGATCTGTGGCAGATTAATCTTCTTTTTATTTTGGATACAATATATCCACCATATATCTATGTTCCTAAGGGAGGAGTACCTACCTTCGGATGATCTAAACGACCAAGAGATCATATAATGAAGGAATCTATCACGATTAGTTCTTAGGGTACTCTCACTATCCTTATAGGGTGAATCCACAGTCTCTTTTTTATTAAACCTGAGTTATCTAGTCCAAAATGGGTAGCGATTGTGCCGGAGTCAATAAAAATGAATTGTCCTAAAAGATAGGATCGAATTCCTATAGATTCAGATCGGCACTTGTTTTGGACACATACCACATTGGAATAGAAAAATACTGACTAATTGATGATAAATCAAAGGTTTGAGTTTAAAGAGTTTACCAAACTTCTAGGATTTAAGAGTAGAAAGTTATTGAAAGTCTATATCTTCCATACCTTAGATCGAAGGGATATGCTCTTCCCGGATTTTGTATGACTCAAAACAAGTATGGTACCTATGATATAGATATTGTCTACGACTAGGTACGTTGAAACAAGAGTTCAGAATGGTCATATTTGGGTTATTTGAATTGGGTGGAGGAATAAGAGGTCGGTTTTGACTTGAGCGACTAGACAATGTCCTAGGTCGTTTAGGATTTGACATGGTTTAAGAATCGGAATAGAATATATAACCTGCAAATTTAAACACATGTTTGCAATATAATCAATCCCAAAACTCAATTGAGTCTGCAATAATTCAAGGCTCTCTAAACCAAATCCTAATGGGCATAGTTTTGAAAAACAATTTAGAAAACAATGTTTAAAAAATATAATATGTATAGTTTTTCATGAAATAACATAATTAAATCAAAGAAATCAAATTTAAAATTTAAATTTTCGATTTTTTTATTTCAAAAATTCAAAAGATTCTTTGAAAATTTGTAAGTTTTTGATGAAATTTGTTTTAAACTCTAGTTTTTAATCATCAAACAATCAATGCCCGATATAATGTTCATCCTAGAACTAATCAAAACTAGTTCTAAGTTCAAAAATCAATAAAACAAAGGTTTTTGAAATATTACCTTGAAAATTTCGGATTTGAGAGGAATGCGATTAATGATAGTAACAGGATATAGAGATGAGAAGCTCGAAGAATCCGACAAATTTTCATTGATTTTGAGCAAGAGGAGAAATTAGAGAGAGAGAGGCGGCAAGGGAGTGTTTTTGAGGGTTTTGAAACAAAGAAAAGAATCAGGGTTTTTAAACCAAAACCCAATAGATGCATCGATGCATGGCCTTGTGCATCGATGCACATTCAAGGCGTGCATCGGTGCACTTTCATGGTGTATCGATTCATATTCAAGGGGATGCATCAATGCACTGTTAGGTGTATCGATGCATTAAGCACAAAAAATGTCAAAAATCCGTTTTAAAACACTCATAATGCTAAATTAATTAGCTCTAGTGGTATTGGCAACTCATATATTGAAAATTAATCATGTTTAATCAATCAATTAATCCTTAAACTACATTTGAACATAAAATTAATTTTCACCAAAGAACATAAACTCCCCCTAGCTAATAGCAATGAATGCAATAAAAAATGCTATTATAAGCATTTTTCATTTATTCTTAAAAGTGCTAAAATTATTTTAAACACAAAGTGAAGATAGGTCAATTAAACCTAATTCTCTCCTAAGTGTCCAAAATATTTATTTGTCTAAAGGTTTTGTAAATATATCCGCTAATTGGTGCAAAATATCAATAAATTCTAGAACTACATCTTCCTTAGCGACATGGTCTCTAATGAAGTGATGTCTAATTTCAATGTGCTTAGTTCTAGAGTGTTGGATGGGATTTTTAGTGAGACAAATAGAACTAGTATTGTCACACTTGATAGGAATAGTACCTACTTCAATTCCATAATAAAAAAGTTGTTGTTTCATCCATAAAACTTGTGCACAACAACTACCAGCTGAAATGTATTCTGCTTCAGTGGTAGATAATGCAACACAATTTTGTTTCTTTGAAAACCAAGAAATCAGCATATTTCCAAGGAATTGGCAAGTACCGGAGGTGCTTTTCCTATCTAATTTGCATCCTCCATAATCCACATCAGAAAAGGCATGCAAGCTAAAGCTAGAGTCTCTAGGATATAAAAGTCCTAATCTAGGAGTGTCCTTAATGTATCTAAAGATTCTCTTAACAGCTAGTAAATGTGATTCCTTAGGGCATGATTGAAATCTAGCACATAAGCAAACACTAAACATAATGTCCGGTCTACTTGCCGTTAGATAAAGCAAAGATCCAATCATTGACCTATATAATTTAATATCCATACATTTACCTCCTTCATCTATGTCAAGCTTTGTTGATGAGCTCATTGGAGTTTCATGAGGTTTCCCATTTTCCAGTCCAAACTTCTTGAGCATATCTTTGACGTACTTAGCTTGATTGATGAAGATGCCATCTTTTCTTTTCTTGATTTGGAGTCCCAAGAAAAATGAGAGCTCCCCCATCATGCTCATCTCGAATTCACTTTATATTAGCTTAGAAAATTCTTGGCAAAGAACATCATTAGTAGAACCAAATATTATATCATCAACATAAATTTGAACTACTAATAAATCTTTACCTTTATGCTTTAAAAACAATGTAGTGTCAACCTTCGCTTTGGAAAAACCTTTTTCAGTTAAAACAATTTGACAATCTTTCATACCAAGCTCTAGGGGCTTGTTTTAAACCATAAAGTGCTTTTGTCAATTTAAGAACATGATTTGGAAATTTTTAATCTTCAAAACCAGGAGGTTGTTCCACATACACTTCTTCTTTTATAAAACCATTTAAAAATGCACTTTTAACATCCATTTGATATAATTTAAATTCATGAAAACATGCAAATGCTAATAACATTCTAATTGATTTCATCCTAGCTACGGGAGCGTATGTTTCATCATAGTCTATGCCCTCTTCTTGAGTATACCATTGAGCAAAAAGTCTAGCATTGTTTCTCACTATATTACCACTTTCATCAAGCTTATTCCTAAATACCCATCTAGTACCTACAGTAGATTTATTACTAGGTCTTTCAACTGATGTCCATACTTTACTTCTCTCAAATTGATTTAACTCTTCTTGCATAGCCATAATCCAATGTTCATCATTTAATGCTTCTTTAATATTCTTAGGCTCTATGCATGAGATAAATGCAACATAATTACAAATATTTCTAAGAGAAGATCGAGTTGTTACCCCTTTAGATGGATCACCTATAATCTCACCATCCTTGACATAGTTGTATTCCCTTGGGTAAGATATTTCCCTTTCTTCAATGGTTGGATTCTCGAGAAGATCTTGAGTTTCCCCATCTTTCGTTTCTTCCTTTGATGATGGTTCTCCAACGTCATATCCAACATCATTTATATTTATAATGCCTACATCATCATTCACACAAGAATCCTTCCTCGGAAGGGGATTATCATCGAAAATAACATGTATAGACTCTTATACAACTAAAGTTCTTTTATTAAATACTCGATAAGCTTTAGAATTTAAGGAATAACCTAGAAAAATTCCTTCATCACTTTTAGCATCAAATTTACCAAGGTTTTCTTTACCGTTGTTTAAAACAAAACATTTACATCCAAAAGGATGAAAATAGCTAATGTTAGGCTTTTTATTTTTGAAAATTTCATATGGAGTTTTCTTTAAAATCGACCTTATCATTACTCGATTTACAATATAACAAGTGGTATTTGTGGCTTTCGCCCAAAAATATTTTAGCAAATTGTTTTCACAAAGCATGGTTCTAGACATTTCTTATAAAGTTTGATTTTTCCTCTCAACAACTCTGAAAAATTATGGCTAATACCATTAGAATTACAAAGCTCAGTAAATCCAAGATTTTCAAATTCAGTTCCATGATCACTGCTAACACTAGTTATAGAGTAACCTTTTTCATTTTGGATTATTTTTTAAAATGTGATGAAATGTTCTAATGCTTCATCTTTAGTACTTAAAAATAGAACCCAAGTATATCTAGAATAGTCATCTACCAAGACAAATACATATTTTTTTCCACCCAAGCTAATAGTTCTAGTTGGCCCAAAAAGATCTATATGGATCAATTGTAATACTCTACTAGTTGATACATCATTAATGGATTTAAAAGAAACTCGCTTTTGTTTTCCTTTATCACAAGCATCACAGATTTTATCATTATCAAATTTTAGTTTAGGCAACCCTCGAACTAAATCTCCTTGAATTAGCCGTTGTAAAACACTCATACTAGCATGTCCTAGTCTCCTATGCCATAACCAACTATCATGCTCATCCTTAGGAACTAGGCATAAATTAGTCATATTAATAGAGTCTAAATGCACCATGTCTATGTTTCCTATTCTATGACCAACAAGCATAATCCGATTAGATGCAATGTCAATGACTTTACAACCATTAATATCAAACATGACATTGAATCCCTTATCACACAATTGACTAATACTCAATAGATTATGCTTTAATCCATTCACATATAAAACATTCTTAATTTATATGGAAGAGGTATTACCTATAGTACCTATACCTTCAATGTGAACTTTTGAATCATCACCAAAAGTCACTTCTCCTCCATTTTTAGCGTTGAGCTCTATGAACCGGATTTTGTCTCCGGTCATGTGTCTTGAGCATCCACTATCAAGGTACCATGAGTTTGAATTTGTTTCTCGTGCCTTGTAGCAATGCTCCTCTTCCTACAAACATAGATTAATTTTTTTATTTTTGGTACCCAAATTCTTTTGGGACCATATTCATTAGTTTCCAAAACCCTAGTCTCGTTAAGTATCTATTTGTGTATGATATCCTTATTTTTAGTAGTAATGAGTCCTTTAGGAACCCATATACTTCTAACGATTTTTCCATTAGAGGTTCTTCGGGGACCTCTATGATTGTAGTTTTTAAAACTTTTTCTAACAAAGTTGGTTTTTGAATTTTCCCCTTTTTTCAAAAAATTTTGTTCCAACTTTATCAAAATAAGTTTTAAGATCATCAATTTTCTTTTGATGATCATCATTGACCTTTGAAAGCAAATTTTGCAAATCTAAATTTTTCCTTTCAAACTCTTCTAGTTTGATTTGCAAATAACTAATTTTACTTTCAAAATCATTGTTGGTCTTGGATATGAGCTTATTTTCATTTTTCAATTTTGAAACATCATTTTTACATTTTAAAAATAATTTCTCATAATCCGAAGTCAACCCATTATATTCCTCTAATAACTCATCATAAGATAAATCATCTAATTCAAATGAGTTAGAGGTTACCTTAGAATCTTCCCCGAATGCCATCAAGCACAAGTTTGCTACTTCTTGTTCCTTTTTATCGGAACCTTCTTCATTGCTCCATGTAGCCACATGAGCCTTGTACTTATTCTTTGATTGATCCTTTCTCTTCAATTGTGGGCAATCATATTTGACATGCCCTGGCGTTTTGCATTCATAGCAAATAATAGGGTCCTTCTCTTTTGGTTCATTTTTTAGGCCTTCATTTCGTTTGAATTTTCTTCCTCGGTAAGGTCTCATCATTTTTCTGAACCGTTTGGCAAACAATGCTATTTCCTCGTCATCTTCATCTGAATCACTCTCATCTTTTGTGGATTTGAGAGCAACTCCAATGTTTTTCTTCTTCTCCTTCTCCTTTGGTGTCTCGTCAATCTTATCGAGATCCACCTCATCTTCAAGCATCATTTCATGAGTGAGGATGGAACCGATTAGCTCTTCAAGAGTTAAGGACTTTAGGTTCTTAGCCTCGATGATAGCCGTCTTCTTGGATTGCCATGATTTTGGAAGTGAGTAAACTAACTTCCTCACAAGCATTTCATTTGGAATCTCTATATAATTTGAGACCATTGAAAATCGTTGAGAATCTATCCGTCATAGCTTTGATATCTTCATTTGGTTTCATCCTGAAATTTTCATAGCTATGTGTTAGAAGACCAATTTTAGATTCTTTTACCTCGTCGGTGCCTTCATGAGTGACTTATAGTTTATCCCATATTTCTTTGGCGGTTGTACAAGATGAAACTCTTCCATATTCATCTGGTCCAAGAGCACAAAATATGATATGAATGACTTTGGAGTTGAGTTGGAACATTCTTGACTCTCCATCACTCCACAATCTTGGATGAGTGAGAGGTTTGATATATCCGTCTTCTACAACATTCCATACTTACTTGAATGAAATACATCATCCTATTCTTCCAATAGGTATAGTTAGCTCCATTGAAGAAAGGAGGCTTATTGACGGGCATCGAATCGAGACCGGAGTCGACATTTGAAGTAGAGGCCATTGATGACTTGATAATCGATGTAACTCTTCCATATCGACTCAAGAGGTGATTAAACCTTTAAATGAGTGAGGCTCTGATACCAATTGTTGAGTTAATCGATCGACGGAATAGGCCAAGAGGGGGGTGAATTGGCAATTAAAACGTTGGTGGAAGCTTTTACAGAAAATTGAAAGTAATTGCACAGCGATTTAGAGTGGTTCGACTTTCTCAACCAAAGTTTACGTCCACTACCTTAGCTATCCACACTAAAGATTTTCCAAAAAATTCACTAAATTGTTATTTCTTTTGAGGACAAAGAGTTACCTTACAACTCCCTCAAGAATTATACCCCAATTCTTGAGCACACTCTTTTTCAAAGAGAAATACACAAATTTGCAAACTTACAAGGAAAACCTCACAAGGCAATATGTTTGCACAATTCTAGAAAAAAATAAGAACACTAAAATATAATTACAAATGAGCACAAGTTTTGTTCTTGAAAGCAAAATGAATATTGAAAGTAAATTTGGCTTGAATTGCACAAACTTGATGTTTGATGCTTTCTCTCTTGTTTCTCTATGATTTCTTCTTGATTCTTGTTGATTAATGGCTTCAGAACTTGTTTAAATACTCCTTCAAATGATTCTGAACGTTGGGATGGTTAGTGGAGTCAATATAGTCGTTTAAGTGTGAAAACAATTAATAAAATCAATTGGAAGCGTATGTGCATCGATGCATACCCATGGTGCATCGGTGCATCAAGTGTAAAATTAAAATATTTTGACCGTTGAACCCTTAGTGCATCAGTGCACTAAGAGTGCATCGATGCATGAAATGCATTCAATGTTTCAAAATAGCCAGAGTGCATCGATGCATGGCTTGTGCATCGATGCATCAAATGCATTCGATGTTTTCATAAAATTCTGAGTGCATCGATGCATAAAATGCATTCAATGTTCAATTTATTCCATGATGCATCGATGCATGGATTGGTGTATCTGTGCATCACTTTGAACAATTGATTTTAGGCTTGATTTTGGTTCAAAATACTTTGTGAAAATTATTTCAAAAATATATTAAGTATAAAACACAATTTTACACATTTAGTAAGGTTTGAAATTGATCTTGAAAGACTTGGAGTAATGATTTGATATTCAATTAATTAAATCGAAAATACTTAGAAAATCATTTGTAAAATCTTAAAATTCATTTAAACTTAATTTGTTATATCGAAACATCAAAATGTTTTCAACAGAATGTAAAGAATGAAAATGTATAAAATGATTGCCCCTTGAAAAATGAATGAAAACATATTTAATTGCCAAAAAGTACAATTAACATAACATCCCTCACAAAAACTTCCTTAATGCTTGTGGGCAAAAGCATAAGGGTTAATTCTGAATATTACTCTAAACTTCAACCAATAACTACAAGAAGATCCTTCATAGTCCAATTGTTCGAGGGGAAACAAGGCCATATACCAATCACAAATTTTATTCTCATCGTCTTCAAGCATCATGCTCTGGATCCTCAATTGGATCTTTTTCCTTAGTTACATCCAACAATTGTGGTTCAGCATTAACATTCCTAAACTGGAAAGTATTCTTCGTATTCTCTGAAAGACTACCCTCTCTTTTTAGGTTGGCATTTCACTCTTCTTCTTGCCCCTTAAGCTTTTTCTTCCCTGGCTGGAAATTGGGTCCAGATCCAAAGCGATTCTCCTTGGTGACAATAGTTTTGGCCTGATTCTGAGTATTTATTGCAGCTGTGATTGGTGGAGTATTCGTCAGACTCTCTAAACTGTTCAGAGCCCCACTTATCATCAAAAAATATGATATAGGTGTTTGAGGATTTTCTAGGGTTGCACATGCGCAAATGATTTTTGTGGGCCAGTCACAGATTATATCCATTGGAGCCCCTTTGCTTTGATTTCCTTTCTCATCTTCTCACGCCATGTGTTCTCCACCAGGTTTGGCTATTATAATCTCTGTTGGGGCGATGATTTCTAAACATTGAACCTTAACCCCTTTCTCTTCTATCTTTCACATTTGAATCTCTTGCTCTAAAGGATCCTGGAACTTTCCCTCAAGGTTGCTAGGAACCTTAGCTAAACAATCTGGGGCTCCAGTCTGTTTTATCCATGAAACCTACTTATAGGTCCACTTCTCATTCGGAGGCCACTATGGCGGGACATATTGCGGAGTAATCAAACCGGATGTGAATATTTTTAACGCAATTATTTACACGAAAATAGAAAGGAGGGAACTGAAAACCCTGTACTTTTTTTTGTTCTTATCTACTCCCCATGAGTAGAGGTTACTTAGCGACGACATGAGAGATTGATCATTTTTATCTTTCTTGACCAGCACTCGGTCCTCTTCTATGCCCCTCCTCTTTGAGTAAAGCTTATCTTCTTCATTCATTGTTGGTCATTTTTTGACCATATATGATTTTTAGTGTTGGCTTGAGATATCTTGCTCCTTAATGGGTTCTTGATCACCTGTTACTATCATTTCGACTCCACCGTTGACATTCACAATCTCATTCAAAGCACTTACGATAGGATCTTCTAATGGCTTCTCTCCATAGATCACAACATTCACCATCTTCAATAATTTGGTCATATGTTCTCTTGATTCATTCTGGAACTTCCTTGCTTCGTCAATCATTTCTTGTTGGGTTCTTATGAGTTGTTCCTGAAGTCTCTCGATCTTACTAACTCTTGCTAATATCTCATTCATTGCTTTCTATCTTTCCAAAAACACGCCCTGGGTAACCTCAATTTGTTTTAGAGCTTCTGTCACAGTGTCCTTCACGAGTTACTCTCACATTTTCATGATTGATGCATGTAAAAATTCTTAAATTAAATTGATGCGGATACAAATGTACATGCCAAATGCAAATGCAAAAGGTGTTAATTCCAAAAGTGACCACTATAGAACAACCTTCATTTAGACAACAAGATTTCATTACACCGTGTAATCAAAATACAATTATGATTCTTCAATTCTTCATTTCCTTGAGCCGTACTCCTAAGATGTCAGTGTACTTTATCGCACTTAATGACGTCGAATGTTGAATTTTGAGATTTCCATTTTTACTTCAACGTAAAGTGGTCTTCGTGTATATTTGGAGGGTCTTCTCGTTCTGGGTATGACTATATCTATCTTTTGAGGGAACATCTCGGTCTTCTGAAGGGTCTCCTTGTCTCTTGAAGGAATATATTGGCCTTCGCTTCTTCAAAGGAAATCTTCAATCAACTTCAAATTTCTTCATGCATCGGATCTCTTTCTTCATAGATCTATCTTCAATCAGTTTCAAATTTCTTCATTCATCGGATGTCCTTCTTCATGAACCATTTAAATTTCTTTGGATTTCCCGATTTTGACTACATGGTTAAGAATTTCTTGTCTCATTACGACCAATCTTCTTATTAGTCAATCATTTGCGAATTAACACCTTTGAATGACATGAAGATGCAAATACAATAAATCCAAAATAAAATGAACATAAAACCAAAATGGTTTAGTACACATAATATAAACAAAATAATAAGTATCAAAATCATAAATAAAACCTACCCTCACATGTTGACTACCCAATCATGCTTAGTAGATCCTACCAACATGATATCTACCCCCATGCTTTGTTATTCATAAAAAAATCCTAACCACATGATTTTTAGTTCATATACATTTATTCGAAAAGCAAAATTAAACTAAAAAATGCTCAAATAAGCTTTTCATTGTGTACTCTCCTCACAGGATCATATGGTATGAGTAAGGTTGTATTTGGGTTCTAAGTTTACTACATCTTGGGTTCGGTTCTAAAGTAATAGGTTCTCGAATTATCCTTGTCGGTGCCCCCTTGGGCTGTCGAACCCTCAATCCTGGCCCATCACAGGCTTTTGGGATCGAGTTCAATTTCGAGGGAACACACCTCCTTATGTCCATGCGGAGGTGAAAACCTCACGAGGATCATAAGGCGTGAGCTCGAGGAGCGATCCACTATCCCATGTGGAGGTGAAAACCTCACGAAAGAGTAGGCTCTCACTCCTACTTAAATAGGATGGAGCGGGGTTTTAGCTCATGTTATGCAAATGCAATTGTGCAGTGTGTGAGGAAAAGCTAAAATAAAACAACATATAATCACAAAACACTCAAAAAAATCAATCATCCTTTAAACACATAATTAATTTGAAACCATTAGCAAACAGATCAATACAACTATTTATTGGTTAATCAAATTCTGAACAAACAATATTAAAACCAAATAGGGGATCAAAAACCAAATTAGAACGAATTTATAACTTTCAATTGCAAAGACAATAATTAATCGACAATAGCCTAACTCTCTAAAAAAATTCCATAGCGGGGTCGCCAAGCTGTTAAAACGGTTTTTCCTTAAATGTGCGATATTTCGAAAACCACATCATTTTTAATTTCTTTTTTGTGATCTATTTTTAATTAAAAAACATTGTGATTTTAGAAAACCTCTCGTTTCAAAAATTTGAAAATTCCTTCACGATAAAAACACAGGTTCGAAGAGTCGCAACCAATCTTTGATTAGGTTGTAATTCGGCACCCAAAAATGTTTTTGTTATGTTAAATAAAAATTATTTTTAATTAAAATAACAAATGGGGGTCTGTGTTACCAGAAAATGATTTCAAGAGTCGGTTACGTGTGAGGAAGGATTAGTACCCCTACAACACCCTAAATCGATACCTAGTCGATTAATTAGTGTCTTTGTGATGAAATTTACAAATTCAATTTTAATTTGATTTATCATCCCAACAAATCAACAACATATGAATTTTAGAATACCTTTTAGAAAGATAAAGAATGTTCGATTATTTAAAAATATCGAGATCAGATCTTAGATGAGGAATAACAACCTTTTCTCGACAAATTTAAATAGCCGAACATTTCTTTTTCTTCCATTCTCAAATTTTTAAAGCGATGAATTAATTTTAGGTGTCACTAATGGGATATACTTTTAATTTAAAATCATTAAAAGTGAACCTCTAATGAGCTAAGACAACCCACTTAAAACAATTTTAAATTAAAATGATATTACCCTTAATCCAATTATATAAAAATGTTGAGTTATGCACATGAGGTTAACATACAAAAAATAATTAAAAAATGCTTATTTAATTAATAAATAATATATGAAAAAATATTATGCAATAATATTTTAATACCACAAATTATATACATTATAACTTACATATGTATATATACATATACATGATTTGAAATAAACAAAACTCATACAAGAAACACAATTATCACACAAAACTTTTAAATCATAGCATGTACTTCGAACAAATACACGTATTAACATAAATATTAAGAACACAAGTGATAATTTACAAACATGATGAATTAGAATACAAAATAATAAAGATTAAATAACCTAAGTTAATATATGAATAAATAATAATTTAATATAATTTACATTTATTCCACATAAAACATTTAAACCATAATATACAAATGATGTTGCACACATGTACAAGCATGTAAATAAAGACACAAAGGACTAAAATTAGATCTATTAAACTTTACAGATTATTATATAAACAAAGGAATCTAAACACTTTATGATTCAAAGGAAAAAAATATTAACAGTAATTTGAATGGCTAAACAGTAAAACCGATAATAATTAAGGTAACAAACTAATTAATTATTATGAACTTAATAAAATCATAATTGATTAAAACATACGAGAAACTTAATCAATCAAACTCTATCTCTTGTCATTGAAAACCAATCTTTTAGAAAAAAGAATGACGTTTACAAAATAATAAATCATGTTTACAAAATAATAAATATAATCTAAATGGTTTATATACATGTCATTGAAACATGGCATAATGAAGCTACACGTGTTCTATATGCCTACACATAATGAAACAAAATATATAATATGTAATCATAGCGCAGGTTATATATATGCACGCGTAAATATTCATATATATATATATA
Organism: Hibiscus syriacus; assembly: GCF_006381635.1. NCBI lineage: Eukaryota > Viridiplantae > Streptophyta > Magnoliopsida > Malvales > Malvaceae > Hibiscus > Hibiscus syriacus. The sequence goes on from NW_024062926.1 coordinate 517,324, forward strand.
TATATGTATATATAAAAAAATGATTTATATACTTAAATAGGAAAAGAAGCGATTAAAATATAAGGGTATTTGGGGACAAACAACCAGCGTATTAAACAAATATAATCCTAAAACTAATATTTATCATATCATTAACTCAAAGCATTCTCCCTTTTCTCTGCGCCACTTCTTCTCTTTCTTCCCCTGTCATCTCCCTCACTCTCACAAGAGGCGTCGTTCCCCTCTTTGCTCTCTTCCTCCTGTTTTTCAACATTCATCACACAGTCGTGGATTTCAACAGCTACCTCCCAACGCCGCCACTCCGATCGGCATCGAACCAGCCCGAGAAGCCCGATCAAACAACCTTAAACGAGATGACACCCCTAACCTGGCTCACTCTTGGTTATATTCTAACCCTTTCTTTTTTTATTTACCTCGATCTAAAACTATGGAGCCCGACGCTGCCAACCTAACGCTTAAGGCTCAGACGATTTCGGTGAGCTTTTATCTCCTATTTTGTTTTATTATTTGCGTTTCAATTCCATACACATGCACACACAAACACTGTAAAGTAAAAAAATGAAATGAGAGAATACCTTTATAAATTTTGTATTGCTTTCGATGAAAACGGGGAAGACCCCAGTTACACTATTTATGTGGGTTTCACAATACCCTCGTTACAAGAACAAAGCTTTCTTTTCGTGTTTCTTACTTACTATTTGTTACTATTAAAAAGACGTGCCTTCCTCTAGTTTTTTTGTTTTTCTGCCTTTCTCTCCTCGAAAACGTTTCCATGCTTTTATAGTGGAATTTGGTTGCTGTTTAATGGATGCTCCACTGGTATAATAGTGGTAGGGTATAGTAGGTAAGGATACCTAATTTCTGAGATTTTGTTTGATTAAAAAAATGGATTTAGTGGATGGCTTAATTTTTTTGTTGATTTCGGTTGCTACTTGACATAGTGATGATGATGATAGCTTTGGATGGCTTATAAAAACATTCGGAGGTGGCTTTGCTTGGCAGTGGGAATCTGGATGGTCATTGGTGGAGCTGGCAACTTGTTTTAGGGTTAGAAAACCCTAATCTAAAATGAGTAGGTTCGGGTCGGATCCAGGCCTGGTTCGTGTCTTCGGGTCTGGGCTCCAGCTGGATCTTGTAATTTGGGTTGCAATTGGACTTCTGTTGAGTCTGGATCGGGCTTCTGTTGAGCTTTGTAATGGGCTCTGATTTTTTTATTTGGCCTGCATGTAAATTAATAATAATAATAATAATAATAATTTAATAATATTATTAATATTTTTGACCCGGACAAAAACTTAATACACCCCAATCACAATAGATACTCTAAAAATAAAAACATCCTCAAACCTTATCATTCAAATTTCATCGTATGAATATGAAGAATTCTTAATTTCTTTTTACTTTCGTTCTCGCTTATTCACCACCTAAATCTAAAAACTTACAATTTCACTTCCAATAGAACTAATTCCCTCACCACGTTGCTTTCATTGCCTTCAATTTCAATTCTAAGACTCTTCTCTAATTCCAGAGTTTTTCTTGCCTCCCTAATTTGCATTTCCCTCCGAGATACTAAGTCTGAATTAGAGAGATCTATATGATAATTCTGAAGTTTCCTCCCGCTTACATTTCTTCTTCATCTTCCTGATTCCTTGATCTCTTTTCTTTCGATCACGTTCTAGATTTCCTTTATCTTGAAATTCTCTTAATGAGCCATATCTCTTCCCTGATTTTTTCTTGGTGTCAATTCTGGGAAAAACGATTCAATCTTCACTGCATTCTCAAAACAATTTTTTTCATTGACGCAGAACAATCACTCACTCTGTTTTGTAAATCCACACATTTCTCCCAATCGGATTTCTTACCTAATACCTCATTTGCAACATCAAGCCCTTCCTTATTATCATCTTTTGGCCCGATAGAATCACAGTAACCCTTTTCTAGTCCCACATCCCCCTCTGAAGCCCAACAATTCACACCACCTTGACAACGCAAGTATTGATTATCTTCATGATCTGTAGAAAAAAATTTACCCCTTCCCACCTCGAGCCCACTTCCTCCATCATTCAATTTCTTGTCCTCATTAATTTTTCTCACTCTAGTTTCTTTCCCAATGTACCAAACATTAAATGAATTTTCCTTTTTAAAAGATAAACCTTTGTCTCTAGTGTTATACGACAACGAAGTCGCCAATTACTTCTCAGATGAGCTTTTCGATGAAGCCTGCTTATTTTTATTCCCATTCATCTTTTCTTCTTCACAAGCTCATGCTTTGGAACTTTCCTTTGAACACGTAAAATCCTAATTCTACAACTCGAACACTATATCTCTTACTCGGTACTACAATATCCACCACTTCCTCAATCCGCGAACTCAAATTGGTCATCACCATCATGGTGACCTTTTCACAGTCTAAATGATGGCTAATATTCTCTCCAAAAACTTTGATCTTCCCTCACTACTTAGCTAATCTCGTCAATGTGGTGTCACTCCAACAGTTAAGTGGGATACCTGTTAGCTCTAGCCAAGTTGTACTCTCTAACAAATTTACTGCTGCTGTCCATAAATTGTCTTCAAAGAATATTTTTCTTATGTAGGGCCACTGAAGATCTTCCATTAAGATGAATAGGTCCTCATCATCAATAGTAAGTAATAACGCTTTGCCTCCAAGTCTTTGTACTTTGATTTCCCCATACCCTACTCTTTTAATCTCCTTCCAATATAACTTACGGTACACACAGTTGCCATTATTATGACACCCTAATCCAGAACGACTCGAAGATCAAATGATTTAAGTGTCACATGAGTCCACCAAAGTGATTAACCCAAAATTTTTCTTTAAAACATTTTTAAATCGACATTAATTCATACTGAATAACCATAAGTGTAATATCATCCATCTTAAAATAAGAAAGAGTAAAGGAGTTAAAGTTCACAACGGGGAGCTCCTAAATACATCCTAAATAACATTGTATCATTTAAAATCAAAATAGAGTTACAACTGAATACATGAAGGTCTATAAACAATACATGGCCTCTAAAATACAAATCAATGTGTACTGAAGCCTCTACGGATCTGGATCATTGGTGACGATAAAGCTCCTCAAACGATCTTCTAAGAACCAGTGCAATGAAACATATTTTGAACGTTGAGATGACGAGCTTAGTGCCACACTAATAACTGTACTATACTACGTGTATTTACTATATGAGTAAGCTAGTGTCATAGGTACTAACATATAATGATGCTACCATGAGAAGATGAAGCGGGAATTATGGTATGGTCAGAGGGTTCTGCATCTCAGGAAACACACCCCTCTAGCCTACCTATAAAACCCTTGGGTATCTAGGATAAGATTTGGAACTATATCGGAAATGTACACTTGACTAGCTCGCTCTTGAGAGTCTTGGGGCATCTGCGCCCAGCCAGTAACTAAAGTGCCTTAGCACTAACTAAGATATATTCGGATACTTCTAACAACCAAGACGATCGTCATATTGCTAAAGTGATTCGAGCGTCCTAGCTATTTTTCGAGCGTCACACAAAGACTAGTTTTATGTTATCATAGTTGGTAGCATTTCTAGTTGTAACTGTATCGATTATTATTGTTTCCACTTGTAGTTTTATATCAGTCTCGATCTAGTGTAATTGGGCCCCTCTCTTCCAACCCCTTAATCAATTATGTTCTTACCCAAAATTGTATGATGGTAAAGATATTATGCTCTTCAGTATCGATATTAACCCTTGAGTACCAATACATAGCCTTCGTACCAATACTAAAAATGGGTACTGGAATCTGAGAAGACTGAACAGTATCAATACCCTTAGTTAGAGTATCAAAACTATTAAACTGGGGTACCAATATCATCCAATGTATCGAATACCAAAATTTGTTTCGATGTTTTAAAAATTCATTTAGTACTGATACCCTTACTAAGAGTATCAGTAACTTACCTTTATTATCCATACTCAAATGAGTATCGATACCAAAATGGGCTACTGGAATCTACCAAGTGAACTCAATATTGATATCCCTCTTACGAGTATCGACACCCAACCAATAATATCGATGTCCTATGAACAAGTATTGATACTCCTAGCCCAAAATCCCCTTATTTTAGACTATCAGATGAAATCTATCGATACTGTTCTTCCAATATAGATTCTCAAATCAGAAATGTCATGTTTGGGAAGAAAATGATTTCCCATTATGTTAGGATTTGTGATGCTCTATCGATCAACCGAAAATGGTGCAAGAGGGGAGATTTGGCCAAATAAAAATTTTGGGAGTATGGAGAGAAAAGATAGAAAAATTTTATGACGGTATAAAGTAGTTGAACTTTTGAACCAAGTCTACATCTACTACCTTAGCTCCACACTAAGGATTTTCTAACAAATTCACTAATTTGTTCTTTCTTTTTCTATGCTCAAAAGTAACCTTTTACAACTCCCTATTTTTCAATGGCTAAATTATAATCAAACCCCTTTTACAAAAGGATAAAGGAAAATTGAACAAGATGTAATATCCCAAATTCTGGACTAGTGACTAAAATGTAAAGTATGAAAGTTTGGGAACTAAAGTATAAAGTTGTAAAAGTTTAGGGGTTAAAATATAATTTCAAAAGTTATAAATTTTGGACCATAAATGAGTAGTTCAACCAAATAATGGAATTTAGTGGGTTTCAGATTTTTGATCCAGTAATTTTAAAAAAGTTTATTAAACGATAAAGTTTGGTAAAATATTCGAATAATCGGATCGAATCTGAAATTTACAAAAAATTAAAGGAAAGTAGTTTGGAGTGAGAAACATTATAATGATATTTTTAATCATATAATTTGATGTTGATCATTGGAATTTGGTGGAATTTTCACGTTAAAGTGGAATAGTGAAATTTAGTGACTAAAATAAATTTTTGAAAAATTGGAAAGGTAAAGAGGGAAATTGTTAAATAGTATTTTTATATTTATTTAAGGTTATTAAAATGGATATAAAAGGATGGCATGGAGGTAATATTAGGATTCATTAAGTGTAATTTTGACGTTTGGACCAAAATGAATTTTAAATTCATTTTTAAATTAGTTTAATCCAAGTGTCCCCAAGTTTTTTTACATAGAAAACTAAAAAAATCTTATTTTATTCTTCAATTTACGCGGGTATCCATAGCTAGGTAAGTGAGTTTTTTTTTTTCATTTTTGATCTATTTTATTAGGATTTCGGATTAAAGTGTGAAATAGAAAAATATTCCCCATTAAATTCTCTATCATTTGGTGTTAATATTTCATAGAATCCTTGCTTGAATTGTGAAATTGGTGATTATGGTGAATAAAGGGGAGTTTTGAAATCGATGAATTAATGTTAAATTTAGATGTTGGGGGTGTTATGGAGTTGTATATAGGCATAAAACTTGATTCGAAATCATTAGGGGGATTATTATGCAAATTCGACCATTATAGGGAATTTATGGAAAATGTTGAAATTGATTGTTTTAACATGGAATTGATAGAGAATGATTGAAATTGATTGGAAATGAAATTTAGGTAATGAATTCATGCTGGAATCAAAGTTGAGATTATGGGAATTTGATCCCTAAACTTTAGACCACGATGATAAATAGGGGGAAAATTGAAATTTTTTGGTGAGGGTTTATAATAAGTGTAAGAATGATCATGTATGCTTGAATTTGTGTTTTGGATCAAATTGAACATTTGATGAGTTGTTAGGGACCTTGTTACAAGACTTGAGAAATTAAAGGATTATTATGCAGAGGTTTAAAAGTTAGTATATTTTTCTGGAAATTATGGTTTGATTAATGAAATGTTGAATTTGGATGTAGAAAGTTGGATAATTGTTAGGTATTAATTTGAAAGTTTTTGGAAAGTTAGTGGTGAAATTATAAAAGTGCAATCTTAATGCACTAGAATTGGAAGTAATGTGAAATTGGTTGATTGTAAGGATGTAAATGAAATTTAAGTGAATATTAAGAAGTTGGTTTGGAACATTTTTGAAAATGTTGGGTTTAAATTGAAAGAAAATTCCTTGGTGATTATTGTGAAATGTTGAAAAGTTTAGTGAATTTATTGTGGTAAATGACAATTCAAGGGACTTGAAAGGTTATGTAGATGGAGTTAAGTTGGTTTTTATTTGGTGAATAGAATTTGTATCGAATATGCATTCATGAAAATTTTTAGAATTTTATTCGAATTTGAGTTTATATTATTATTAGTTAAAGTACTAATTCGTGTTTAAATTGATATGTCGAGAAAATGATTGACGTGTAGATCGTGATCGAACTGAAGTTTAGAGTGAACTAAAAGAAAACGATAAAACCCGAGAGTGAAGTGATCAAAATATTAAAGCTAGTGATGCATTAGGTGAGTTTAAATAACTTTTTATTCAAAAATAATACGAGGACGACTTGCGATGAGTCAACCTCGACTAATATGAAAAGAAAAATATTTTTAAATCGTATTTTCAATACATACATTTTATTATTATTTTTTATTTCATAGCATCTGAATATTTTGGGTGCCAATTGCCCAAATCTAATTTTTCTGAGAATGATTTTATATTCGATTATCTGAATTATTTTATATGCAAATTAGTATTTAATTTAGAATAAAGCCTATTGTATGAGAATGAGGGTTAGTGATACAATGGCATGTCATGAGGTAGAGTGATATATGTTATCTGATTACTAACCTGATATAGTACATTCATGTACACTTGTCTGGTACTATATGTGCATTATGATATTCATGATGTTTTGATGTCGTGAATTATCATATCTGGATCTGATTTAGTATAGTGATAATGTGTTCTATAATACATATACTTCTATTTAGCACTAAAAGTGTTATTTGTTACTGCATATGGCGCGCACACTAGTTATCTGACTTGCGTATCATATATTCTCATGAACATACAGTGGGTAACAATATGATCTAAAATAGAAAAGTGTTAATATGAAATAATACAATACATTTGATTTATGGAATTTTTATAGTATTGTTTTTATAAGCATTTCCCATAATTTACTTACTAGTTCAGACATCTAGAATCAATATGACATCAATATGATGTTTTTGATATTTCATAGTTGGCATGTATATATTTATATTTTGATGCTCTAATTTGATATGTCCGAATTGTTTTTTGATTTACATTATATATGGTTTGTTTTTTAAATTAATATTATTAGATATGAATAGTATTTTATTAAATAATATTTTATTTTAGTATAGATAAATTTTAAATTAACTAATTATTTAGTATTATAATTATAATGATCGATTTTTAAAATATAAAATTTTTCCAATTTATGAACAATGAACGCTTTATCCGACTGATGTTACATCTTTAACTCATATACGGTACGTATATGGGTTAAGAGTGTTACATTTCTAACTTTTAGAAATTATACTTTTAGTCTCTAAATATTTACAACTTTATACTTTAGTCCTCAAACTTTCAAACTTTATATTTTAGTCACTAGTCCAAAATTTGGGATATTACACAAGAAACCTCTCAAAGGAAGGTATTTACACTATTAAATTCACTAAAAACACTTATGTACAAGAGAAAAGAAAGAACAAGAATGAAAGATGTTTTCTCTTGATATGGATTGCTTGGTAGGTGTTTGTAAACTTCTTCAAGTGTTCTCAACTTCTTTTTATATGTTAGAATATGTTTATGAACGTTTCTAGCCATTGGTGATTAAAAATCTACAAAATAAAATTGTCCAGACCAGGGAGTATCGGTACTCGGGCTGTGAGTATTGATACTGCACTAATAAAAACTAGTCGTTTTATATCCGTTGGGCTAAGAGTATCGGTACTAGGGTTTACGATATTGATACTACTATAATGTAGTATCAATACCCCTTTGAGTACCGATACGAATTTTACATATTGAAATTTGAACAAATTTAAAACCAATAGGCAATATTTACACTGCCATGAGAGTATCGATACTTCCCTTACCTTGGTATCGGTACTACAAGAACAATATCGATATTGTTCATGTGGTATCGATAATGTAAGAACATTATCGATACTTCTTTTCTAAAAAAATATTTTTGTGTTCAAATTCAAGTTTTATGGACTCTGAATTATTTTTGAAAACTTTGAATAAATGCAATCAAGTCCAAAAACATTTTGCCCTTAAATTTGTTATATCAAAATAAGTTCAACACATTTCTCTCAAATACCCGAATGAAGTTCCCAAGTGTTATTTAAGTATTATTTATGTTAAGAGGGGTGATAATAGGCCAATAAACATGTATAAAAACCCAAAATACTGAAATCTACCATGGACATGCTTTTATTATTCATAACTCACGCAAGCTAACAACACACACCTAGTGATCTATAAGTGGCATAGATGAGTTATAAGTACGTTACCTTGAATTCCTAAGTTGCTAGAACACCTCCAACTCAACCAAGGTCTAGCTTTTATTTCCCTTTCCCTTTTGAGTTTTTCCCAACTTCTCTTACTAGAGATTGCTGAGTAAGGTTTGAAATGCTACAAAGTCTCCACCTTTTTCTTGAAATGCTAAGGAAGGCAAGGAGCTGGAAATGGGGATGAAAAAGATAAAAAGATGATGAAAATAAGATATAAGAAGGGGGTTTCAGGCATGATATTATAAATCCTTAACGGGGACTTAGTTTTGAAACAAAAATTGGTATAATTGCTTCCTTGGTCCTCTTAATTTTGGTTACACCTTAAAAACACCCTTTTATCATTTATTGGGCCCAAGCCCATACCAATATCTATTTGGACTAAGCTCTCATACAAGGCTAGAGAACTCTCCTATCCTAAATAGAAATTTCATCTTCGAAATTTACTCGGATAGAAGATGTGCATATACTAGAGTTTCATATCCTCATTGACATTCACTGTTGTTTCCTCTGTAAAATGGTTCCTCCACAAAACTTTCACCAATATGATACTTTTGTTTCTCGATTCCTTAACATCTTTGGCGAAGATTCTTGTTGGCTTTTATTCATAGGTTAAGTCATGGCTCACCTCAATTTGATCTAAGGGTATGACATGAGAAAGATCAGAACGGTACCTTTCAAGCATGGATACGTGAAACACATTGTGTATACGTTCTAATTCTAGGGGTAAGGCTAAGTGGTATGTTATTAGTCCAATCCTCTCAAGTACCTCGTAAGGTCCTATGAGATACAGGGTCAACTTTTTCTTCCACCCAAATTGAAGTACCTTTTTTCATGCAAACATTTTGAGGAATACCTTATCCCCAACTGCAAACTCTATATCCTTACACTTTAAATATGCATACGATCTCTATCTGTCAGAGGCTTCCTTCAAACGACCCTGAATAAACCAAACTTTCGCTTTGGTTTTCTTAACCAACTCGGGACTCACTATTTTTCCCTCACTGAGCTCTAACCAACATAACAGAGTCCTACACTTTTTCCCATATAAAGCCTTGTACGGAGCGTTTTGAATACTCGACATATAACTGCTATTATAGGAGAACTCTACCAACAACAAGTGATTTTCCCAACTAACCTTGAGATCTATAATGGTGCACGTAAGCATATCCTCTAAGATCTAGATGACATGCTCTGATTGACCGTTTGTCTGATGATGAAAAATGGTACTAAATTGTAGTTTGGTTCCTAAAGATTCATAAAGGGCTTTCCAAAATCCAGAAGTGAAATGTGGATCTCTATCAGATATGACCGAAGTAGGTACCCTATACAATCTCACTGTCTCACGGATGTACAACTGTGTCAACCTATCTGAGGTATAGTCCATCCGCACAAGGAGAAAATGGATGACTTGGTCAAATGATCTACTATGACCTAAACTATTTCGTCTCTCTGCCTAGTCATGGGTAACCTGATCACAAAGTCTATGATCATTATATCCCATTTCCATTAAGAAATTTGAATATACTGAAGTAACCCTAAAGGAACCTGGTGTTCTACTTTGACTTGCTGACACACTAAGCATATAGCGACAAACTCAGACTTTTCTTTTTCATACCTGACTACCAATACAATGATCAGAGCTCTTGGTATATCATATTACTGCCTGGGTGAATCGAGAGCAGGTTGTAATGTACATCATGAAGAATCCTACTATAAAATTGAGTATTGGGGGCACACACAACTGACCCCTTAAGTAAAACTTGCCCTTATAATATAACTCAAAACATGGTGTCTCGCCCTGGTGAACTTGCTCCACCCGAGCTCTTAACCACTCATCTCAGCTTTGTAATCTCTTGGACTTGCCTATTAATTCAAATTCAAATATTATATCAGCTAACAACTCACACTCACTACTCAAACTTAAACGTGCTATGAGGGCTCATAACTCTATGATTGTCTTCCTGCTCAAGGCATCTACCACTACGTATGCTTTACCTGGATGGTAATTTATCACCCAGTCATAGCCCTTTAGCAACTCGACCCACGTATGTTGTCTCAAGTTTAACTTTATGTGCGAATAGATACTCAAGACTCTTGTGATCGATGAAGATATAACATTTCTCACTAAACAAGTAGTGTCGCCAAATCTTAAAGGCAAAGACTACTGCTGCTAGCTCTAGGTCATGGGTAGGGTAATTGTACTCGTGAGGTGATAACTCTCTAAAAGAGTTATCATTTAGGTTCTTTTTACCTAGGTTTAGCTTGAACTTCATCACTTTTATGAGCATATTACGATCCACTTGATGTGATTATTTAATTGAAAACTATAGATTAATTTTGTTTTTAAGTTCATTTAATTATATTAATTTTATTTTTTGATCAACATTAATTGTAACAACATAATCCATGTTCTCAACATCTATAAAAATAAAAGAAGTATAACTGCACTGCAAACGACTTGAGCCAAGATAGGTAGTTCTCTATCCTTGAATATTAGATTCTATGTTCGACTTATATTTTTCAGATTTATATGTATACTAGAATATTATCCGATTTCGATTTAACTTAAATGAATATATTAGATTAAAAGAAAACGGGAAAAACAAGGGAACTTAGTTTTATTTAAGGTGAAAAATCTATTTTATTTTATATTGGTTAAAGGTAAATCTAGTTTGAATAGATTTTGATTAAACAAATTTTCATTAAGGAAATAAGTATTTTTATAAATGGTAAATTACGTTAGATAACATCAAACTTTAGGTATCGTATTGTTTATACCATTGAACTTTCAATTTTGTCAATTATAAATTTGACTTTTGTTTCAACTATACCACTCAATCGTTAAATCGTTAACGACACGATTGTTGAGACGTTTATTTCCCGGCGACGGAAAAGATAAATAGTATAACTAAGTGTAGCTTGTCTCGAAAAAAAATGAGTGTTTTTCTTCCTTGAATCAGATAAAACATCAATTTGAGGAGTTTCCACCAATTATTTATTTAGGTGTGATTGGTCACCAAATATTATGTTATTTTGATAAAATTCCTAAGAATAATATTAAAAAAACACAACAGGGGTATGCTTACCAGAGAATGAGTCCGGGAGTCGGTTACATATGGGGAATGATTAGCACCCACATAACGCCCAAAATTGGTACCGGTGTTTATTACTTAATTTGTCTTTGCAGTAAAATTTATAAATTTATATTTAATTTTATCATAAATAAAAAACTAAATTACTAATTAATATATTATTTATTATAATTATTAACATTACATAGATTAAATTATAAAATATATAGATTAATAATACTAATTCTAAATATTATAAAATATGAGTATTGATGGTGTAATTAATCCTATAAAATAATATTAAAATAATAAGGACTAAATATGTAATTTTACCTTAATATATAAATATATAGGTATAGACTAAAATAAAAATAAATAAAATTCGAAAACAAAATTAAAACGCATAAGAACCTAATTTGGTGACCAAAATGTGAGATTACAAAACCAGAGGGATCACGCGTGGGATCTAACCATTCCTAAATTACACAGACAGACTCTTCCTAAAACAACGTCGTTCAAGGAGGGTATTTAAAGACCCTAATCAACCCTTTAAGGGCCATTTCTCATTTGGCTTCTTTCTCTACAAACTCGATCGGTGCCGGAGCACGGTGGCCAGAATTTTGCAAAATCGAATCTAAGTCTCTCATTTGCTAAAAGTTGGTAAATCGGCCTAGATCTAAAAGTTTACCTTCGGCTTTTTCACCTTTCCAACGACGTTGAGGATTCTTCAGTAAGTTTCTCTTTCTCTTTTTTCCGGCTTATTCCCACTCTCTTGTTTTTGCGTATAGATTCTTGTTGTCCCTCCTCTTGCTTGCAGGTTTGGCTATTTATAGGCCTCGGAGACTCGCCTAAAATGATGATATTTTGGTGAGTCACCGGACCTATGGTGGTGAATCACCATAGACCGATGTGTTGTGTTATCTTTGTTACTCTTCTAGAGCCTTCGGAAGACCTCCAGTGAGGTGGTGGAGGCGTGGAAACCGTGGGTTGAAGCAACTGGAGGCGGTGGCCGGAATAGGCCCTAGGGTGTAATGAAACCCTAGGGCTTCTACTGGATGATTGTGGACCATTGATCTATGTCTTGATCGAACGGTTGAGAGCTGCTGGCGGCACTGAAAAAGCAAGGGCAAACCCTAGCTATATTCGGGCCAATTTGGGCCTGCTGGGTTATTGGGCTTCGGTTGATATGGGTCTGGGCCTGAGCCGGGTTGTTGTAATCGGGCCTGGATCTTGCTTTGTAATTGGGCCTTCAGGTCTTGTGATAATTTAATAATAATATTATATAATAATAATATAATATATTATTATATAATAAATAATAAAAAATGACACTCGAAAGAAAACAACTGTCGACAACTACCCATCTTTGCTTATTTTTGTTTTAACAAAAATAGAGCAAAGATAAAAAAGACAAGAAGTTTTCGTCGAGTGGACTTCATGCTTTGTTGGGAAATTTATTCAACTACTCTTTCATGGAGATCGAATTTTGATCTGATCTTTCTTTACTATTATTCTGTGAAGGCTAAGAACGATTTACTTCACTACTCTTCCGCAAAGGTTGGAAATAATAAACTTCACTACTCTTCCGTGAAGGTTGGAAATGATACTGAGAATAATCTGTTTTACTACTCTTCCGTGAAGATCATATTTAATATTAATTTGTTTCCACTACTCTTACGTGAAGGTTGGAAATGATACTGAGAAGAATCTGTTTCACTACTCTTCCGTGAAGATCAGATTCAAGATTGATTTGCTTCCACTACTCTTTCGTGAAGGTTGGAAATAATAAACTTCACTACTCTTCCGTGAATGTTGGAAATGATACTGAGAAGAATCTGTTTTACTACTCTTTCGTGAAGATCATATTCAAGATTGATTTACTTCCACTACTCTTCCGTGAAGGTTGGAAAAAATATTGAGAAGAATATGTTTCACTACTCTTCCGTGAAGATCAGATTCAAGATTGATTTGTTTCTACTAGTCTTCTGTGAAGGTTGGAAATGATACTGAGAAGAATCTGTTTCACTACTCTTCCGTGAAGATCAGATTCAAGATTGATTTGCTTCCACTAGTCTTCCGTGAAGGTTGGAAATGATACTGAGAAGAATCTGTTTCACTACTATTCCGATCAAATTCAAGATTGATTTGCTTCCACTACTCTTTCGTGAAGGTTGGAAATAACAAACTTCACTACTCTTTCGTGAATGTTGGAAACGATACTGAGAAGAATCTGTTTCACTACTCTTTCGTGAAGATCAGATTCAAGATTGATTTACTTCCACTACTGTTCCATGAAGGTTGGAAATGATATTGAGAAGAATCTGTTTCATTACTCTTTCGTGAAGATCAAATTCAAGATTGATTTGATTCCACTAGTCTTCTGTGAAGGTTGGAAATGATACTGAGAAGAATATGTTTCACTTCTCTTCCGTTAAGATCAGATTCAAGATTTATTTACTTCCACTACTCTTCAGTGAAGGTTGGAAATGATACTAAGAAGAATTTGTTTCACTACTCTTTCAAGAGGACCAGATTCAAGATTGATTTGCTTTCACTACTCTTCCGTGAAGGTTGGAAATGATACTGAGAAGAATTTGTTTCACTACTCTTCCGTGAAGATCAGATTCAAGATCAATTTGCTTCCACTACTCTTCCTTAGCGACCTTACGAATTTATCATCTTGCTCGAGAGATTGACAGATGTCCTAAAGGATTTACAAATTACCCAGAGGTTTTAAATATTAAATGAGAAACTTATTGGTTGGGTAACATGCCCAAAAATAATGCTTCCTCTGCAGATTACATCCATCTATTCTTTAGATGTTTGCCTTTCCTAACATAATTGTGAAAATGAATTTATACAAATGCAATCAAATGTATCAATGTAATGCATGATGAATGCAAATGATATTCTTATGAATACATGAATGTCAATCCAAAGTGACGAATTCAATTTTCCTTTACTTGATTATTCCTTTTCAGGGTTCACTGTAACACCCCCAACCCGTACCCGACCCAGATACGAGTCTGAGATGTCATATTAACTTTTTAAAACAATATTCTTACAAAATACAAAATGTTTGGACTTATATTAAGAAAATACGGTAATATATCATTGAATTATGTTCGTTATAACAAATTTAAGGAAAGAAACGTTTTTATGAATAGTATTATACGGTATGAAAAGTACCGTGAACAGTAATTTAGGCCAAACATATTTAAAACTCATAAAAATTTAAACGTTCATCACTATAAAGTTATCATTTACATATATACGTTTAAAACATTACCTTGATCAGAGCATACATACTAAACAACTCTATTCACATACCAACACATATATTACATAAACAGACATACTGTGTAAGGTTCTTCTGATCTGATCTTCAAATGATGATATGTTGCTTTGCTGCTCTTAAGATCAATCTTCTTGATTTTATGTACCTACGTGTAAATCACTTACACTCTAAGTCATAGACTTAGTGAGGCATAAACTTATAATGATAATGCATTTCTTATGAATATGAACATGCAATATAGTAATCAGAATTCCATATATTTTTCATATGATTTATAGGCCCATGTATATACTGAGAACATAATGTATTCGAGTACATAGAGGATGTGCACATCTACTGTCACCATAACTCGTATTAGTCCCACTGAGTGCCATATGAAATTTTGTCTTGAAGGACCTGTGAAGGTGTCCCGAAGGACCTATGAAACCCTCGACTCTTGGTATGCCAACTATACCTAGAGCTCTCATATTACAAAACATGGGCATTAATATTATTTTTATACAAACATGTACTCATGTCATTTCCTTTGTGATCACATATGTCTTTTCTTCAATCACATTCACATGTGTGTATAACCGTCCATCTTATATCATATAACATGAGTCATATAACATGTATAAAATCATATGAAAACCTATATGAATTATGCATATTTAATAAAGACTATAACGTATGCATGTTCATAACTATTATACTATGAAAATGACCTAGGAAATAGACTCATCGCAAGTCTTATTTCCATTAGATTATCCTTATATTATGCACTCACCTTGGCCTTGCTTGTGTTGATTCAATCCTAATTCTTCGATTGTTCCGGAACGGGATTACGTTCTATATCTACATAATAATACATTAATACATATTAGTATTCTAATTAGTATACTTTAACCTTTTATTCCTTAAACTAAAAGAAAGGTTATTTTCATTCTTATTTAAGGTAAGTATCAGTACACTCTATATTGTATCGATACATTCCTTAACGTGTGTATCGTTACACTACCTATGTATCAGTACACTCTGACTATTTTCTGTAAATTTACCCTTGATGTATCGGTACATGTTGAATGTGTACCGATACACACCAGCCCAGAATTCACATTTTATACACCAAAATTACTCAACTTAGCTCAAAAACTTCATATTCATCCCCTTGCATATTCCTAACTCTTATCCATATACTTATATCCATTACTACTCATTTATCACCTCTTAAACCTCAAAATCCTATCATCCATACGAATTTCCATAATTACACCAACTTTGCAACATGTTCTAATTTCTATTCTAACACTTCATATCTCTTAATTAGGTTGATGACAAGTCAAATTTAGTTTAGAATTCAACTTATCAACTCTTTTCCATAAATTCATTTAAACACCCCTTCTATTTAATCTCTTATAACTTCTTCATCTTTTGATTATAAGACAACTTAAGGTTTCCTTAAGATTAAGTATCACCTAAGGATCATAACCCAACCTTTAATTCAACAAATACTCAACTAATTAAGAAACTCACCTTTGCTTGTATGTTTCACGGTTGGAGAAGAAGAAGATGAAGAAGAGAAGTCTGGAAACATTTGTTTCCCAAACATGTTCCACATGGGTATTAAAATACCCACACTTATTATTATTTAATTATTTTCTTTGTTCAATGACTTCTTTACCCCTTTCTTCTTACTTTCTTTGCTAATTCACCCTTCACAAAATATTTCAATTAAATCCTTGAATTTTCTAAATTTATCTAATTTGGTCACTGAAATTTAAAATCTCATAATTTGAGCACTAACTCGGTATTGAGGATGTTACATTCACTTCAGATATCAGCGTAGCAAAACTTGTTTTTCTGAATAGCCATCTGATCAACTTGTATCTTTGTGTCTTCTTTACCTCCCTTAGCATTAAAGTTTCAGAAGAACTGTTTCATTTATAGAACTTTTGCCACACTCAGAACTATGACCTAATTGTCCTTATTTTGTCCTTTGACAACATCGACTTTCTTCACCTGAACTTGTATAAAAATCTAATAAAACTTTCATCTTTGAAAAGAAAATCTATTATTTTTGCATGATGTAAATGTGACTATGCCAATTTTAGCAAAGATTAATTAGGAGAGCACGTCTGTTCTAATTTGACTCTTGAAATATATTATAAGAAGGATTTATCCTAATTCCTTTAATGTCTCCACATCTACTCAGATCTCGAACAAGGCTATACAAACCCTATCATGTCGAGATGTTTAACAACAACCCACTATTCAATCTTAATTGGTTCCACTAGTTTCTTATTGTTAAAATTCCAATACCTTTTTTTTAAGAAATCTTCATCATTCCTCACTTCTAACCTTGGGGTTTTAGAATATAATCATCTTGAGTTAACAAAATTGAAACCATATGATCACAACATTGGTTCAGCACCATAATTACTGGTTTGTAAAACATTTGACAACACATTCATCATTTCCTGTGACTTCTACTCAAATTTCTCACCTTAGAAAAATCTTTGCATATTTCAAAGCTTTTGTATTACAAGGACACTAAAGCTCATTGGGAATACAAATGGGATCCTTTGACTTGTTAGCATCAATGTAGGTGAAATCATGAGAATAATGTAATCGTATGATGAATAAAACGATCATATATGGTCAGTTCCATTATCACTGTTTCACCATTTTCATTATTCATATCTCTCTATCTCATTAGAAATATTTATTCAAATCCATGATCTTTCTAAAGGATGATATAGGCCTTCAGCATGCCCCAACATTTTTACTTCAAGTTGAACCAGGTTTCCAGAATATATGGACATTAATTCCTTGCTGGAATGGGCCTTCAAAAATATCCAAAAAGAATACAGATCTTTAACAGGGTTTAAAATACTGATGTGAGCCTTCAAGATGCCTCAACATTTTATGTTGTAAGGTTTATTCTCAATGTCTGTTTAATTTGAATCTCATGGTCCTCGCGTGATTTAATTTTGACAATGCCCCCTTTGTGGGTACTCATAGCTCTATTCGTGTCAAATCTCTTGAATGCTCTCATTCCAGTGTTACTAAACAACAATATTGTTAAGTAATCTTGAGGGATTCTTCATGTTTTCTCAAAATTAAAAAGTAATCATTCCTTCTAATAGAAATGTTTGAGATATGTACCTCTTCCAAAAAAAACCTTTCTTAATTGGTTACATCTTTGCCTTTTGGGATATGTGGCCCTTTTTTGAATGAAGCGATATTCTAATTCTTCAAACTTGTAGAATAGTTATCAACTTGCTTCAAGATCCTTTCTCCTTTGAGACTTTCCTGTTTGAAAATGTTTTTCCTCTTTTCTTTTTCAAAGAATGGAAGATTGTTTTTTAAATATTGCCTTTTATAGATTCACAATAGAATCAGATCATAAGCATGAGTTCAAAAAATATCAAAAGAATTAACAGTTCTTTAATATTTCAAAGTTATAGCTCTTTGACAAATATCAAGATTAAGAAGATAGTTTCATGTTGGCTTTCCTTTTTTTATGGCTACATCTTATTTAAGATGTCACTCTTTTCTCACTCTTTATCACATGTCTCACTTTCTTGACTTGATATTTTAACTAGATACGGACAAAATGACGTAACTAGCACAACTAGTTACTAAACCTTCTAGAATACTTCTATTTCAATTCTCTGAAATCTTCGATTCTAAAGTAGTACAAAAATATCGGTCTAAAAATGAAATTTTTGTATGCACGTGTGGGGTAGACTATAATAGCTATTCACAACAACTTCTTCTTTTGGCATTTTGGCTAGCTGAATTCAGCTTTATTGATATTTGCATTTATTGGGCTAGCTAAAGGGTTCATTTCATCACAAAGTCTTCGACTTGACAATATTAGTGGAGCAAACACCAAACTACCAAGTACCTGAACAATGTCATGTTTTGAATATAAACTATTCATAAAGCCGTGGCTTTTGAGATTCCTCTAGAACTAATTGTCTTAGTGGAATAGCTCAGCTTTATTGAATATATAATAATATAAAATGGGTATACATCTTCAACTTCTTAATCTTATTAAGAAGAACCTGTTATAGCCTAAGTGTTTGGTGGAAATCAGAAAATCTCATCGTTAGAGTTCAATTCTCAAGCAACTGACTTTACCTAATTGTGAAGATTTCATCGTCGAACCTCATCAATAAAAGAGTAATCTGGTAAGTTTTGCAAAGTTACATAAAAAGATGCCCCATGTTGTACGCTCCTGTATGTAAATACCAAGCCTTTTGTCTAATTCTTTGCACTGTAGAAGGCTCTCTCGTATAAGAGGATGGTATTTAGGTATATTTTATCTGAGGTACGATCAAGGTCCTTATTTTACCAGTTTTCAATCTTGATACTTTGTCAAAGATGTATAACTCTAATCATAAAGAGCTTTTAATCCAATGATATTCAAAGAACTACAAGATTGCAAAATAAATTCGATGCTCATAACCTTAAAAACAACATAAATTTATTACACAAAAGGCGGAGAAATGAACAAAAACATGTTCAAACAAGATGATGAAAATGAAAGGTACTATAGTGGTAGATAACAACTTTCACTTATTTATCTAACCGCCCCATTACTCCTTGGATGTTGGGTGTGTAATCAGACCAGGATCTTTGTTCATATTTATTCCCCATTTCTTGATTATTTCTTGGGTGACAAACCTTCAGATGTATAAATCTCTACTTTCTCTTGAGCAGTTTATTGGTGAAATCCCATCATCATATTTTTCTTCCCTGAATGAAAATTGGGCTCAATTTGAGTTTCAGAGCAAATTTCCTTGGTGGTGATTGTTTTGTCTTGGTTCTGGACACTCATTGCAGCTATGATTGGGGTAGTATTCATCAGACTTCTTAAATTTCCCCCTACCTCACTCATTTTCAAAAAATCTGATATAGGTGTTTGAGGTGTCTTCAAGGTTGTATCTGCCCCATTCCTTTTTAAACTTGTAGGCCAGTCTCAAATTACTTTCACTTTTACTCATTTATTTCTCATTTCTTCCTTATTTTTCGGCATTAGAGAAGTTTCGAGAATTGAATCTGCCATACATACTTCACCTACCTTGGTTTTGCCTTTTTTTTTCTCTTTTCAATATCTTCTGTTGTATAAACTTTACTTGATTTGACCCTATCCACTTCATTTTGGGGTTGACTCCTAATTGTCTAACCAAAAGGGACTGATTATTAACATCTATTTCTATAAATCCATGAGTCAAAAGATCTTGAACTCGTCGTTTGAAGTTACCGCAATTCTCAATGGAGTGTCCTCGGATTCTAACATGATATTCATAAGAAACTTTCTCATTATACCAACTAGGGTATGGAGGCAACAAAAGTTTAGCTAGACATGAAGCAATAAGTTTGGCTTGAAGTAGCTTGGGATATAACTTGTTGCATGAAACTAAAGGAAAATTGGGTAGAATCTCTTTTAACTTCATTGTCTCTTTGCGATTGTTATTACTATCTTAAAGATCTTGTGACTGATGACCAAAATCTTGACCAACATCATGATAGAGATAGTGATTTGAAGATCTCTCTTTCTTGACCAATTTTGAGTTTCTAAGGAGCTTAGGTTTCCCATCTTCAAAACATAACGACCCTTCTATTATAAGGTCTTGGACTTTTGATCTCAGAATTAAGCAATTTTTTGTAGAATGACCGAAATATCCAGAATGATAATTGCATGAATCTTCGACATTTTTCCAATCTGGACGCAAATAAGTACTAGGGGAATAGGTGTTACAAGACCACATTCAAAGAGAAAAGGTAACAAGTCTGAATATGATATTGGAATTGGAATAAGATTTTTCCTCTTCTTTTCCTCCTTGTTCTTTTTAGCCTGTCTCAATGACAGTTGATACTCTTCTATGCTTCTTTTATTTGAATCTTTATTTTTCATGTTAGAGGTTTCACCCTTAATTTCCACTTCTTTCGACTTGATTTCTATCACATTTCCCGATTTTTGGAGCTGAGTTAGATTTCTAAATTCCCTAACAGGTCCTTGATCATTCGTTATTATGGCATTAACTATATCCTTAACATTCAGACTTTTTCCCAAGACTTTCATCTTTTCATACTCAATAGGATCTTCTAACGTTTTCTCCTCATTTAATATAGTAATTATCATACTCATCATCTTGGTCATTTGTTCCTTGGACTTAGCTTGGAACATTCTTATTTCTTTAAACATTTCTCGTTGAGTTTCTACAAGTTGCTCTTGGATTCTTTCAATCTTTCCAACTCGTGCTAATATTCCACTCTTTGCTTTAAATCTTTTAGAGACCTGCCCCGAATGACTTGAATACACTTTTCAGAACTGATTCAAAATCCTTCCCAAATTACTCTCACATTTTCATGATTGACGCATGTTAATATGCTATGCATATCATGAATATAAGGGTAAAAACTAAAATGAAAATACAAATGTATGTATCAATGAAAAAGGTATAATTCAAAAGTGATAATCTCAAAATAACTTTCATTGAACACAAAAGTTTTGATACAAGCCTTTACATATAAGGGATATCTTTCATTCCTAACTTTTCTATCTCTTTAAAAACCCAAATTAATTTCCATTCATGCTCAAGAGTTGAGTTTTCATTTTGCTTCAATTCCCTTGTAAAACCAGCTAAGTCCACCAACTTCTGGGCCACATTGCTTGCTTGAGTAGCAGTTTTCTTCATGACATTGTCTTTTTCTTGAATCTTACCTGTCATCTCCTGGAATTGTAGACAATATTTCTCATTTTCCCTTATAATAGAGCCTTTGTGTTCAAGAAGTTCTTGTACAATATTTCCATAATCTTCTACCATCTTCATTAAAGTGTGGTTCTTGGCTCTAGTGGCTTTTAATTCAGCATCAATCTCAAACTAGCAGAACTGATATGAAGTTTCTATATTTGTTATAGTATTCTTCAATATCTGGTTTTCATCTTGACATTTTCACAAATTGATAATGATTATATTGTACATTTCTTCTGCAACCCGTAAGTCATATGAGAATTTCTTTGCTCGATCCTCATGTATCTCTTCATTCATTTTCCAGTACTCAGCATCATATTTCAGTTTATTGATCCATGTTGTCCATTCTTTTTGGGTATTTCCTAGATCAACATTTTAAAATGCTTGACTGGTCATTCGAAAATCATTATGCATGGCTTCAACCTATGTGCTCAATTTCTTATTTTCATTCTTCAAAAAATGTGTTTGAGCTTCATAAAATCTTTCTCCCTTTTGAAGGCTTCCATTGATACTCTTACCATAGAAGGATTTTGGTACTAATATAACAGGATTTTTGTGTGCATAGCTTTCCATCATTTTAAGAGCTTCCTCAAGATACCCTTCTTTGGTTGGGTCATAGTTTACTTGATCATAAAACCCTTTATCCATAATGAAAACCTTTGATGACTACTCTTGAATCAACACCTTTGATTATGCCATGATTATGCAATGAAATCAAAAGAAACTAATATAAAAAAGTTAGAGGAAAATGTATTTACAAAATAAAAAAAATGATTAGTACCAATCAAATGAAAAAAAAATCTATTTATCATAGTATAAATATATCCTAACCTCATGCTTTCTAGTTCCTTGCTATGTTTGAAAAATAACCTAACCGCATGATCTCTAGTTTGCTTGCATTTATTAGAAAAGTAAAGTAATACTAAGTAAAAAAACTAACATGTTTTTCCTTGTGTACTAACCTTACGAGACTTATTTAGGTTAGGCTTCACCTAGACTCAAGTTCTAGGTCCACTATATGCTGAGTTTAGGCTCTAAGGTAAAAATGGTCAATGAATTGTCCTTTGTTGGTGCCCCTTGGGTTGTCAAACCCTCAATCATGGTCCATTACAGACTTTCAGATCGAGTTCAATTCGAAGAAACACACTTCCTTATGTTCGTACGGAGATGAAAACCACACGAGGAACATAAGGTGTGAGCTAAAGGAATGGTCCCCTATCCCATACAGAGGTGCAAACCACACGAGGGAGTAGTTTCTCATTAAAGCTAAATAGGATAAGAGCGGACTTTTAGCTCATGTCATGAATGCAGTGCACAGTGGGTGAGGAAAAGCATAAAAAGTAGAATAATATATACCCTACTATTCTATTCTAAAGACCTATAATTAAATCTGTAAACATATATAAAAAACAAGTTAGTATAAAAATAATAAGGGATTAAAACAAAATTAAAACAAATTTATGATTTTATTGCAAAGACAACTATTTAATAAACTGGTGGCTTGACTATCTTTTAAAAATGTCCCCAGCGGAGTCGCCAAGCTATCGATACATTTATTGGCAGACGACGGAAAAGACAAATAGTACAACTAACTGTAGCTTGTCTCGAAAAAAAAAGTAGGTGTTTTTCTTCCTTGAATCTGATAAAACACCAATTTGAGGAGTCTTCACCAATCATTTATTTAGGTGTGATCGGTCACCAAATATTATGTTATTTTGATAAAATTCATAAGAATAATATTAAAATAACACAATAGGGGTCTGCTTACAAGAGAATGAGTCCGGGAGTCAGTTACGTATGGGGAAGGATTAACACCCCCATAACGCCCAAAATTGGTATCGGTGTTTATTAATTAATTTGTTTTTGCAGTAAAATTTATAAATTATATTTAATTTTATCATAAATAAAAAAACTAAATTACTAATTAATATATTATTTATTATAATTATTAACATTACATAGGTTAAATTATAAAATATATAGATTAATAATACTGATTCTAAATATTATAAAATATAAGTATTGATAATGTAATTAATCCTACAAAAATAATATAAAATATTAAAATAATAAGGAATAAACATGTAATTTTACCTTAATATATAAATATATAGGTATAAAATAAAATAAAAATAAATAAAATTTGAAAACAAAATTAAAACACATAAAAACCTGATTTGGTGACCAAAATGTGAGATTATAAAACTAGAGGGATCACGCGTGGGATTTAACCATTCCTAGATTACACAGACAATCCCTCCCCTAAACGACGTCATTCATGGAGGGTATTTAAAGACCCTAACTGGCCCTTTAAGGGTCGTTTCTCATATAGAGAGAGAAGCTCTCAATTCTCTCTAGGATTCCCTCACCGGAGGGAATCTGACCATCGGCCAACCGCCACCAGCCACCGTGCTTCAGCACCGATCACCTCCACCGGCCACCACCCACTGTGGCCAGAATTTTGCAAACTCTCCCAAATCGTAGATCGTAGCACCCTCTACTCGAATCTAAGCCTCTTATTTGCTAAAAGTTGGTAAATCGATCTAGATCTATAAGTTTACCTTCATCTTTTCAACTTTTCGGTGACGTTGAGGATTCCTCAGTAAGTTTCTCTTTCTTTTCTTTTCGGTTTGCTCCCACTCTCTTGTTTTTGCGTATAGATGCTTGCTTTACCTCCTCTTGCTTGCAAGTTTGGCCTTTTATAGGCCTCAAAAACTCGGCCGAAATGATGATATTTTGGTGAGTCACCGGACCTATGGTTGTGACTCACCATAGACCGATGTGTTTTGTGATCTTTGTTACTCTTCTGGAGTCTTCGGGAGAGCTCTAGTGAGGCGGTGGAGGTGTGGCAACCGTGGGTTGAAGCAGCTGGAGGCAGTGGCCAGAATAGGCCCTAGGGTGTAATGAAACCCTAGAGCTTCTGCTGGATTACTGTGGACCATTGATCTGCATCTTGATCGGACGACTGAGAGATGCTGATGGCGCTAGAAAAGCAAGGGAAAACCCTAGTTGCATTCGGGCCAATTTGGGCCTGCTGGGTTATTGGGCTTCAGTTGATATGGGTCTGGGCCTGAACCGGGTTGTTGTAATTAGGCCTGGATCTTGCTTTGTAATTGGGCCTTCGGGTCTTGTAATAATTTAATAATATAATTATATGATAATAATATAATATATTATTATATTATTATATAATAAATAATAAAAACGACACTCAGACTAAAACAACTGTCGACAACAATGACATGGTTAACGAATGTTGACATGGTTGGCAGTTATCCATGTAGATACCTCACCAAAATGATGTCGTTTTGATCCGACTGTTAATGATTTAATGGTCCAGTGATATGATTGAAACGCAAATTAAAGTTTAGTGTTATAATTGATAAAATTAAAAATTCAATAGTATAAATGATACAACATATAAAATTTGGTAGTATCTAGGACAATTTATTCTTTTTACAAATATATACTAAGATTAAGATTAAGGGTTAACATCATATTCCTTATTATTTTTATTCTTCTATTTTTAATATTAGTGAAGTCCTTCTCTTCTGCCAATGATTTTTTAAAGGATTTTTTTAGAAGAAAATTTAATATATATTCTATTATACAATCATCTTGCTTCTCATTATCTTTTAACGATATATATTAATAAAAGACTGGTATGAAAGGAAGATATGGTGATTGCAAGTAAAGGTGAACAAAACATGACTCGGTACAAAAAAATGATTTTTTTTATTTAAATCGATGTTAAAAATTTAAACTTGACTTGCCTTAACTTGTAATTTTATAAAATTGACTAGAAAAAAATTAAATTTGAATTTTGTTATAAAACATGACTCAAAATAACTCAAATAATTCAAAATTTTAAATAATTAATGGATTGATTTTTCAAGTTCGAGTTAAATTACACGACTCTATATGATATATGTATATCACATATGGAAAAAATATAAAGAAATATATATGTATATTATATATGGCTATAGAAAGTTTGAATTTTAATCAATTAGTATCATAACATTATAAATATTAACAATTAAATTTAAACATAAACTCGATCAACTTGGCTTCATATGTTCGTAAACTCGACTCGGAATTTTTTTAAATAAAATTTATCAATTTAAATAATTCGAAAATTTTGTATTTGATTCAACTCTATCAAATACTCACTCGAATTGCGAGGGAATGCTTTACCTTCTATAATAGATGTGTATGGGAATTGTTGAAATTGGAAGTGGAAGGCAAGCTGACGATGTTCTTAAACTTCTTTCGTTTTTACTTTTCTTATTTGATTTTAATATTATATAGACACAATAGTAATCATATATAAATTTTAGGGCTTATAGTGATGCTGATGGTTGATAGATTTATAGTGTTGGGAATGAGAAGTCGACTATCACTCTAAATCGGTTTTTCCATAATCCAACCTTGAGTGCATTAGTTGCGATGATATATGGATATATTGTACCATTTAAACCAAGCTAAACTCCTTTAAACTTGCATGAATCGAGCGACCTCAATGATAAATGAGTTGTCGTTATTTCTTGAGTTTTTGGATTTAAACACCGAAAATGTCAGGGATATGAGAATTCAATATCAAATGATCGAGAATTATATTTAAATAGACATTACCTTGTACTTATCCTAAATTATTTGAAAAAAAACTCCATGAAACTTTGGTTTAATGATAAATTTTATATTCGAGTTGTATTTCGTATAAATCATAGATAAAATTTATTTATAATTTACATAGTAATTATATTATATATACATAAATAAGCAAACAAAAATATAATATTTTTTTTGTACGAACATAAAAACTTAGCAAATAAACTGCTAGTCATTCATTTATGAATGCAAAGAAAGATTGCATGTATATTAAAAAAGTGAGGAGCAAGAGTCTTACCGTGGGGTAGAGAACAGGCACCAAATGCAAAGGTTCGCAGATAAATAATAATATCAGTGGTTGTCGTAGAAACACGTGGCAGATTCTGATGTCGACAGTCATTTTTTAAAAAAAAGTCAAAGTCAGGTCGGTTCTCACTTATTAGGCTTAATTCTCAAAAATAACTGGCCAAACTATTTCTTTTATGCCAAATAAGTCACTACGGTTTTTTTGGTCTATCTTGGTGTCTAATGTTACAAACGTTATCCTTTAAGGTGCTCAGGTCGTCAACAATGTTAGTTTTCCCCATTAAGTGACACATGTCAATACCTGGTGTCGTAACCGATTTTTTTCCGAGCACGAATTTTCCTTGGCTGGAAAAGTAATGTGAATAAATAAATGGTTTTTAATGAAATGTTTTGGAGTCGCCATCGGCCTTTTGGGTTAGGTAGGTCGAATACCTAAAAATCATCTTTTAAAAGAGTTTTTAAGAAAACATCAATTAAAAGATAAACCGGTCTATATTTAACCAAAAATTCATTCTTTTTAATAAGAAAAAGGGATTCGTGGTCGGTTACGTTTGGGGAAGGATTAGCACCTCCACAACGCCCAAAACTGGTACTCGTCGATTATAAATTGTCTCTAGTAGTAGAAGTTTAAGAATTCGAATATGAATTTAATTTATGATCCTGTTATTTCATATTTAATCAAATAATTCTAAGGAAAATATATTAAAATAATTTTTATAACCTAAAGTATATATATATATACTTAGGGTTTTATAAATAGGGCATTAATTTATTTAAAAATATTAGAAAATGACATCTAGTTACTTTAAGACAATCCATTTCTTTAATATTAAAACATAAATAAATATTAATAAGAATATGATAATTTTTCTAAAAATATATAATTTAAATAAAAATAAATTAAATATAGTATTTTATTTATTTAAAAATATCAGAAAAAAATATCTAGTTACTTTAAGATAACCCCTTTCTTAATATTAAATAATAAATGAATACTATTATTTAATTAAATTATAAAATTGGTCAAGTTCTACTTATTTAATTTCATATATATATTCATGTGACTAAAATGAAATGAATAAAAAATAAAAAGCAATAATTAAAGGACTATATTTAAAATATTGAAACATAAAGGGCAATAATAAAATAAAATAAAATTGCAACTTAACAGTGACCAAAATAAAAAAATTAAAACTATAGTATCATATTCATAAATAAAATAATAACATAATTAATTAATGACTAAAATGAAACAAAATATAAATTTGCATGCAAAAATTGAAATAAAATAAAGAAATAATATTGGTGACCAAAATAAAAAAGTATGCCTAACCTAGAATGGTTTATGGGTGATTAACCCACTAACTAGTAATTTAAATGAAAAACACGCTTAAAGTACATGGATTTTAGCGTGATTTACCCCGAAAATTAAACTAAACTCTTTAATGACCAAAACACATGACACAACAAACATAGGGACTTAAACATATTTTAACCTTAAAAATAGTGACTGAAGTGTAAAATACGGTATAAATTAGAGTGACTTAAAGGTAAATAACCCAAAACCTAAGTTATATATATATATATTTCCCATATTTTGCTAACATATCCACTCTTCTTCATCTTTTCTCTCAACAGAGAGAAACAAAAAAACCTCTCCTCTTCTTTTTACAACTGGCCGAGAGCCACACAAAAAAATAATTCATCGCCGACCACCGTAAATCGATGGTCATCCACTCTTCCGACCACCCCAAACAAAACTCGATCCTAAAAAAACTCTCGAGGAAATATAAGTCTCGATTTGGGACAAAACCGAGACCAAAAAAATCAAGCCTTTCCCCGAAGCTTCAACCGGCATTTAGTCGACGACCTAAACTCCGACGAAGAACCAACGGCGAGGTAAACTCATTTTTTTTTATATTAACCTACTATTTTTTTATTTTCGAAACAAATATAAAATACAAGGTAAAAACAAAAATGATGATTGTTGTTTATTTTGCTTGTGAGTTGTAACCAGGACGTGGAGAGATAGCTGGTGGAGCGGGCTGCTGGCAGCTGTTGTGTGGAGTGAGAAACCAGCTGTTGTTGGTGGAATCTGGTGGAATGTGAAGCTGCTGGCAGGTGCTAATTGGAGCAGGGAACCAGCTGGATCAAGGTAAAAATGGTGATTACAGTTGCCCCTCTTTTCTCGTTGTTGTGGAACAAGAATGGAGCAAAGACATAAAGCACCATTTTTATCTTGAAATGTTTGAACTTCTGAGCTATAAGTTCTTCTCATTATGAACTTTTTGCTCACTTCGGACGAGTTCTTCTTATTATGAACTTTTCTATTGGGAATGATGATCTATCTTCTTTTATGATGGATTTGAAAAAAAGGTTGAATAAGTTCTTCAGATTATGAATTTCTTCTTCCTCTTCATATGAGTTCTTCAAACTATAAACTCCTTCTTCCTCTTCAGACGAGTTCTTCAAACTATGAAATCCTTCTTCCTCTTCAGACGAGTTCTTCAGATTATGAACTCATTCTTCCTTCATACGAATTCTTCAGACTATGAACTCCTTCTTCCTCTTCATACGAATTCTTCAGACTATGAACTCCTTCTTCCTCTTCATATGAGTTCTTCAGACTATGAACTCATTCTTCCTCTTCAGACGAGTTCTTCAGGCTATGAACTCCTTCTTCCTCTTCAGACGAGTTCTTCAGATTATGAACTCCTTCTTCCTCTTCAGACGAGTTCTTCAGATTATGAACTCTTTCTTTCTCTTCAGACGAGTTCTTCATATTATGAACTCTTTCTTCTTCTTCAGATGAGTTCTTCAAATTATGAACTCATTCTTCCTCTTTAGACGAGTTCTTCAGATTATGAACTCCTTCTTCCTCTTCATATGAGTTCTTCAGACTTTGAACTCATTCTTCCTCTTCTGACGAGTTCTTCAGACTATGAACTCATTATTCCTCTTCAGACGAGTTCTTTAGACTATGAACTCCTTCTTCCTCTTCAGACGAGTTCTTCAGATTATGAACTCCTTCTTCCTCTTCATACGAGTTCTTCAGACTATGAACTCCTTCTGGAAATGTTTTAAGAAAAATAATCTCAAGTGAGATAAATTGCTATTTCGAGTGAAATTTTCTCCAGTGAGAAACAGTTTGTTTTAAGAAAACAATCTCAAGTGAGATAAATTGCTATTTAAGGTGAAACTTTCTCAAGCGAGAAATAGTTTGTTTTAAGAAAAACAATCTCAAGTGAGATAAATTACTATTTCAAGTAAAACTTTCTCTAGCGAGAAACATTTTGTTTTAAGAAAAACAATCTCAAGTGAGATAAATTGCTATTTCAAGTGAAACTTTCTCTAACGAGAAACATTTTGTTTTAAGAAAAATAATCTCAAGTGAGATAAATTGCTATTTGAAAATATCCTGCACTGAAGGTCTTATGGATGGCCCGTAGGACATACAAATTTGGGAAATAGTTTACTAAGTAAGAAACTTTGGAAATCGTTTTCTTACTATTCAACAAATTCATTATCAGAAAAGATTAAATGAGAAACTTTGGAAATTGTTTTCTCATTTTTTGAAATAACTTTTTAGTTGGGTAACATGCCCCATTTCAAAATAATACTTCTTCTGTGGATTGCGACCATCTATTATTAAGATGTTTACTTCTCCTGAAGTGATTCTTGTACTTGAAGTTTGAATTCTACCTTACACTTGTAAGGTATTTTTCATCATGAATCTTCTTTTTTCATCAAATGTATCAATGTAATGCATTTTCTATTATGCAAATGATGTTCTTATGAATGCATGAATGTTGATGCAATCTTCATTAGACTTTAAAGTGGTGAACTCGGTCTTCCTTTACTTAGTCAATATGGCATTTCTGATGAGCCATCTGATCCACTTGCATTTTTGTGTCTTCTTTGTTTTATTAAAGTCTCATTTATGGAACTCTTGTCGTAATTAGAATCATGAACTTGATGCCCCATTTTGTCTTTGATAAAATTGGTTTTCTTCATCTGAACTTGTTTAGAAATCCAATAAAGCTTTCATCTTTGAAAAGAGAATCTATCATCTTTGAAGAGTGTAGATGTAGATATGCCTTATTCAGCAGAGATTAATTAGCAACGTCTGTTCTGATTTTACTCTTCAAACACATCATAAGGAGGATTTATCCTAATTCCTTTCATGTCTCCACATCTAATCGGATCTCGAACTAGGCAACGTGAACCATATCATGTTGAGATGTTTAACAACAACCTATTGTTCAATCTTAGTTGGCTTCACTAGTTTATTGTTGTTAAAATTCCAATGCTTCTTTTGTGGAAAGAAATCTTCATCATATCTCATTTCTAACCTTGGGGTTGAAGAAGTCAAAATTCATCTTGGGTCCATAAATGGAAATACCATATGATTGCAACATTGGTTCAGCACCATAATCATTGGTTCATAAAATATTTGGCAACACATTCATCATTTCCTGTGGCTTCTGCTCAGATGTTCGCTAGTGAAGCTCTTTGCATAGTGTTCAAAGCTTTTGTATGATGTCACAAGACCACTTGAGAACAAAACTCAGTGGGAATAAAAATGGGACGCTATAGCTTGCCAGCATCAAATGTCTAGAATAATGCAACTGTATGATGAACAAAGTAAATATGTATAATCAGTTCCACTGTCACTGTTTCACCATTTTCATTCTTTATAATTTTGCCTCATTGGAAATATTTGCTTAAATCAATGATCTTTCCATAAAATTATATGGGCCTTTAGTATGCCCCAGTATTTGCTGATATGAACGTTGAAAATGCATTCAAAATTATTTCTTGATGATGTGAGTCTTCAAAATAAACTTTCAAAATGCCTCACATGAATCATTTCTGTCTAAAATGGGCCTTCAAAATGCCCCAACATTTGCTTCTTGCTAATATGAGCTTTCAAAAATGCCCAAATATTCATACTGACATGGACCTTCAAAACGCCCCACATGGATCATTTCTGTTTGAAATGGGCCTTCGAGATGCCCCAACATTTGCTTCTTGCTAATATGAGCTTTCAACAATGCTCAAATATTCATAATGATGTAGACCTTCAAAATACCCCACATGGGTCATTTCTGTCTGAAATGGGTCTTTAAAATGCTTTAATATTCTATTTCTGGTTCACTTTCAACATCTGTTTGATTTGAATCTCATGATCTTCATGAGGTCCAAGGTTGACAATGCACCGTTATGGGAACTTGTGGCTTTATTTGTGCCCCAAATCTGTTTATCTTGAATACTCTTATTCTGGTGTCACTAAACAGCAGTGTTGTCAAGTAATTTGAGGAACTCTCTTTCATGTTGTAACAAACTTAAGAAGTGATTAATCATTCTGACGGAAATGTCTGAGATATTTGTCTCTTCTGAATGAGTGCTCATTTTTTGGATCTGGAGGGATCTAGTCGGAAAGAGTAGTATAAATCGCTTGGTAATTCATTCCAGGTTGACACAATGACTTATCATCTTTCGGTCTTAAGAGACATGTTCCCCAGGAGTATCAATGTCCTGTCTCTTTTCTCTGGGATCGGTAGTACAGAAGTTGTCCTATACCGGCTAGACATACCTTTGAAAGAAGATGTGCAAGAACTGAATGATGATCGGTTGGAGCAATTGATGAGTTCATTTGGCGGATTCAACCTTGTTGTCAGTGGCATCTCGTGTAACAACCTTACCGGAAGAAATAAACATCATCGGGATGAACTCAAAGATTTTTGTTGGTGTATTTTCTTGTAATGACTGCTACAGCGACTACCTTTTCTGTTTCTCCAAGATACGCATTGCCATATCTCACTCTTCCTAAACCATGGAAATGTTTAGTTGATGATTAAACTGGTTATCTCTACTTTTGGAATCCTGTTACCAATGTTACACAATATGAAAGGTCTATAAGTGTAGAATCTGTTCCAATATCTTATTTTGTCTCTATAAGTTCTCAAATTCAAGTTCAGCAATCTTCTGAAGGACATAATGGACATAATCTTGACAAAGAAAATGATCGGCATGGAAGAGGCAACAATGATGTATCAAGACTTGATTCAGTATCACAGTATAACCAGAGTGCATGTGATGGACTTGTTCATTCCTATAATACATCTAATGAGACTTATAGCTATATGATTGGAGGATCTTTTAGGGGACATGGATTGGTGGCTGAGGAATGTAATTTCTCTGGTGATGCTTATCGCCATCAGTATGAGATAAGTTTCCCTTTTAATTAGGATAATCTTTCTTTATGAGTTGCTAATAATGTCATAGGAGATTATTACAAGCTCAATACTTCAGACTTTCTGGCTTCTTGGATCACTTGCTTTCAAGAAAGTGAAATGCTTCATCATTCTGGCATCGCTCATTCTTTTTCTTCAATAGAGGTAGAATAGGCAACAACTTGCTTTAAGAACCTTCCTCATTTTAGACTGTCCTGTTAGAAAATATTTTTCCTCCTTTCTTTCTCGAAGAATGAAAGAATTTTGTAAAATACTGCTTCTTACAGGTTTACAATAGAATCAAATCATAAGCATGAGTTCAAAGAATATCAAAAGAATCAACAATTCTTTAATGTTTAAGAATTATAGCTCTTTGACAAGTATCCAAAATTTGGTTTGGTTTCAGGACGGCTTTCCTATTTTCTATGGTTACATCTATTTAAGATGTCAATCCTCTCTCTCTTTGTGAACATTGTAACATACCTCACTTTTTTTGACTTGATATCTTTAACTAGATATGTACAAAATGACACAATCTAGCATAACGGTTACTAGACCTTCTAGAATACTTCCATTTCAATTCTCTGAAATCCTTGATAAAGTAGTGTGAAAACATCGATCTAATAACCAGATTTCTGTGTGTACGTCTGTGGAATAAACTATAACATGTAATCTTTTTCAAAAACTTCTTTTGCCATTTTGGCTAGCTGAATTCAACTTTATTGAAATTAGTCTTCATTGGACTAATTAAAGGGTTCAACTCATCACAATGTCTTTGACTTGACAATCACAGTGGAGCAAACACCGAACTGCCAAATACCCGATCAAGGTCATGCTTTGAATATATGACTCTTTTTTAGGAGAACTTGTTACAACCTATGTGTTTGGTATAATTCAGAAAATCTCTTTACCAATTTTCAATTTCCAAGCAATTAACTTTATAATAGATTTGTCAAAGTTTCATCGTCGAACTTCATCAATAGAAAAGCAATCTAGTCAGCTTTGCAATTTTACACAAGATGTCCCACATTGTATACCTTTATATGTAAATACCAAGCCTTTTGCCTAATTCCTTACATTGGAGAAAGCTCTCTCATTTTTGTGGAAAGGGTAGTGTTTGGGTATATTTCTTTTGAGGTAAGGTCAAGGGTCCTTGTTTTTCTGGTTTTCAATCTTGATATTTTGTCAAAGATTATAACTCTAATCATTTAAAGAGGTTTTTAATCCAGTTGATATTCAAAGAACTACAAGATTGCAAAATTGATTCAATGCTCATAACCTTAAAAGCAACACAAACTTATTTATTGCACAAAAGGCGGAGAAAGGAAAAAAAAACATGTTCAAACAAGATGCTGAAAATAGAAAGTACTACAGTGGTAGATAACAACTTCCACTTGTTTATTTAGCCTGCTATATCATTCCTCGAATATTCATGCCCCTGATTCTATTAAATTCTGAACCTTGCTCTTCAATAGCCCACAATTCTCAGTAGTATGCCCCGAACTTCCCATGTGGTAGCTACATATTGCATTAACATCATACCCTTTAGAAAATGGGGGTTCTTTCGGTTTATACTGAACTGGAGTCGCAAGATTCTGCCGAACTAGTAATGGGAGCAGTTCTTCATATGTCATTGGAATTTCAACAACAGGAGTCTTCTCTCGGGTCATTCTATAAGGTTTGGCCCCATGATAAGCTGAATAAGACCTCACTGTATTGATATCGGCTTCTTTCTCGATGTTTGATCATTCCTTGGGTAACTTCTTTGGATAAACCCTCAGATGCACAAATCTATGCTTCTTTCTGAGCAGTTTCTTGGTAAAATCCTTTCATCATCTTTTTCTTCTCTAACTAGAAATTGAGCTCATTTTTAGATCCATAACAACTTTCATTAAGGATGATAACCTTGTCCTGATTCTGAACATATATTGCAGCTGTAATTGGAGTAGTATTCACCAGACTCTTTGTATTGCTCACTGCCTCATTTGTCCTTAAATAATCTGATACAGGTATTTGAGGTTTCTTTAGAGTTGCATCTATCCCATTAATTCTTAAACCTATGGGCCAGTCTCAAATTACCTCTCCTTTCACTTCTTTATTATTTATAATCATAGAGGTATTAAAAGTTGAATGCTTTATCTTTGGCTCAAATACTTTGTTTTCCTCTTCCTCTGCAGCATGTACTTCACTTGTTTTGATACTATCAACTCTATTTTGGGGTTGAATTCCCAATTGTTTGACAAAAATAGACTGAGTATTAACATCCACTTCTATGATTCACTGAACCAAAAGGTCTTGAACTCGTCGTTTGAAGTGACCGCAATTCTTAATGGAGTGTCCTCGAGCTCCAGTATGATATTCACAAGAAACTTTCTCCTTATACCAACTCGAGTATGGAAGAGACAAAGGCTTAGCCATACATATAAATATAAGCTGAGCTTGGAGCAACTTGTGATATAACTTGATGCATAAAAATGAAGGAAAATTGGGTAGAAATTCTTTTGACCTAATTTTCTCCTTGCCATCATCTTGTGAATGATCGTCTAGATTTTCTCTTTGTTTAGATTTCTTCAATGGCATTCGAACTTCTTCCATACTTCTCTTCAACTTGATCTTTGTTGCATTTTCCAATATCATACTCGATTTTTAAAGATTTATTGGATTTCCATGCTCCTTGACAAGTTCCTGGTCATTCGTTTTCATTCTATCAACTACACCTCTAACATTTATAATCTCATTCACATCCTTTGCAACAGGATCCTCTAAAGGTTTCTGTCCATAGATCACAACATTCATCAGGTCTATTAATTTGGTCATTTGTTCCTTTGAATCATCCTGAAACTTTTTTGCTTGATCACTCATCTCTTGTTGAGTCTAAATAAGTTGCTCTTGAAGTTTCTCGATTTTACCAACCCTTCTGTCATGTCATTCTCCACGAATTATTCCCATATTTTCATGATTAAATGCATGTAACATAGTTTGAAACTAACAAAATTGCAAGTGCATGATGTAATATTGAAACTATAAATGTAACTATGCAAAGATGCAAATGTAAATGCAAATGCAAAAATATGGATATATAAAGAAAATACAAAGATGTAAAGATGCAAAATGCAAATGCATGTATGAAAAAGGTGTTATTCAAGAGTGATCATCTTAAAACAACCTTCATTGAACACAAAAGTTTTGGTATATCAAACAAAACTTTACATATAGGGATAGATTTCACTCCTAACTTCAACAAAACTTTATATATAGGGGATAAACTTCACTCCTAACTTCTCTAAAGCCAAGTTAGTTTCCCTTCTTGCTCAAAAGTTGAATTTTTAATCTTCTTCAATTCCTTGTAAAGTCAGCTAAGTCTATCAGCTTATGAGTCATTTTGCCTGTCTAGACAACAGCTTCTTCCTTCATGACATTGTCATTTTCCTTCATCTTCTGTGTCAACTCTCGAAGTTGTAGGCAATGTTGTTCATTCTCCCTTGTGAGGGAATTTTTATGATTACGGAGTTCTTTGAAAAGATCTTTATGTATGTTGCAGCTCTTTTTCAGCTTGGTGACCCCTGTTATCCACTCTTCTAGGGTGTTTCCTATGCTAGCATTTTAAAAGGCTTGACTAATCTTTTGGAAATCCTCACACATGATGCTCATCTTTGTACTTAATTTCTTGTTTTCATCCTTCCAAAATTGTGTTTGAGCTTCATAAAAACTTCCTTCCTTCTGAATGCTTCTATTGATACTCTTACCATAAAATGCTTTTGGTATCAATCTAACAGGATATTTGTGGAATACTTTTGGTATCAATCTAACAGGATCTTTGTGTGCATAGCTCCCCTCTATCCTCAGGGTTCCCTCAGGATGCCATTCCTTGACTACGTTATATTTTGCTTGATCATAAAACTTTTTGTCCATTTATGAAAACTTTTCAATTTGATGAACACTCTTTCGAATCAACACATTCTGGTTATGCCATGATCATGCAATGAAATGCAAAAGAAATCAATACAAACAAGTTAGAGCAAAATAAAATGTATCTACAAAATGGATAAGAATAAGAAAAAATAGTTAGTACCAATTAATAGAAAGAAAAGATTCTTATTTATCATGGTATATAAATCCTAACCTCAAGCTTTCTAGTTCCATGCTTTGTTTGAGAGAGAAAAATAATAAATTAGATAAATTAAAAGCTAGAGCTTATTTCTCCTTTGTGTATATGATAACTTCGTAAAAAGACTTAATTTATAGTATTTTCACTTAAGTTATTGCTCGTCTAAACAAAGTATGCATTGCATTTTTAGTTCATTTAGTTGCATATAGGTTATATTTGTTTGTGGTGGATAAGTTTTGCCTAGGCAAGATTTATTTGGCTTAATTGATGCTGCTGAGGAGAAGGGGTTGTTTGAGTTGTGTTTGTGCAGGAACTCTATAGAGGAAGAACATTTCAGTCACGACAATGAAAAGTTACAAAGACCAATTGAGTAGATGAGAACGTGAGGAGAAGATTTATCTCGTCGAGGCAAGATTTATCTGAAGAAGTCTGAAGCACATGTGGCGAAACCGCCTTTGTCACATGCCAACTAGATGACCTACTTCACGTGCAAGCAAGCCTTGATTATTCTGACAGCCGCCAGCTGCTTTTCCTTTATAATTTTGGGAAATTAATAATGGCTAATTAAGAAAACTCCAAAAGCATGCAAATCCCTAGGAGATTCTCCTTATAATTACCAGCCGTAGCCGCAAAAAGAAGGAGGCAAGGAAGAAGAGAGAAGAGCTTTACCTTGGGCGTGAGGAAGCAGCTGCAGTGATTTCCCTCCGTCTACCCCCAGTCTTCCTTAGTGTCCTCCATAGTCAGACGGTAGTAGAGCGGTGATCAGGCCTCGAGAGAGGGTGATCACCAAGGAAGGCGTGGTGCTAATCAAGATTGTCGCGACAGAGCCCCAGTTTTGGGAGTCGTTCTTCCTTTGTTCCTAAATTCTAATTCTATTTTGGGGTTGTATTAAACGGTTTAATCTTGGATGATATTTGATAACACAATGAATGCTTTACTTGGTGTTAAACTTTGTTTTGCCTGAACAATATTTTTATGTTTATGAATGATGAATTATGTTTTCTTATGACTGTTTTGCTCATAGTTTAAATATTTAACACTGTAAGTGCATCGAGAGATCTCCTGGGGTTTCGGTAAAACATGTTTGGGCATTGTAAGAGCATCGAGAGATAGCCTTTTGTCTAGAAAGTGATTCTTGAATTCGAGTGAATTAAGAGAGATCAACGTGAGCAAAGGAATGAATCCGGGATGGTGAATTTATAACTTGTCTACCTTAGAGATAAGGAGTGAGTTTTAAACGACTAAAAGGGATAAAGGCTAGAGCAGGTTAAGATAACGTCTATATTTAACGCCGAGAGGTATTACCATAGTAACCGTCTAAGAATACCTAGTAATCCTGTCGGGCAGTTTAGTGAGTCATAATAATTCATTATGGGCTTAAAATAATTGTTGCCTAGACAATAGTTTAGCATCAGTTCTCTATGACACGTCTGAATATGTGAGGTTGCTTGCATTATATTTAATCCAATACTTGTTTTCTGTCTGTATACTTTCTTTGTCTCGACCACACTTGTCTGAAATCATTGAATCATTATTCTTAGCTCCTTAATATTAGTTCTTAGCTTTAATCCTTAGTAGGATTAATTTGTGGCATTAGTTCTAGTTGTGGTGAAAAGATATTTCTAATCTAATCCCTGTGGAGATGATACTCACTCACTACTATATTACTTGCATCGATTATGTATACTTGCACAGATTAGCTTGCCTTAGCATATACATTCACAAGCGATCAAGTTTTTGGGGCCGTTGCTGGGGATTGGCAACTAACGAAATTTCTAGACATAACAAGTTCTTTGTGTCACTTTATAATTATTTAGTCTAACGTAGTTGATTATTTTCTTTTATAGGTTTTTATTATTGCATGACCTTGAGATCTGCTGGTAAGCCTTTGGAACCATTCGACCCCGAAGTTGAGCAATCATTCAGACAAAGGTTACGTGCCCAAAGAACCAGAGAACAATTGAATAAAATGCAAAACGACATGGGAGATTTAGGAGATCAAGTTGCAAGACCAAGAGCGATACAAGATCACTTCAACCATATTCTCGATGACCTCAATCCTGGCATTATGGCACCTGAGATACAAGCCACTCATTTTGAACTCAAATCGGTGATGTTTAATATGTTGAACTCTATCGCCAATTTGGTGGTACACCCAATGAAGACGCTAGACAACATGTGCGTGCTTTCCTGGAAGTATGTGATTCATTTAGACAACAAGGATTACATGAAGATGTGCTCAAACTGAACCTTTTTCCTTACTCCTTACGTCATAGAGCAAGAGCTTGGCTCAACGGAGTTCCTTCCGGATCAATGAAGTCATGGGCAGATTTATGCAAGAGTTTCTTACTCCGATATAATCCGCCCAATACGAATACACAGCTTCGGAATGACATTGCAAGTTTCCGCCAAGGCGATGATGAATCAATGTAAGAATTTTGGGATAGATATAAAAGTTTACTTCGCAAATGTGTTAATCATGGATTTCATGATTGGACGCAAGTGGTGATGTTTTACAATGGAGTCAATGCACCAACTCGAATGATGTTGAATGCCTCAGCAAATGGCACCCTACTAGTCAAATCACCCGAGGAAGCTTTTGATATCCTCGACAGAATAAAGAATAATGACTATCAATTTCCAAGTGCAAGATTGGGAACCGACAGAAAAACCTCTGGAGCATATGAATTAGAAAGGAAAGATTCGGTAGCAGCCCAACTTTTTTCCATAACCAATATGTTGAAAAATTTGCAACGTCCTAATGAGGTAAGAGAAGTCAATGCGACCAATAATGTGTGTCTATTCTGTCACGGCAACCATCATTAGAGTGAATGTCCTGAAAACCATAAATCAGCTAATTTTGTGGGTAACTACAATCGAAACAACAATAATGCCTATGCGAACACGTACAATCATGGTTAGAGACAACACCCAAATTTTTTATGGAATAATCAAGGGAACAACAATAATCAAACCACAAATTACAGGCCACAACAAAATAATTCAGACCATCAGCATATTCAGAATCAGCATCATCATCAGCCCTGGAAGAACAATAAAGGTATAGCCTCTTCCTCTAACACTCATTCCATTACTAACTCCTTGGAATTATCCTTGCAGGAATTCATGGCCTCGACAAAAGATTTCATGGCATCTACAAAGACTTTGTTGCACGAACATTTTACAACAATCAAAAATCAAGGAAAATTGTTACAAAGCCAGGCAACACTTTTGCAAAGCCATAGTTCATCTCTCAGAGCATTAGAGAATCAAGTGGGACAGATTGCCACGGCATTACATTCTCGACTACACGGAAATCTCCCTAGTGATACTGAAGTCACTAAGCATCATGGAAAGGAGCAATGCAATGTACTTACGCTAAGGAGTGGAAAACAAGTTGATCAAGATGATAAGTTTGGGGAGAACAGCTGCAGAATTCTCTCCAAGGCGTAACACAACCAGATGAGGAATCTAAGAATGTTGAACAAGAGAAAGTGCATGAAGAGAAGGAAAGAAGTGAAGGCTCATAAAAGCATCAACCGGATAACAAGAAATTCATGGTCAATGCCAGCGATTACCCTGCACCATCAGTAGTCGATGTGAGACCTCCACCACCGTTCCCTCAATGATTAAAGAAACATGATGATGACATTCAGTTCAAGAAACTCATTGATGTTCTGGACCAATTGTGTATCAATGTGCCCCTACTCGAAGCCATCGAGCAAATGCCTTCATATGCCAAGTATCTGAAAGAAACTGTTACAAAGAAAATGAAAGTAGAATGTGTCGCCACGGCAACAGAAATCTGCTCAGTAGTGAGCAAACTCCCACCAAAACAAAAAGACCCTGGCAGCTTTGTAATACCATGTTCCATTGATAATGACTTCATCGGACAAGCTCTCATTGACTTGGGATCATGTGTAAACTTGATACCAAAATCGATATTCATAAAACTAGACGGGTATCACGCCCATCCCACCTCGGTCATTCTACAGTTGGCTGATCAGTCTTATGTGCGACCCGAGGGCTGAATTGAAGATGTTGCAGTAAAAGTGGATAAATTCATATTTCCAGTGGATTTTCTCATTCTGGATTGTGAAGCCGATGAAAATGCACCAATCATTTTGGGATGCCCATTCTTAGCCACCGGGAGAATTTTAATAGATTATGAAAAGGGATAATTCACCATGAGAGTTGGCGAGCAAAGCGTCACGATCAATGTTTTCAACTCTATGAAATACGCAGATGATCCAGAGGAATGTCAATGCATTAGTAAGATTAAAGAAAAGGCAATCCTTGGACTAGGTGAATCCCTAAGGCTCGATGAGTACAGTACTTTGTACCATGGACCTACAACCGAGATGCATGAAGCAGAAAACTTTAGCCCAGATGAACTATTTTCAGAAGACAGTTCTGAAAATCATGGCCACGACAACAAAAATCTGCACAATAAACACCCTGAAAGCGACGATAATGCAAAACATGGAGGAAAGACAAATGACCAATTGAGATTTCTTCAAAGGTCAGGTATGAAATTCGAACATTTAGATTATGATGAAGTTAAATCTCAAGAGTCATCTTCACAACATGCATAGAGATTGGAGCTTAAGACTTTACCATCACATTTGAAATATGCTTATCTAGGATTTGATGAAACTTTACCAGTGATAATCTCTTCCAACTTAACCTCCGAACAGGAGAAGCGTTTGTTGCATGTTTTGTCACAGCACAGAAAAGCTATAGGATGGACGATAGTAGACTTGAAAGGAATCAGTCCAACCATATGTATGCAAAAAATCAATCTTGAAGATAGCCATAGCACCTCGGTAGAACCGTAAAGATGGCTCAACCCAATCATGAAGAAGGTTGTCATGAAATAAATAATAAAATGGTTGGATGCGAGAGTGATTTAACCTATATCCGATAGTTCATGGGTTACCCAATCCAATGGGTGCCAAAGAAAGGTGGTGTAACCGTGGTTAAAAGCGAGCATGATGAGTTACTCACCACGAGAACAGTCACGAGCTGGCGCATATGCATGGATTATAGGAAGCTTAACAAAGCCACAAAGAATGATCATTTTCCCCTCCATTTATCGATCAACTATTGGATAGATTAGCAGGAAAAACATTTTATTGCTTCCTCGATGGATACTCGGAGTATAATCAAATTGCCATAGCACCCAAACACCGAGAGAAAACAACGTTCAGATGCCCGTATGGTATCTATGCATTTAGACGAATGTCGTTTGGACTGTGTAACGCTCCAGCTACATTCCAACGATGCATGATCTTTTCAAAAATGATGGAAGAGTGCATGGAAATATTTATGGACGACTTCTCCGTTTCGGGTGATGACTTTGACCGATGCCTCGGTAATTTATCCAAGGTTTTGAAACGTTGTGAAGAAGCCAACCTAGTACTGAATTGGGAAAAATGTCATTTTATATTAACTGAAGGAATAGTGTTGGGACACAAAATTTCATGCCATGGCATCGAAGTCGACAAAGCCAAGGTGGATGTAATTGCAAATCTTCCCCCACCCACTAATGTGCGAGGTGTACGCAATTTCCTTGGACATGCATGATTCTATAGGCGGTTCATAAAAGACTCTTCTCAAATCTCTAAACCCTTATGTCTTTTGTTTCAACGAAATCATCCATTTAAGTTTACTAATGATTGCTTGAATGCCTTCACAGATTTGAAGAAAAAGCTTTTAGCAACACCAATAGTTATCCCACCAGACTGGAGCGAACGCTAGTGACTATGCAATCGGAGCAATGCTAGGGAACGAAAAAGTAAAATTTTTCATGTTATCAACTATGCAAGCCGAATGCTTAATGATGCTCAAGTGAACTATGCCACCACTGAAAATGAACTCTTAACAGTAGTATTTGCATTCGATAAGTTTAGGCCATATCTAATAGGCACTAAGGTAATTGTGTACACGGATCACTCAGCTATTAAATATCTGATTAATAAAAAAGATGCAAAGCCTAGACTAATTCGGTGGATATTATTACTGTAAGAATTTGATTTAGAGATCAAGGATAGAAAATGTATAGAAAATCAAGTAGCAGACCATTTGTCTAGGCTAGATAACAAACATGATTGTCCTGACATCACAGATATTAAAGAGGATTTCCCTGATGAAAAAATATTATTTGTCACGGTTGCACCGTGGTATGTGACATCGTTAATTTTTTTGTTAGTGGTATTGTTCCTCTTGATTTATCTAGCCAGGGCAAACGGAAATTTCAACACGATGTGCGATATTACTACTAGGACGAACCATTTATATTCAAGCAGTGTGGAGACCAAATAATCCAAAGGTGTATTCCAGAAGAAGAGCATCAAGATATCCTACTTCAATGCCACTCGTCACCATATGGAGGGCATTTTAGTGGGATGAGAACAGCAGCAAAAGTGCTTCGGTCGAGATTTTATTGGCCAACCCTGTTCAAAGACGCGCATGAATTCTACAAGTAATGTGATAGATGCCAACCAACAGGAAACATCTTGAAAAGGCATGAGATGCCATGGCAAAACATTATGGAGATCGAACTTTTCGACGTATGGGGCATAGATTTCATGGGACCTTTTCCAACATTATTCAGAGATATGTACAGTCTCTTGGTAGTGGATTACGTATCAAAATGGGTTGAAGCCATTGCAACACCTAAGAAC
Source organism: Hibiscus syriacus (assembly GCF_006381635.1). Lineage (NCBI taxonomy): Eukaryota > Viridiplantae > Streptophyta > Magnoliopsida > Malvales > Malvaceae > Hibiscus > Hibiscus syriacus. Next base: position 560,787 of record NW_024062926.1, read on the forward strand.
GATTCCAAGACGGTGTTGAAGTTTTTGCAAAAAAATATATTCATCCGCTTTAGGACACCACGAGCTATCATTAGCGATGAAGGGACACATTTTGATAGTAAATTGATTGCCAAGGCACTGAAAAGATATGGAGTACGACATAGAATTGCTATGGCGTATCACCCTCAGAGGAATGGACAAGCCAAAGTATCTAACCGAGAAATCAAACAGATCCTCGAAAAAGTAGTCAAACCAAGTCGAAAAGATTGGTCGTCGAAGCTAGATGAAGCACTATGGGCCTATCGCACAACATTCAAGACACCGCTGGGAATGTCCCCGTTCAAGCTAGTCTATGGAAAGGAATGTCATCTACCGGTTGAACTCGAACACAAATCTTATTGGGCCATCAAAAATATAAACATGGATGCTCAGCTTGCTGGAGAAAGAAGACTATTGGAACTAAACGAGATGGATGAATTTAGAGAACATGCATACGAGAATGCTTGCCTTTACAAGGAGAAAACAAAACGATGGCATGACAGAAAAATATTGCCAAGGTAATTTTATTCTGGACAATAAGTACTTCTCTACAATTCACGCCTTAAGTTATTCCCATGCAAGCTAAAATCACGATGGTCAGGACCATTTATCGTACATCAAGTTCATGACAATGGAGCGATTGAAATTCAGAACCAAAAAGATGGTTCCATCTTCAAAGTGAATGGGAAGAGACTCAAGGAGTACAAAGGAGACCCAGTCATGAGCGATAAACTGACATCGTTGGCATACAATGTCCAAGAGTTTGCTTTTCTTAATTGAGCAAATATACGTTGCCTAGGCAACTAAAATCTGAATTTTGTACATAAATAAGTTAAGTTATTTAATGCTTTAATTCGTTTTATTTATTATTTTATTCTCTCATATTGTAGGCAAACAAGGAACATGTGGCACCATGGGGAGTTGAAGCATGCATAAAGGAGAAATGACGAACTAAGGCAAAAGGTTTTGGCGGTAGAACAAAAGGGAAAGAAATCTTTTCCCCTCCTTTACGTCAAATCACAAATTTCTCATTTAATGAGAAATATTTTCCCCACCGAGAAAAGACGTAAATACCCCGAAACCAACCATCACTTTCCAAGAAAAAAAACTACCAACTCTTCTTCATCGTGTTTCCATCTTTCTCTACAAACCAGAAATTTTGTTTTCTTTCTCTCAAAAAGTACCTCCCCATCACCACCACTAAAATCAGCCAAGAAAAATGGTGAGATCGATAACGGCCCCACCCCCTAGAAAGAGTTTTGAACGTTTCTAAACAGCCGAAGCAGAGGCACGCCAAGTCTATTTGGAATATGGATTCGTTTTTCCAGCCGAGGGAGAAGAGCAGTTTGGCACTGAAGTGATGGACGTCATAAAGAAGCATAACTGGGAGAAGTTTGTTCGTAATCCTAACACCGTAGCACCGACAATGGTGAGGGAGTTCTATGCCCACCTCGTGGACACTTCCAACCACACGGTATATGTTCGAGGAAAACTCATTCGCTTTTCCCCTTTTGTACTTAACAAATACTTTAAGTTGGGGAAGGTGGATGATCATCCCAAGAAATTTGTGGCCGAGGAAGATCAAGAAACATACAGTGGAGTTCTACAGGATTTATGTTTTGGGTGGGCCAAGTTCGAAGGGAATGCCCCCACAAGAAAGCGAGAAGATTGCTGAGCCCTCAAGCCACACGTGAAACTGTGGAACCATCTTCTTATAGGCAAGCTGATGCCAACGTTCCACAATACCACTGTCCTCATCAAGCGGCTGATGTTGTTGCACTCGATCATATACGGTATGATGATCGATATGGGTGAAATCATCTTTAAGTAGATCCATGATTGTGCCAAGAGGAACCGTGGTAACCTACTATTCCCAAAACTTATAACCGCGTTGTGCAGAAAGAAAAAGGTTCTTGAGAACCCATTCGAAGACTTCATCAAACCCAATGAGGGTATTACAAAGAAAAAAGTCCCCGCGTTGATGAGTTTCAATGATGACGACCCAAAGGAGGGTATGGAGTGAGGAGTAAAATTGGTTGCCGCGGCTAGAATGGTCATTATGGTCACACACACGTGTGAGACGCGTGAAAAGATCGGGTGCCTGGAGGACCACATGAAAATTTACTTTGAATACGCCAAGGCAAGGGACATGCAACTCAACACCTTCATCAAGGAGTTGCTCCCAACCACAATGATCAGACTGCCAACCTTTCCCAGTGTCATCCTCAACTACAATGCGGACAGTAGCACATTCCATGCCTTGATATCTTATGTCCCTCCAGACGTTCCACCAGAGGTGCCCACTGATGTGCCACCAATTTCAACCCATCTCTCACCCGTACTAGAAGAAAACCACGGCGACACCGAGGAGTTCCTCAGTTCCTCATCCTTCTCCTCCACCGAAAGCAGTCGTGATACTCCACCCCACTTATTCACTGATGAAGATTTCACACCAGCACCGAAGTAGCCTGAGCAGGATCATATTCCATCCCTAGTTCAATAACCACCACCAGCCCCAACAGTAGCTCCTAGTCCACCACCAGTTCCAGCACAACCGACTCCTGCAACCGAGCAGTCCACTTCAGCCCGCGCTTCAACTAGCAAGAAGCGATACAAGAGAACGGCAGGTCGTATACTTCAGCCATCTCCTTCTCAGCCAGAAGCAGTAGACTCAGGATCCAAGAGCCCTTCCCCTCCCAAACGACGCCGTACGAGGGCGTCAAGTCAAGCCACAACACCACAATAAGTTTTTTTTAGTATTCATTTTTTATTTTTATTTTCGTATTTGCATATAACAGTATTTAGTGTAGTTTTCATGCATTGAGAATAATGCATCCCTCAAGTTTGGGGGAGGTGTTGTCCATTCTGCCATACTTTGTTAAATAGTAATTGATGTTAATTGGTTGAAAATTTTGGTTGTCGTGACATAAGCAGGTTAAGATTATTGTTAGGAATGAATTAGGGATTCCCAATGATGAATGCAAAATTCTATTGCCTAGGCCAGAATTATTGTAAAGACTGTCTGAATAAGAGAACCAACCCTAGGCTTGATCCTTTGAAACTTATAAACACGATTGTAGGATGTCTTTGCTCTAAGTAATCTGTAAAATTTTAGGGAAAGAACTTTTTAATCGCCGAGACTTTAAAAATATTCTAAGGGTAAGGTAAAAACTCTCTAGTGTTTAAAAACTTTAAAACTCAAAAAATAAAAAGGGACACTCCTCTGTGCAAAGGCGTGAATAATAAAAACTCCAAAAGAAATTAAGAGTAGCCAAGGCATATGAGTGAATGAAAGTAGTCACAGGATGACTCTACCCGACTATATTGGGGGTGGAAGGTATGCTCCCTTTCACCTAGAGTGTGGAACGGTAGTTGTGATGAGTTGACTCCCCTATAAAAAAATGTGTGAATAAAGAGAATAAAAGTTGATAAATAACTAGGAGTATAAACTAAGCCTGATGAATAATTTGTTGCCTTGACAACCTAGAAGAGCTTACTTTAAGTTTTCTAATTACCTCTATGCATAGACTGGTTACAATCACGCACACACAATAGCAAAGGATCCTGACTAGGGAGGGGACTTGACTAATATGATTGTCGAACATGTTGAGGCCACATATTTTTGCTGAGGGATGAAATCTCAAACCTGATGATGTTCTTGATACTGCTTTGCCATGATAATTCTAATTTTCTTCTAGCTATTATCCATTGCTTGAAGACAAGCAATAGCTTAAGTTTGGGGGTGTAATAACTATGTAACAAGACTTAATTTATAGTCTTTTCACTTAAGTTATTTCTCGTCTAAACAAAGTATGCATTGCATTTTTAGTTGCATATAGGTTATATTTGCTTGTGGTGGATAAGTTTTGCCTAGGCAAGATTTATTTGGCTTAACTGTTGCTGCTGAGGAGAAGGGGTTGTTTGAGTTGTGTTTGTGCAGGAACTCTACAAAGGAATAACATTTCAGTAGTGACAATAAAATATTGTAAAGGCCAATGGAGCAGATGAGAACGTGAGGAACAGATTTATCTCGCTGAGGCAAGATTTACCTGAAGAAGTCTGAAGCACATGTGGAGAAACCGCCTATGTCACATGCCAGCTGGATGACCTACTTCACGTGCAAGCAAGCCTTGATTATTTTGACAGCCGCCAACCGCATTTCCTTTATAAGTTTGGGAAATTAATAACGGCTAATTAAGGAAACTCCAAAAGCATGCAAAGCCCTAGGAGATTCTCTTTATAATTATCAGTCGTAGCCGCAAAAAGAAGGAGTCAAGGAAGAAGAGAGAAGAGTTTTACCTTGGGCGTGAGCAAGCAACTACAGTGCTTTCCCTCCGTCTATCCCCCAATCTTCCTTGGTGTCCTCCATAGCCAGACGATAGCATAGCGGTGATCAGGCCTCGAGAGAGGGTGATCACCAAGGCAGGCGTGGTGCTGATCAGGATTGTCGAGACAGAGCCCCAATTTTGGGAGTCATTATTCCTTTGTTTCTAAACTCTAATTCTATTTTGGGGTTGTATTAAACGGTTTAATCTTGGATGATCTTTGATAACACCATGAATGCTTTACTTGGTGTTAAACTTTATTTTGCCTGAACAATATTTTTATGTTTATCAATGATAAATTATGTTTTCTTATGATTGTTTTGCTCATAGTTTAAATATTTTTCCTTAACACTATAAGAGCATCGAGAGATCACCTGGGGTTTTGGTAAAACATGTCTAGGCATTGTAAGAGCATCGAGAGATAGCCTTTTGTCTAGAAAGTGATTCTTGAATTCGAGAGAATTAAGAGAGATCAACGTGAGCAAAGGAATGAATTCGGGATGGTGAAGTTCTAACTTTTCTACCTTAAAGATAAGGAATGAGTTTCGAATGACTAAAAGGGATAAAGGCTAGAGTAGGTTAAGACAACGTCTATAGTTAACGCCGAGAGGTATTGCCATAGCAACCATCTAAAAATACCTAGTAATCCTGTCAGGCAGTTTAGTGAGTCATAATAATTCATTCTGGGCTTAAAATAATTATTGTCGAGACAGTAGTTTAGCATCAGTGCTCTGTGACACGTCTGAATATGTGAGGTTGTTTACATTATATTTAATCCAATACTTGTTTTGTTTTATCTGACTGCATACTTTCTTTGTCTCGACCACACTTGTCTGCAATCATTGAATCATTATTCTTAGCTCCTTAATATTAGTTCTTAGCTTTAATACTTAGTAGGATTAATTTGTGGCATTAGTTCTAGTTGTGGTGAAAAGATATTTCTAATCCAATCCCTGTGGAGACGATACTGACTCACTACTATATTACTTGCATCGATTGTGTATACTTGCACAGATTAGCTTGGCTTAGCATATAAATTCACAAGCGATCAGTATACCTACGGACAGGATTTCATCATTGTCTTAAATCAGGAGAATTTCTAAGGTTTATTATATACAGGGTTTCGGTTCTAAGAGTAAAGGTACTCAAATTGTCCTTATTGGTGCCCCCTTAGGCTGCCAAACCCTCAATCCTCGCCCATTACAAACTTAAGCGGATCGAGTTCAATTCAAGTGGACACATTTCCCTATGTCTGACACAGAGAATAAATTATCATGAAGACATAGGATATATGAACCTTGAAAGCTATTTGCTAGGTCTGACACGGAGAAATAATTCTCACGAAGATGTCGCTTTCACTCCCACTTAAAAAGGAAAAGCTCAATTATAATGCTTATGTTATACAATGCAAGTGTTGTGTGTGAGGAAAGTTAGGAGACCTAAGCACAATTTCCCCTAACTTGTTCAATATATACAACCTAAACCTTTTTTTTATTTTAAACAATTTTTCTAAAAAAATTAAACTCTCTTCTCCGCCTCTGATCGCCGATCGACCACCGTTCTGGCCACCACACATAGTGGTCGGAACTCCCGAACTGGCCCAAAAATGCCTAAAGTTCAGATCAACACTCCTAGACACCTACCTAAGGCTAAAACTACCTAAAAAGCCCTAAAAACCCAAAAAAAAACCCCAACCATTCAGCTTTTTCACATTTTGACGACCTCCGACGAAGATGAAACGGCCGTTGGTTCGACTCCCCCAACTAATATACGGATCTATTTTTTCTCTTGGGTTTCGATTACATGCAAAGGATTTTTTTGTTATTTTTATTTCTTTTCGAAACTTGAAATAAAATAAAAATGGGATACCTTTAAAATGTTTCAGCTTTTTTTGGATTGTATTGCTTTTAAAAATCAATTATACATTTACATTTGGGGTTTTATAACCCCTAAAATTATAGATTTTACTTTTTTTAAAACAAAATGATTACAAGTTTTTTGTGTGTGGTATTGCTCGTTGTAGAGTTAGAGTGTTGTGGTATGATTGCCTTGCATGGGTTGTTGTCTGAAAATAGCAGGGGACTCGGTTGGTAGCAGCATCGGTGGCCAGGGATTGATGCAAACGATTGCGACAGAAGACCTTTGGTGTAATCTGGACCGTTGGATGGGTCAATATCGGACGATCCATGATGCATGGCTGTTGGACTAAGGGTAAAACCCTAGATGACTAATATGGGCCATTGGATCTCCTATAGATCCAACGGTTGGTGGTGAGCGGCACCAGATGCTAAAGATGAAACCCTAACTGCTTGGGTATTCCTCGTGGGCCTTACTGACAGGTTACAGGTTTGGGTCGGCCGTTGTTGTATACGGGTTGGGTTATTTTGTGGCTTGATTGGGCCTATTGTAATTAGGGCTCAGTTTTGGGATGGTTGTATAGACCTACACAAAGAAATAATAATATTAATACATAATAATAATAGCGAGATGAAATCGAGTGTCAACAGTTGCCCCTCTTTGCCTAGTCTTGTGTCAACAAGAATAGGGCAAAGACAAAGAGACAATGAGTTTTTGTCATGTCGACTCCATGCTTTGAAATCTAATAAGGGATCTGCTCCATTATTTTTTCAGGGTAGATCATATCGAGGATTGTTGACTCATTCCACTATTCTTCAGGGAATATTGAATCGAGGTAGACTTGTTCCACTATTACTCAAGGAATATCAAATCTGGAAAAAAAGAATGATATATTCCACTACTTCTTGAGGGAAAATCATATATGAAAATATTGATTCATTCCATTGTTCTTCAGGGAAGATTGAATCGAGGTAGACTTATTCCACTATTCCTCAGGGAAGATCAAATCTGGGAAAAGAATGACATGTTCCACTGTTTCTTGAGGGAAAATCAAATATGGAAATGTTGATTCATTCCACTTTTCTTTAGGCAGACTTGTTACATTGCTACTCAGGGAAGATCAAATCTGAAAAAAAAAAAGGGATCTATTTTGCTGCTTCTTGAGGGAAAATCAGATCTAAAATGTTGATTCATTCCACTGTTCTTCAGGGAGTATTGAATCGAGGTAGACTTATTCCATTGATACTCAGGGAAGATCAATTCTTGGAAAGATAGGGGATTCGTTTCACCGTTTCTTCAAGTAAAATAAGATATGAAAATGTTGATTCATTATACTGTTCTTCAGGTATGATTGAATCGAGTTTGATTTGTTTCTCTTATCTTCAAGAATATCAAATATGAAAATTAAACATTAACCCTTGTTAGTAGGTGTTTTGAGAGTGTGGAAATATCATACCTGAAAGTCTTGGGAGGATAATATTTGGAAATTGCTTTTTTCTTGTGGGAGCTTGTCTCGCAGCCATTGAATATGGGAGTCTGCCTCCCTAAACATGATTCTTTGTATTTGAGGTTTGAATTCTAGCTTCCACTTGTTGGGAATTCAATATCATAAATCTTATATTTTCATTGGAAGATCTGTAAAAACCATACGTTTATGTGTGAAATGCGAATGTAATGTAATGCATTTTCTTTTATGCAAATGATGTTCTCATACATGCATATATGTTAATTCAATTTTCTTTTGACTCCAAAGTGGAGAACTAGGCATTCTTCCCCTTGATCACTCTTCTCTAGGGTTTACTTAGATATCAGTATAGTAATTTATAATTTCAAGCTTGCAACTTTAAGAGCCATCTGATCATCTTATGACTTTGCACCTTTTTTGCCTCTCGTCTACATTAAAGTCTCAGAAGAAATGTTTCCTAAATTCTTGTTGCGATCAGGAATATGACCTTGATGCCCCATTCTTTCCTTGACTTAATTACGCTATCAGATTTGTTTTTCCAGGATTCTACCGTTAGTTGATGCTCGATTGATTTGCTTTACAAGGTAAGCTCTGCTCAAATTCATGGTTTGCCCTGTCACTCCAAGTTGTGAGACTCGTTCTCAAAATCATCTTGGTCTGAACCCTATTATCTCAACATGATATGGGTTTTTGGTCATGCCCCAAGGTGGGTATTCATGGCTCCTCCCTATTTGGGTGTAAAAATTCATCATTGACTGGTTGCACTTTTGCATTTTTCCTATGAGATGGGATATGTGTTCCTTTTAAATAAGGTGATCATCTACTTCTTGACGGATCATCGTCAATATCACAAGGAAGTGCTACAAGTTCTATCCTTTAGTCCTTCTGATCTCTCAAACTATTTGCTTTCAAGATTGTGGAATGCTTCATTATTCTGGCATCGCTTTTTTTTCTCCAATAAAGGCAGAATGAGCCTTACCTACTCCAATGACCTTTAGCGTTTGATATTGTCATGTTTGAAAATGTTTCTCCTTTCTTTTATTTTAGAAATCAAAGAAAAAAAGAATTTTGTAAAGTATTACTCCTTAATTCAGGCTCGCAAATGAAGCAAATCATAAACATGAGTTCATAGAATATTAAAAGAATCAATAGCTCTTTTAATATTTTCAAAGTTATAGTTCTCTGACAAATGTCAAAATGAATGGGTTGGCTTCCTATTTTCCAAGGTTTCAGTCATCAAAGATGTCCTTTTTTTCTCAGTCCTTGTGAACATTATAACATGCCCCTCTTATTTGGCTTGGTATATTAACTGGACGCGGATAAAATAACGCAACTAGCATATTCAATTACTATACTTTCTAGAACACTTCTATTTCGGTTCTCTGAAATCTTCCATTTGTTCAAGCTTTATAGACTTCCTTAGCAAAGGTAGTGTAGAGACATCAGTCTAAATATAATATTCCTGAGTGCTTGTGTGAGGTCGACTATAACAGGTGTTCCTCAACTCCCTTAGTCCATTTTACTGAAACTCGTTATTAAATAAGTTGATTTAATTTCACATTGTTTGTCAAGCTGAATTCAACTTTATTGTATATATATATATTATAATCACGTTTATTGGGATAGTTTAAGGGTTTATCCCGTCACAAAATCTTCGACTTGACAATCGCAATGGAGCAAACACTGAATTTTTGAGTATCCGAGCAATGTCATGGTTTGAATGCAATCTATTCATAAAGCCAGGGCTTTTGAGTTTCCTCTATAACCAATTTCTTTAGTGGAATAGCTCAGCTTAATTGTATAATCTATATATTAATTTATTAACCTTTTGAGTATTCAGATCTAGAATTTCTTAAGCTCATCGAGAAAACTCTATTATAGTCTATGTTTCTTTGATGGTCAAACAATCTCATATTTAGAGTCCAGTTCCCAAACAACTGACCTATACTAAATTAATCCACTCCACCATTCTATTTGTGAAGATTAGGATCATCACTGAAAAGCTTCAACAAAAGTGTAGTATAGTCAGTTTTGCAATATCATACATAAGAGATGCTCCATGTTGTCCTCTCATATGCATATATGAATACCAAGCCTCTAGTTCATTTCCTTATGAGAGGAGAATGATATATCGGTCCTTGTAAGAGAAGGGTATGGTGCTTGAGTGTATCTTCTGGGGGAAGGTCACGAGTCCTTGTTTTATCAGTTTTCAATCTTGTCACTTTTTCAAAGATCCATAATTTTAATCACTTAAAGAGTTTTTAATTCAATTAATATTCAAAGAATTGCAAGATTGCGAATTTGATTCAATGTTCACCATCTTTAAAGTAGCATAAGTTCATTTAAATATCCTTACAAAAAAAAACTGCGAAAGTACAAAAAACAAATTCAAACAAGATGCTGCAAACGTAAGGTGCAACTGTGGTGGATAACGACCTTCAATTGTTCAGCCTGAATGCCCCGTTTCTCCTAGACAATTGGGTGTAAAATTGGATTAGGGTCTTTACCCTCACTTGCTCCCTATCTCTCGATCATTTCTTGTGTCAGGACTCCCCTGTCAATGAGCTTTTCCATCTCTTCTATCAATAGTATGCAATTATCTATGTGATGGCATAATGCCCCTATATGAAAATCGCAAGCACTATTTGGGTCATAGCCATAAGAAGATGGGCTAGTCTTCATTCTCAAAGGCCTTGGAGTGAGGTACTGACTCTTGATTAAAGGTGATAACAAGTCAGAAATGGGCACTTGAAAAACCATGAGGGTTGTATTTTTTCAAGACATCTTTTGCGACCAGTTTCGGATTACTTCTCTTTTAATTTTTTCTCTTCAGTACCCATTTCTTTCTCTTTTTTTAGCTTCAGAGAAATTTCAGAAGTTGAATCCTTTAACTCTAACTTACATACCTTGCTTTCCTTAATTTTGCTCTTTTATTTCTTTACACCCTCTTTCGTATGCACTTCATTTGTTTTGAACACTTCATTGAGATCTATAACTCCCTCTTTCCTTAGTTTCGGATTACTTCTCTTTTAATTTCGCTCTTTTATTTCTTTACACCCTCTTTTGGCTCCCAACTGTTTGACCAAAACCGACTGATTGTTAACATCCACCTCTATAACTCCATGAGCCAAAAGATCTTGGATTTGTCACTTGAAGTTGCCACAATTCTCGATTGAGTGTCATCGGGATTCGGTGTGATATTCACAAGAAACTTTCTCATTATACCAACTCGGATAAAGTAGAAACAGAGGTTTATTTCAGACGTGGAGTAATCAATTGGGCTTTGAGCAACTTGGGATATAATTTGATGTATGAAAATGAAAGAAAATTGAGTAGAAGCTCTTTTGACCTTATTTTCTCCTTGACACTATTATGACTATCTTGAAGACCTTGTGACTGATCATTGAGATGTTCATTTTGAAAGTTCAACTTTTGACTAACGTCTGGCGAGAGACATTGGTTTGCAGGTCTCCCTTCATCGACAAGTTTTGAGCTTCCGAGGAGCTTAGGTTTTCTATCTTCAAAGCATAACAACCCTTCCGTGATGAGGTTTTAAACTTTTAACCTCATAACCACACAACTTTTCGTAGAGTGGCTAAAATCTTCAGAATGATAGCCGCATGAATTTTTGACACCTTGCTGATCTGGACGCAAATAAGTATTAGGCCTTGGAGGACTAGGCGCTAGAAGGACACTTTCGAAGAAAAAGGGCAACAAATCTGAATATGAGCCTGGAATAGGAACGAAAGGTATCATCTTCTTTTTCCTCTTGTTCTTTTTAGCCTTCTTTACTGTCATTTGAACTTTCTCTATGTTTCTCTTCTTTGATACTGACTCAACTTTTATGTTAGAATTTTCACCCTCAAATTTTACTTTTCCCAACATGAACTCTATCACACTTTCTGGAATCATACCCGATTTTTGGAGTTGACTTGGATTACTACATTCCCTTTCAAGTTCTTAATCATTTTCTCTCATCGTATTGGCTGCGCAACTAAGATTTAGATTTTCATTCGAAGTCTTCATCTCTTCTTGCATAATAGGGTCCTCTAATGATTTCTTCCCATATATTATTGTAACCATCATGGTCATCAATTTGGACATTTATTCCCTGCATTTAACTTGGAACTTCCTTGCTCATCAATCATTTCTTGTTGGGTCTTTACGAGTTACTCCTGAATTCTTTCAGTCCTACTAACACGTGTTAATATTTCATTCATCGCTTTCGGTTTTTCTATAGACACGCCTCGGTTAACTTCAATTGGCTCTTAGAAATTATGTCATAATATCCTTTTATTAATATTGATACTTTATTAATGAATGTGAAAATATGAATATTAATGAATAAAATGCAATGCGAAAAGTAAATGCAATGCAGATGCATTGCAAGGTGTTGATTTTGGAATGATTCCTTAAAACAACTTTTTATATTAGAAACGAAGTTTGGTTACAAGGCTTAAACATATCATAGATAAATCTGAGCTATCTCTTCTAATTGTTGAATGTGCCCTAGTAAATCTAAAATCCTATAAGCTTATTCCGTCTCGGGCTCCAATCATTTGCTTACAGTATCAACTTCATGTGATAAGTCAACCAAGTACTGAGCCACTCATTGAGCATGTTACAGATAGCTCGTGATGAGGTCATCCCTTTACTTAACTCTCCACTGGGCATGCTTACAACAATGGAGCCACTGTATAACTCATTCATAGATGACTATTGGTTGTTCACTTGTCTTTCTCTGAAAATCTTGAACCATAGCTTCAAGTTCATTCGCACGTTTTTTCAAATTTTTAACTTATGTACGGTTTGTACTGCTTTCTCGACTTTGGTACTGTCTCTAAACTCAAGATTATACCATTCAATTTCTCATTCTGGGCCCGACTCTCTTGCAACTGTTGTTCTAGAGCTCTCTTTTCTCTTGAAAGTAGTTTCGCATGATGTCTACTCTGCTTAAGCTTTTAATTTTTTTCCCTAGCTTCTTTTTTTAAACTTGTCACTTCTTGTCTCCATTCAGCAAGAAACTTACTTGAACTAGTGGTCATCTGAGCCTTGACCATTCACTGGTAAGATAACTGGAGATCATCGAAATCCAATCTAAGTTACTTTTCTACTTTTTTGATCTGGTCAGCTCGACCTTTTTGGATATCGATTTCTAAGCTTTTTTGGTACGTCTCATCCTCCAATCTCTGTAACATATCCTTCCACTATTTCTTTTCGGCCTCAAAATCAAATCAGGCTAGTTCTAGCAGAGATGTGAACACTCTGAGATGTTCTTCCATAAGCTGAGTATTTTCAGGATAGACCATCCGGACATTATCATTAACTATGTTGCTTCTCCACTCCTTGTACTCTTGTGACAGCCTTATGTCGAGGGTAAAGAGATTTACTCTACGAGTATGCTTCTATGCATCAGCAACCCCTTGACTTTATTCTTGTATTGCTCTCCTCTGAATGTGAACTCAGACCCAGATAAATCCTAAGTTTCCGGAATGAACTGTCTTGATCCATACTATTTGGAAACGAGTAACGGAGCATACCCTATAGAACCCCATATGCCTAACAACAGAGCCCATCTCTTTCTCCGTACCTATACAGTATGTCTAAGGAAACGTTCTACAAAGCACGCCACAATATATCATTGTCTCGGATATATTTGAAAATGACCATCCACTCTCAGCCATTCTCGAGAAAGGAAATCCTTCAAGGGTAAAAATCCTTCTAGAAAAACTCGACCAGATACTCTCTCTCCGTGTTTGAAGTGACTAAGGACCTAGACAAGCAATAGCGGTATGCACCCTATGAAACGTCTTTATTCTTTTCATCTGCAATAGTTCAAAGAATGAAACGTTTCTTTCAAGATAGACAGAATGGGATCCACATATCTGTCTTGTCTCTTGAGCAAGTCAACCACTGATACATCAACATGCCCTAAAACTTTCGAGAATATGACTAGCCCATAAATACCAAGAGTAAATAGGTTAATCTTCTTTCTTCTGTCAGGATAATGGTCAATCACTTCTCTCAGAACGGTCCAAGTAATGCACTCGCTATATCCCTTCTTTTTTATGCCTCTTATGACCCACTCTTCACTCATACCAGTCATCAAAGTAGTTTCTTCTTAAAGGAAAGGGTATTTGGCGGCTTGGTGTACACCTTGCCTGCTTGGAATCTCAAACAACGAATTAAGGTGCGGTACTCCTCTATGGTAGGTGTCATGTCCACTTAGCCAAAAGTAAAACAACTATAGGCGGGGTTCTAGAATTTTGACAGGGCTCTAAACATATTCTGTTCAATCGGAACATTTAAGAGATATGATATGTCACCATAGAGTTGATAAAACAACTGCTTATCGGATGTTTCCCACTTTCCCTAAATCTCTTTCAGCTCACTCAGGTCATTTTGATGGACATTGATGTGAGTATACCCAATCAGATCTGACACGTACCCAGACTGTAAACTATCTTCGTTCATTAAGTGGGACTGCTCAAACCATCTCAGAATGTATGCATTGTCTTCTACCTTTTTTTTTTAAATCATTCGTTCCATATTACTAGTCTTCTATATGGACATCGGTCACGGATCAACACCATGGGATGAATAGTGCAATGCATAATGAGAATAAAACAAAAGGACAAGAGAAAATTAGTCATAAATCAAAAAGGAATTAATCGAACATAATATAATTTGTTGATAAAAACCTACCCCACATGTTGGCTACCCAATCATGTTTTAGTAGATCCTACCCAAACAGGATTTCTATCCATATGCTTTGTTTATAGAAAATCCTAACCTCATGACATCTAGTTCGCATGCTTATTCAAAAAATAAACCTAACCACATTATCTCTAGTTCACATACATTTATTCGGGAATCAAAATTACATTACAAAAATTAAAGCTCAAAAAGGCTTTTCCTTGTGTACTCTCATCGTGGGATTCTTATGATCTGGTTAAGGCTCTATCTGGGTTCTAAGTTTACTATATGTTAGGTTCAACTCTAAAGTAAAAGGTCCTCGAATTATCCTTTTTGGTGCCCCTTGGCCTGCCAAACCGTCAATCCTGGCCCATCACACGCTTTCGGATCGAATTCAATTCGAGGGGACATACCTCCTTATCTCCATACGAATGTGAAAACCATCATGAGGACCATAAGGCATGAGCCCCAGGAGCAATTCATTATCCTATACGGAGGTGAAAGCCACATAAGGGAGTATCTTCTCACTCATACTTAAATAGGGCGGAGCAGGGTTTTAGCTCATGTTATGCAAATGCAACAGTGTAGTGTGTTGGGAAAAGCAAAAACAAAACAATCAACACCAAACAGAAGTCTAAAAAACTTGGACATTTTTTTACTCTGAAAACATTAACAAACAAATCAGTACAACTATTTAGTGGTTAATCAAATTACAAGTGAGAAATTTATTCAAACCAAACAAGGGATTAAAAATCAAATTAGAACAAACTTGTAATTTTCATTTGCAAAGATAATTAATTAGTCAACTAATGGCCTAACTCTATAAAAAATAGTCCCCAGTTGAGTCGACAAGCTGTTGAAACGGATTTCCGAAAAGAGAAGGGGGCTAGTTTCGAAATAATTTTGGTTATCGGTTAATGATAAAATGTGGTTCGAGGAGTCGCCACCAATATTTGATTAGGGTGTGATTGGGCACCCAAAAAGTATTTGTCATTTAAAAAAAATCATTTTAATTAAAACAACAAATATATGGTCTGCGTTACCAAAATTTGAGTTCGGAAAACGGTTACGTGTGGGGAAAGATTAGCACCCCTACAACGCCCTAAATCGGTACCTAATCGATTAATTAGTTGTCTTTGCAATGAAATTTACGAGTTCAAGTCTAATTTAATTTAAGATCCCCTACAAATAATATTCTTTGAATTTTTGGATGAAACATAATAATATTTAATTATTTCTTATCGAGAAGAATTGACTTCTTATACCCTAAAGCAATCGTTTCTTACTCCAATCAAAATAAAAAAAATATTAAAATTTTATTCTAGAGTTCATTACTAATTCAAAATAACAACACCCAAAATAATTTTAAGAGAAAAAACGATAATATCTAATTATTTCCAAACGAGAATAAATGACCTTTCATGCCTTAAAACAAACATTTATTACTCTAATCGAAATGAAGATATATTATTATTTTGTCTTAAAATTCAATATTGATTCGAGTGAAACAATAATATCTAATGATTTCCAATCGAGAATAAATAATGTCTCATACCTTAAAGCAGACATTTATTGCTCCAACTAAAATGAAGAGATATCATTATTCTGTCTTAAAAATCAATATTGATCCGAGAGAAAATGGTAATTTTGAATTATTTCCAATCGAGAATAAATGACCTCCCATGCCTTAAAATTTTCATTTATTACTCCAACCAAAATAAAAAGATATTACTATTCTTAATATCAATTCGAGTGTTATTATTTTGAAATTCCATTGGCAAACACATGCAAAAATAAAGAACAATAAAATCATATATCAAGCAAGTATAATTAATTATTTATTTTACCAATATTTAATGAGAATAAGGATGTTCAATTATTTAAATACCTCGAGACGATATCTAACAATATTTTCTCGGTGAATTTAATTAAAAGAACATGATCTTTTTCCCAATCCTTGAATTTTAAAATGGATTCGATTTAATTAATGTCACTAAATGAGATAGACTTTCATTTTAAAATTATAGAAAGCAACTTTCTTATACGTTAAGATAGAAAAGCTACAACAATATTAAAATGAACAAATAATACCCTTAGTCAATTTATTTCGATTCGAGTTAAGAGATGCTTATAATGGTATCATGCAAAATTAATCAATGACTAAAATGAACTAACATGCAAGAACCATGCAAAAAATAAAATAAAAATAGGACTAAAACATAAACAATCAAACCATCATGTCAAAATTAAAATAAAATAAAGTAAAAAGTGACTAAAATGAGCATTTTTAATATTGAGTGCTAAAATTATAAAGAATAAAGATAAATAAAACATGGAGACTAAATTAAAATAAACTAAAATTGCATTGCCAAATTAAAATAAATAAAAAAAGATTTTGGCTCAAAATATAAATATACAAAATCTAAAGGGGTTATTTCCTAATTATTCCTTTTTTCCTAGCCTAAAACTTGCATTCGAATAAAAAAAGGTAAATTATTAAATTAGTCCATAACATTATAAAAAAATTTACATATGACCAAAATGAAAAAACACACTAAACATACAGAGATTAAAACGAAAATAACCCTAAAAATATATAACATGCATAAAAGTGAGTAAATTACAAAAACAGTCCCTACATGTGACTAACATGCAAAAGCACGCTAAAGTTGGGGGACTAAACATCAATTATACCAAAAGTTTAAAACATGTATAAGAAACGGGTAAATTACAAAAACGGTCTCTACAGGTGACTATTTTGCAAAAACACGCGCAAATTAAGGGGACATAAGCGCAATTTCCCCTAACTTGTTCTATAAAAAATAAACTCTATCTTCTCTCTCTTTCTTTCTTCGATCGGCCTACTTTTGGCCGCCTTTCTCTACCCCCGGCCGCCTTGCTCTACCCTCGATCGTCGTCCGACTACCATTCCAGCCGCCACACACGATGGTCGAAACTCTTAAACCGACCCAAAATATTCCCAAAGTTCATATTTACACTCCTAGACACCTATCTAAGGCTAAAACTACCTAAAGGGCCCTAAACAACCTAAAAGAACTCCCCAACCGTTCGACTTTCTCACACTCCGACAACCTCTGACGAAGATGAAACGGCCCCCGGTTCGACTTCCCTAACTAAGGTACGGATCTACTCTTTCTCTTGGGTTTCAGTTACAGGCAAAGGGTTTTTTGTTCTTTTTATTTTTGAAACAGGAAATAAAATAAAAATGGAACACCTTTCAAATGTTTCAACTTTTGTTGGTTTGTATTGCTTTTGAAAATCAAAGGGTCCAAGAGCTTTTTTTACATTTACGTTTGGGGTTTTATAACCCCTAAAATTACATATTTTTCTTTTTTTTTAAACGAAATGATTACAAGCTTTTTGCGTGTGGTATTGCTCGTTGTAAAGTTGGAGTGTTGTGGTGTGGTTGCCTTGCGTGGCTTGGTTGTCTGACAATGGCAGGGGACTTGGTTTGTGGCAGCATCGGTGGTCGGGGATTGGTGGAAACGACGACGACAGAAGACCCTTAGTGTGATATAGACCATTGGATGGGTCCAGATCGGACGATCCATGATGTGTGGCGGTTTGAGCTAAGGTAAAACCCTAGCTAATGACTAATCTGGGTCGTTGGATCTCGCATAGATCCAACGGCTGGTGGTGAGCGATGCCAGATGCTAAGGATAAAACCCTAACTGTTTAGGTGTTCCTCGTGGGCCTTGCTGATGGGTTCTAGGTTTGGGTCGGCCATTGTTGTATCTAGGTTGGGTTGTTTTGTGGCCTGATTGGGCCTCTTGTAAATTGGACCCAAATTTGGGCTGGTTATACAGGCTTGCACAAAGAAATAATAATAATATTAATATAATAATAATGTTAATAATATTAATAAATAATAATAATAACGGGACGAAATTGAGTGTCGATAAAAAGATTATTGCCTTAATAAAAAAATTGCTCAAATAAAAAAATATCATTTTATACGAACAATTTCTCGAAGACACATTCCTTGTAAGTTAAAGCATATCTCCATAAGTTACTCGCACAAAATATTATCGAAAAATAAATTTTACAAATGAACCTAACAAAATATTTTTAGTGCTATGTAAATATAAACATGATGGACAAAGAAATCATTATGAAAATGAATATAAAAATGAAATAAACAAAAGTATACGGCTCACATAATATACAAATAGTATGCTTTAATCCAAAACACAAAACAATGTATACATATGTGTATATAATACTTTATAAATCGAAAGAAGGAAAGTTAAACAAAGTTGCACATATGCATGTGAAATCAAGAAAGCATTAATGTGTATAAATATATACGCTATAAATGCGCTGAACATGTTACCATATATATATACACACACGTGAACCTATATTCAAAGCAAACTACAAAACATAAGAAATGGAACTTACTGTATGCGCATATACTTATTACATTTTAAAAAAATTACATATGGTAATACAAAAAAGACATTAATGCATATATTTACATACGGAAAATCAAAGTTGCAAATTATAGCAACTAAATAGGCATAAATGAAAATTTAGCTCATAATAAAAATAAAAAAGTAAACTACAGGAAGTATAGATACTGAAATCACAAATATACTAGAGAGGGCTAAAATGAAATCATTCAAAATTATATATCAAATATAAAAAAACAAATAAATAAGTATATAGGACTAAAATATAATGCGGACAAAAAATGCTCTAAGTAAAAGGAATACAAGTTCCATTTGGTGGCTAAAGAGAGAACTTTACAATTGATTAGGGACCTCTTGCACAATTAACCCATACTCTAAAAACATGGTATCCAACCCATCTTTGTTTTTCATTCAAACGCATAAAAGAAAATAAGTTAAAGAAACCTTACCCCGCCGCTTCACTCTCTTCACTCTTTCTTTATTTTCTCTTTTAACCCAAATCTATGGCCCTTTTACTTAAAAATAATAATTGAATCTAGATCTAAAAGTTACCTCTGGTGAGACTCGAAATTTCCGGCGATCAACGGCAAGGGTGAGTTCTCCTCTTTCTTCTTCTTTTCCTTTTCATTTTTTGCTCTGGTTTTGATGGGTTTTTTTTCTTTTCCTTTTTTGTTATTGCATGCTTATATATATAATAATGGTGGCGTGATGAGTATTTGGTGAGGCAAATGTATGGGTTCTGCAGGCCATAGCAGAGGGTAGATGAAGGGAAATGGGAGTTAGATTTGGATTGATTGATATTTTGTTTGATTTTTTTTATTTGATACAGTTGATTCGAGATGATGATGATGGAGTAGTTGGATCAGCTGCAGGATCGACAATAAAATGTAGGGTAAACTATACGGTAGACTACCAAACTATGATCATTAATCAATTTTATCATCAAACTATTTTTTGTCTCAATTCGACCACGAAACATTTTAATTGATTCAATCAGTCCACCGCACCGTTAATTTTAACAGACTTAGTGACGTTTCCGTTAATAAAACTGACATAATTATATATTTGGTACTTAATATTTACATATTTTATCAATTTAGTCACAATTTTAATTTAATTAAATAAATTTAACTATTCAATTAGAACATGACATGTGTCAATACATTATTAAAAATTTTATTTATGAATTTTAAATTATTTAATTAAATTATTTTTTAAACCAATTAGGTGGTGACACGTGTCATCACCCAATTGAAATGAAAAATAGAACAACAAAGATGTCCCAAGGAGATTCGAACCTACATCCAAAAGAGAGAAGAGTCATCAGGCGCGTAACCACTACGTCAAAGGTCCACAATTGTTTTAACTTACAACATTATACATTTAACTTATACGGTTAAACAAATTAATTGATTAAATAAATTTCAGTTTGATTAATGGTTACAAAAAAAATTAGATTAATTCGATTTGGTTAATAATTTTCAAATAAATTTTGGTTCGATTAATGGTTAAGGAAAAAATAATTTATTTGAAAATTATTAACCGAACCGAATTAACCAAATTTTTCTTTAACCATTAATCGAACCAAAATTTATTTGGAAATTATTAACTGAATAAAATAAATTAGTTTTTCTTTAACCGTTAATCGAACCAAAATTTATTTGAAAATTATTAACCGAACCAAATTAACCGAATTTTTTTTCTTTAACATTAATCGAACCGAAATTATTTGACCGTTAATCGAACCGAAATTTATTTGAAAATTATTAATCAAACCAAATTAACCGATTTTTTTAACATTAATCGAACCGAAATTATTTCACCGTTAATCGAACCAAATTTTATTTGAAAATTATTAACCGAATTTTTTTCTTTAACCACTAATCGAACGAAAATTATTTGACCGTTAATCGAACCCAAATTTATTTGAAAATTATTATTCGAATAAAATAAATTATTTTTTCTTTAACCCTTAATCGAACAAAAATTTATTTGAAAATTATTAACCGAACCAAATCAATCGATTTTTTTCTTTAACAATTAATCGAATCGAAATTATTTGATAGTTAATCGAATCAAAATTTATTTGAAAATTATTAACCGAATAAAATAAATTATTTTTCCTTAATCGTTATTCGAACCGAAATTTATTTGAAAATTATTAACTGAATCGAATTAACCGAATTTTTTCTATAACCATTAATTGAACTGAAATTTATTTAACCAAATAATTTATTTAATCGTACAAGTCAAATATAAATTGTTGTAAGTTAAAATCATTTGGGATTTTTGGCCCTGTGGTTTGGCGCCTGGTTGCTCTTCTCCCCCTTGGACGCAGGTTCAAATCTCCTTGGGGGCATCTTTGTTGTTTTATTTTTCATTTCAATTGGGTGATGACACGTGTCACCACACGATTGGTTAAAAAATCATTTAATTAAATAATTTAAAATTCATAAATAAAATCTTTCAATCATGTATTAACATGTGTCATGTTTTAATTGGATAGTTAAATTTATTTAATTGAATTAAAATAGTGACTAAATTGATAGAATATGTAAATATTAAAGACCAAATATATAATTATGTCAGTTTTATTAACGGACACGCCACCAAGTCTATTAAAATTAATGGTGCGGTGGTCTGATTAAATCAATTAAAAAGTTTGGTGGTCGAATTAAGACAAAAAAATAGTTCGGTGGTAAGATTGATTAATGATCATAGTTTGGTGGTCTCCCATGTAGTTTACCCTAAAAAGTAATTATATTAATAATAATATAAATATATTATATAAATATACTAATGATAATAAAAATAAGGGTAAAGTATAGTGATGGTCACTGAACTTTTCTAAAGCTTTCATTTAGGTCTCCTAACTTTTAAAACTTGCAATTCAATCTCCCAACATTTAGTCCGTTTGTAATATGGTCCCCTAACAGTTACGTCAGGGACCATATTGCAAACAAACTAAATGTTGATGGATCATATTGTAAATGAACTAAATGTTGGGGGATTGTATTACAAGTTTTAAAAGTTGGGGGACCCAAATGAAAGATTTAGAAAAGTTCAATGACCATTACTATACTTTATCCTAAAAAATATTTTAAATATTTTATATTTTAATGCAACACATAAAATCATTATAAATTTAAAATCCTTGTTAAAAGCATGTTTCGCCGGTTTTTCTAAAGGAAATGTTAAATTAACTCAAGCCCTTCAAGCTACAAGTGTGATCTAAGATACATCCTATGGCCATAAAATTTGAGGACTCGTACTTTAGAAAATGTCAATATTTTATTTTTAAAAATATTCGAAGAATAATAATTTTTAAATAAAATATCACTATTATAGAGTTATTTTATGTGGTTATTTTATATATTTGAATTTTTTATTTTATGTAAAATAATCGTAATACAAATTTTTTTGATATTCTACTATTTCTCCAAAACTTTTTCTCATGTCTTGCCTTTGAAGTGATTAAAGTTGATCTCAACACCTATTGTTTTAGCATAATGTCACTTTTATAATTACGAATTTGCTCTAAATTAGCCATCAATCACCAATTGTCATCATGAAATTGGGTTATGATTGTGAAAAGGTCCACATAATCAACAAATCACTACTAATTGATTGCTTAATCTCATGGTCAGGATTGACCATGAAACCATGTTGCAAAAAACACATCATTAGAATTCAGTCTGTTTGGACAAAGCAACTATCAAAATACATTAATTATTTTCGACCAACGGAGCACATGCTAATGTGTGAACATTTGTCGGTCAAACAACAAACCCACAATCTACAACCATTAATTTGGTTCAGATTTTCAGTTATTGAATTGATTTTCTCGGTTAATTTGATTGAATGTCATTTTTTAGATTTTAAAACTAATCCGATCGAAAATTTTAACATATATATAATATTTAAATATATAATAATTTAAATTTAATAATTCAATTAAAAATTTTATTTTATTTTATTTTTTGAATAATTCAAGGTGATTACAAGACAATATATGTTTAGAATATTTCTTAATTATTAACAATGCACATACAGGGGCGGATCTAAGAATTTATTAAAACAGGAGAGAAGTATTTTTTTCATAAATATAATTTTTTTAATTGGGGGCTGGTAATTTTTTTCTTTATTTGTTTTTTCAAAAATATAATTTTCAATATTAATTAAAACTTAAAAAAATAAATTTTTAACTACTAGGATCACTCGAATTCTCATTTCCAGAACCTACATACCCAAATGCTCGAATTCAAAACCTTCAGGAATAACAACATTCCTTTTAGCCATTAAAATCTCTTAGATTCTCATATTTTTTATATATAACTGATATACTCGATTTACTGTATATCAAATTGATTATGTCACTTTAAAATAAAAAATTTTATTAATTCAATTTTTACAGTTAATGATATTAATTAAATCGATTTTATTGGAAAAACTGAACAAAGCAAGTGAAAAAAGGTATTGGTCCTAATTAGACATAGTGAAACAACACATTAGTGTTATATGATTCTTAAGTGCTAGGGACTAAGAACAAGAATCAAAGCAGCATGAATCATCCACCCTAAAACATAGATATAAAGAAAATTCATCTTAAGCCAGGAGCAGCGTCTGAATCTTCCAGTGAAGGAGAACCATTTTTCTTCTCAATAATTGGTCAAAAAGTCCCAAAAAATTAAGATTTTTAAGGTCGTTTCGATTAGTTAATTTCAAGTTTTCCTTTTAAAATCTAAAATATTGTCCGAAAAGTTATCATCAATTTTTGTTTAGGATGAGATAGGATCACCCAAAAAATTTTGTTATTTTTTTAAAAAAATTTAGGGTAAAGTATAATAATGGTCATTAAACTTTTCTAATACTTTTATTTAGGTCCTCTAACTTTTAAAACTTGCAATACAGTCCCTAACATTTAGTCCGTTTGCAATATGGTCCCCCAAAAGTTACGTCGGGGACTATATTGCAAACGGAATAAATGTTGAGGGACCATATAGCAAATGGACTAAATGTTGGGGGATTATATTGTAAGTTTTAAAAGTTAAAGGACCTAAATAAAATATTTAGAAAAGTTCAGTGACCACTACTATACTTTACCCTAAAAATAAAATGCTCTAGAACAAAAGCAGACGTCTATACATTCCTCATAAATATCTCCAATCCTGCGAAAAAGCTATACCAAGGATAAGCTGCCACCAACGTAATCGATCACGACACCAACCTTTAAAGAGGTCTTGTCAGTAATTAATGTGTCAGCATATTCTATTATTATGTTATTGTTGATAATATTTATCAGTGAAATATATTTGTATTTCACCGAGGACGTGTTTTCACCATATATATGCAACTGGAAAAAATCCAGCAATGGAAAACATACGTGCCTGCAGAGATGGTGAAATCAGACAACTGATTAATATGCTATATTTCCACACACACAAGATGTCATTTTGATGATGAGAGGTCTCAAATAGAAAGAGAATAAGACTTTTACATAAGGAAAAGATGGGAATCGGTGTTCTTTAAATAAATTTATCAATATATGAATAAAATGATTTATTAATTTTCTTCGAATAATTTTATTTACTTTTATTAAGTTAAGGTAGTTATAAAGTAGTATATGCTTTAAGTATTTTATTTTTTTATTAAGCTAAGATAGTTATAAATTAGTATCTACTCTAAATGCTCTCAATCATTTGATAATAAGTGTTCTGTCACTTCTGCTGTAATTACTGGTGCTCGAACATGAAACATCTAAAAATAATAATTATTTCTTTAACGACTGTGGTAATTTTATTCGTGTTCTTCGAATAATTTTATTAAATATAAATCAATCTATTCATAATCATTTTAATCTTGATCTTTCTCGTATTTTTAATTCTAATTATAATTATAATTTTCTATCAAACAATCAAATCAAAGAAAATGATGTTTCATGTATGAACGAAACTAACCCAAAACTAAAGAAATGAGAAAATTAGGCAAAAGAAGAGCCGTCGAGTATTAGAAGGTAACATCAATGGGGGACCATCCCCAGCTTTTATATTACAAATATAATAAACATGCATCTTTTCATTTTGATAAGCTCTTGCGGGGACTAATAGCTCTGATCATATATGCATGGCGGTATAATCCCTCACCCGATTGCCGATCCATCATATATATATGGTCCCCTTGTTCCTTATATGATTGGCGGCAAGGCATTTTAGTGAAGGCTACATATATAATCCCTCACCCGATTGGCGATCCATCACATAAATATATATATATATATATATGGTCCCCTTGGTCCTACTCCTTCCCCCATGTCTAGCTAGATATCTTCTTCCATTATTAATAATTTCCACCCCACGTGGACGTTGCTACAATGCAATGCATCCAAAGCAGAGATATCTTGACAACTTATATACACATGTAAGATGGATTGTGTGTTTGATATGACGGTCGTCTTTCTGAAAATTTTAAATATTCATATAATCTATATATTTTCTTTATATTTTTTCGTAAATTTTATAATTTCGCTTCTTTTAACATTTAATCTTGTGTTCATCCTTACACATGAACTAAATGAATGTGGATTTACAGAAACGGTAAGGGGTTGATTGAGGATTATCAAAGGAGATGCAGTTTCTACTTTAAAGTTTTAATGAGTGTGAGCTATCGTTGTCCACTATAGTTATGAGCATCTGTCCGAAGTCAATTTCCATATTTTCAATGGGAACAGCTAGGCATTGAAAGATACGTCCTTAGGGTTTTTAATGCATTTGAGTTGCCTTATTTTCCTCTCT
The DNA here is from genome assembly GCF_006381635.1 of Hibiscus syriacus. Lineage (NCBI taxonomy): Eukaryota > Viridiplantae > Streptophyta > Magnoliopsida > Malvales > Malvaceae > Hibiscus > Hibiscus syriacus. Next base: position 586,372 of record NW_024062926.1, read on the forward strand.
GAAATGCTTTTTAAGCCCCTTACGGTTTCGACATATATTAATAAATCAAAGCTATACCCAAAAAGTTTGCCTCAATGCCACGGCGAAATTCGATATATATATATATATATGTTTGATAATTATCAAAAGCTGAATTTAATCAATAATTCAACTGCTCAAATTCTATCTAAAAATGTTGTTTTTTATGTCAAAATATATAGTCGGTCATTGTACTTTGATATTATTAGAGATTGTAACTTAAACTTTGTTTGATCCCATCTAGTAAAGTTTACAATGCAACCTGTTTAGTGAAAAAAATAAATTAGTAGGAAACACAAAAATCTGTGATGGATGAAGAAGTTTTCGGGCTCAATGTGTAATTAGGGCAATTATGTTCGTACAACTATATATATATATATATATATATTGTTGCGGAAGACGGCTATCGGATAGAGCAAAATCGCAACTGATAATTTGAAAAAATAAAAATGAAGATAAAAGAGACACAAAATTTACGTGGAAAACCCATAAAAATTTAGGGTAAAAACCACGGGCAACGGTAGAAGAATTTCACTATGAGAAAATAGGAATTACAACCTCTCTCGATCTACCAAGGACAAAACAATGATAATTCTCTCTTGATAAAAAAAGGAGAAAACAACTCTCAAGAAACTCTCTAAATTCTCTAGTATTTGGAAGAAAGCTAAAATGCTTTGGGATGATTTTGAAGCTAAATGAGCTAGGGTATTTATAGTTGAAACTTAAGGACTAATCTTATAAATACCCTAAAGTTTAGTGACTAAAGTTTATAATTTACCCATTTAATTTTCAAAACATTATTGCACCTAATTTTGACATTGTTGCACCTAATTTTGACATTGCAATATTAGGTGCCTAACTTGAACCAATTTTCCAAGCTTTGACATTTCAACAATCTCCCACTTGAAGATTTGATTGGAATAATCATATCTTCACACCATTCTTTCTACCTTGTACCATCATATTGCTTACGTCTCAGACAGGCCACAAGAGGATTGACACCAGGTAAATTTATCAGCATTGATTGCCTTCGTCATGAAATCTGCTATGTTGTCTTTGGTATGGATCTTCTGCATATCTACTGTCCCTTCTTCCACCTTTTCACGAATGAAATGGTACTGAACTCGTATGTGTTTTGTCCTTGAATGAAATGCTGGATTCCTTGCTAGATGCAAGGCGCTTTGACTGTCACAAAACAGAGAGACATACTCTTGATTGTGCCCAAGCTCCTCCAATAGCATCTTCAACCAAATTGCTTCTTTACTGGCTTGTGTAGCTGCTACATATTCTGCCTCTGTTGTGGATGTAGCCACAATTGACTCTAATTTTGAAACCCAGCTTACAGCTCTACCAGCAACTTTGAACACATATCCTATAGTAGATTTGCTTTTATCCAAATCCCCTGCATAGTCAGAATCTACATACCCATTGATTAGTAAGTTTGATCCTCCATAACATAATGCAACATTTAAGGTCCCTTTGATGTATCTCAGGATCCTCTTTACTGTATTCTAATGCTCTTTGCCTGGATTCGCCATGTATCGACTAACCACTCCCACTGCTTGTGCAATGTCTGGTCTTGTGCATATCATAGCGAACATTAAACTTCTCACTGCTGATGCATACGGTACTCGAGACATCTCCATCCTCTCTTCTTCACTGCTAGGACTCATACTGGAGGATAATTTGAAGTTAATAGGAAGAGGGGTAGAAATTGGCTTACAATCTTGCATGCTTCGTGACAAGATTTTCTTCAAGTAATTCTTTTGTGAAAGCCAAATCTTCCTATTGCTTCTGTCTCGGTGAATTTGCATCCCTAGATTCTTGTTTGCTGATCCCAAGTCCTTCATTTCAAATTCCCTAGCCAGTTGTGCCTTCAATTCTTCAATATGATCTTTGTTGGGTCCTGCAACCAACATGTCATCCACATACAACAGCAATATAACAAAATCGTTATCACCAGACCTCTTGAAATAAGCACAAGGGTCTGCATTAAGTCTGTTGTATCCAAGGCACATAATGAAGGAATCAAATCTCTTATACCAACACCTCGGCGCCTGCTTTAGACCGTACAGAGATTTGTTCAACCTGCAAACCAAGTTCTTCTTTTTGTCTTCTTCAAAACCTTCAGGTTGGAGCATATAAATCTCTTCTTCAAGATTTCCATGAAGAAAAGTTGTTTTAACATCTAGCTGCTCTAGATGTAAGTCCAATGTAGCACACATTGCCAAAACTACTCGAATTGTTGTTAGTCGAACCACAGGAGAAAATATTTCATTGAAATCAATACCTTCTTTTTGAGCATATCCTTTGACCACCAGTCTTGCACGATACCTCTCAACTTGATCGTCACCATTTCGCATGATTTTGAAGACCCATTTGTTACCAATTGGCTTCCTTCCTTGTGGTAGTGGCACAAGGTCCCATGTATTATTTTTATGAAGGGCTTCGATTTCTTCTTGCATCGCCATCATCCACAGTGAAGCATATGAGTTGTTTATTGCCTCCTGATATGTTGATGGCTCACCGTCCTCTGTTAAAAGACAGTATGCAACATTTCCTTCTATAACATAATCTGAGTGCCAATTGGGACGTCTTCTCACACGATCTGATTGACGAGTTGTTGGAGCTTCAGAACTCTCTGGTTCTTGTTCATCATGTGCTGGTTCTGCTTCAGAAGAATCTCCTTGTTTAAACTCTTTTTCTACATGTATCTGTGTAGTCTCTGACTTTTCAGCGCTGTCATTGTCTTCTTTTCTTTGTAGCTTATCTTCTACAAAGATAACATCCCTGCTAATGATCACTTTGCGGGCAGTGGGATCCCACAAGCGATACCCCTTTACTCCATCAGCATACCCCAAGAATTTGCATTTTCTGGATTTTGGATCCAGCTTTGAAATTTCTTGGGCGTTGTACATCACGTACACAATACTTCCAAATACATGGAGGTTTGAATAATCAACTGGTTTACCAGTCCACATCTCCATTGGTGTCTTCAGCTCTATTGCAGTTGATGGAGCTCGATTCACCAAATAACAGGCGGTATTGACTGCTTCTGCCCAGAATGATTTTTCTAGGCCTGCGTCCCTCAACATTGCTCTTGTTCTTTCTAACAAGGTTCTGTTCATCCGCTCTGCCACTCCATTTTGTTGAGGAGTGTTCGCCACTGTGAACTGTCTTTTGATGCCTTCTTTCCTGCAAAAGTCATCAAATTCTTCGCTTGTGTATTCTCCTCCATTATCTGTTCTGAAACACTTGATCTTATTTCCAGAATCAAGTTCCACCCGCGCTTTGAAGTTTTTGAAAGTTGAAAACACGTCTGACTTCTTCTTAATAGGGTGCACCCAACATCTCCTGGAGTAGTCATCAATAAATGAGACAAAGTATTTTGCTCCACCTAGGGACGTTACTGGTGCTTGCCATACGTCAGAGTGAACTAATTCTAGAATACTTTTGCCTCTAGAATTTGATGTGTTGAATTTCAACCGGTGCTGCTTACTTGTTATGTAATGCTCACACAAAGGAAGTGATACCTTTGTTAAGCCTGGAAGTAGCTTTTGCTCCACAAGGACTTTCATTCCTTGTTCTGACATGTGTCCAAGTTTTTTATGCCATAGCATTGCAGAATCTGAACTACATGAGGCAACAGAGGCTTCTTCTTCTACCAATGTCTCTCCCTTCAGCATGTATAAGTTTGCAGCTATCTTTTCACCTTTCAGCACCACAAGCGCTCCACGGAACACCTTTATGATTCCTTTCCGTGTTTCAATCTTGCTAGCATTATTATCCAACAATCTGTAGGATAATAAATTTTTCTTCAGACCTTTCACGTGCCGCACATCTCGAACAACTTTAATTGTTCCATCATACATCTTCAATTTGATGGTTCCCACACCAACGATCTCTAAGGCATGATCATTGCAACTATAAACAGATCCTCATGAGACAGGTTTATAATGATGAAACCATTCTCTTCTTGAGGTCATGTAATATGTTGCTCCCGAATCAATGAGCCATATATCTGCAAATCGTTTTCTTCCTTCCACGGTGGTTGACGCTTCACAGCATAGAGCATCTCCATCATCTGAAGTGTTTGCGGTATTGCCTTGTGGATTGGAGTTTTTATTTAGACTCCAATAATCCTTCTTCAAATGACCCTTCTTTCCACAGTTGTAACACTTTAAATTCTTCTTGCTCCTCGACTTCGATCTACCATATTTGTGACTGCTGCTTTGGCCACGTTCTGTTGATCTCCTTCTCATCGTTGTCAACGCTTCTTCTTGTTGCAGATTTACTTGTCTGTCTTCCTTGTTCTTGTGCCGATTTTCTTCTTGTAGAACAGCAGCTGCAACATCATCAAAGACTAGACTAGTAACATTACTGTTTGTCAAGTTGATGATGAGTTGATTATACGAATCCGGTAGACTTTGAAGTAGAAGTTCAGCACGTTCTTGTTTTCCTATTTTACAGCTTAAGGATGTAAGCTGAGAAAATAAAGTATTCAGTGTATTTAAGTGTTCCGTCACTGAAGTAGATTCTGGCATATGGAGAGTGTACAATTTTATCTTAAGAAAAATTTTATTGTGCAACGATGTGGCCTCGTACAGTTTTGTGAGATGATCCAATATCTCCTTTGTTGTCTTCTTCTCCTCGATACTTGACAATACCTCATCTGCTAATGCTAGATGAAAGTTTTCCATAGCATTTTCGTCCATTTCGATCCATTTGTTGTCGTCTGTGAAATCTACTGGCCTTTCGCTGATAGCTGCTAGACAACCGTCTTTCCTCAGGATGACCTTCATCTTCAATTTCCACAATGAGAAATTTCTCCCATTGAACTTTTCAATATCAAATTTCGTTGCCATTGCTTCATTTACAGATAGATCCCACTATTTCACTATCGTGAATAGTTCTCTGGAACCTTCAAAGAATGGGTAATAACTTCTTACTTTCTTATGTTGGAGGATCCACCTTTTGGTGGCAACCACAAAGACAATAAGCAGATATTACACACTCTAATCTAGCTCGGATACCAATTGTTGCGGAAGACGGCTATCGGATAGAGCAAAATCGCAACTGATAATTTAAGAAAATAAAAATGAAGATAAAAGAGACACAAAATTTACGTGGAAAACCCCTAAAAATTTATGGTAAAAACCACGGGCAACGGTAGAAGAATTTCACTATGAGAAAATAGGAATTACAACCTCTCTCGATCTACCAAGGAGAAAACAATGATAATTCTCTCTTGATAAAAAAAGGAGAAAACAACTCTCAAGAAACTCTCTAAATTCTCTAGTATTTGGAAGAAAGCTAGAATGCTTTGGGATGATTTTGAAGCTAAATGAGCTAGGGTATTTATAGTTGAAACTTAAGGACTAATCTTATAAATACCCTAAAGTTTAGTGACTAAAGTTTATAATTTACTCATTTAATTTTCAAACATTATTGCACCTAATTTTGACATTGTTGCACCTAATTTTGACATTGCAATATTAGGTGCCTAACTTGAACCAATTTTCCAAGCTTTGACATTTCAACATATATATATAGGACATGATCCACTTACATAACGTAAAATTATTTCAGTTTTACACAGATTTATAACCCTTAAATAAGTAAAAATAGATGATCCAGAATATATGAGAAGATATTCACTTAGAAAAAAAAACAAGGAATCAATCTTTTTGTAATTTGCTATTGACTTGAATAAAATTCTTCTCATTTTCTCATGTTTTTCTCTGTTTAGATTTTTTTTTTGTTGATATTTTGTGATTTTATTCATCACCATGTTATAACTTTTATTACTTTATCAAAAGCTTTCCCTTTTAAAAAATTGTTTTCAACTAAGCGTACCTTATCTTATTTTCTGATTCGGGAATTAGGGTCCAAACTTTGCTTGATTTATTTAATTTATAAACCAATCATTCTCCCTTTTCTCATTATCATTCTATAATAAAAGAAAGTACAGAAATTTCCAGCAGCAGGAATCTAGCTAGCACCGACGAACCATCATGAATCATCATCATCACCATTATATATAAAGGGAAAAACAGTTGGTGTGGGTTCATCGATTTGTTGTTTAGTGAAGCACCATGAATTGGACTAATGGCTTCCGTATGATAATTTATCCAACAGAATAATTAGGCAAAGGATTTGACTTTTATTGAAGCTTTTGATTACATCATCATACAACATCAACTAATGAAGAACAAAAATATTATTTGATTAAATTTATGTTACGAATTAGGTACATACCGTATGCATTCTAATTGTTCAAGTCAAATTGTATGCTATTTTGCATGAGATTCTGATTGTTCAAGTGAAAGCACTATTTTTTAACTCGTGATTCGTCGTACTACTTCTGTTTTTATGATATGTCGCATTATTTCTTAACATACAAGTCATCACATTATTTATGAACTTGCAATTCATTGCTGTATATTATGCTAGCAATTCGTTGTTCTATTTTTGTGGTGTTTTCGTGTATTAATATTTATTTTTGTGGTACGTTCGAGTGTTGATGTTTGTTTTGTAATATATGTATTATTGCTTGTTAGAGACATAAAATGATTTAGAGTTACGTGAAACTTGATCTATAGATATTAGCAAATATTTGAGTAGCTAAGGTAGGGGTGTTCAAACGGGTGATTTAGTTAACCAACCGAACCGAAATTTATAAATAATATAATTTAATATTTAATATTTTTAGTTAATTCGGTTAAAACCGAGTTTAAACACTCTAAACCTAAATAATATATATATATATATAATATTAAATATTTAATAATTTCGGTTAATTCTATTAACTAACCGATTTTGAACCGAATTAACTGAAATCAAAATTTGAAAAAAAAAACCATTAACCGTTAACTGACCGAACCCAAAATTAACAGGCCGAAATTTCAATTAGATCGGTTAATTCAGTTTTAGTCGAACAATGAACACCCCTAGTTAAGGGATTATTACACCCGCATCTGCATCTTAACATGTCATTTAGGTTAGAGTATTGATTTGTCATGTTTCACTTATTCTCTGGTTAAATTATACACTTAGTATGATCTCTGATTAATTTATGTAATGTGCATGCTCTCTGATTATTTTCTACACTTAGAGACTTCATTGAACTGTATTGCTTATTTATTAACTTCTCTTTCCAGATTGGCCCTTATCCTAAATTTGGAGTTAATATTTTTTAAGATCTCGAATTTTATTTATTTTTGAATTTTAATATAATTATACCATATATTTATATTTTTTGAACTGTGGGTTTTTTTTTTATTTTGAACTTTATACCTTAATTTTATATTGTTTTAAGGACTTTATTTTTTGAAAATACTATTTAGATAACTACTTTTAAATAATAAATGAATGTTTTCCGCAAACATTTGCATTATTATTTTTAACCGAAAATTTACTCGATCTTTTGTTTTTATTTGGCGACATTCTGAATTTAATCACAATATTTAAGTCAAACTTATAGTGTAGCTAGATTCCATTGTCAATGATGATGAGCTTTGTGATTCGAACATAAGGCCTTCATTTGTCATTCAATAGGCGAGATGTGGATCTCATGTGTTTAAATTTTGATTCAAATACTTAAAATATATTTTACATCATATTCGAATTTACTTTTAACGAAAGGATTATTGAACCGACATAATAACCTGATTGAAGCAATATTAATAGCTTGATGAATCATTTAGATTAATTGGTTATAATTATGGTTTCTAAATTCCACATTTCAGGAAAAAAAATAGCAGGAATAAGAAGTATAGTTTCTAAATATAGGTCCCATTTAGCATGGATGTAAATTAGAAAAACAATAGTATAATTCATCTTTGTAAAAGAAGAAAAAAAATATCAAAACAAATAGTTGAGTGAGTGGCATTGACAGAAAAATCGTCAACAACAAGACAAAAACCATAAAAGGGACAAAGAAAATGGGGCCAATATTATGCAGTGACAAAGCTAGTAGGAGAAGAAGCAGCTGTCAATCTCACAGCTACGCAATGGGGTCAACAAAGCTTATCATTTCTCCTGCAAATAAAGATGGAAGAAACGCGTCCAAAAATCAAATAAAAACATGAGAAATGGGCTTCAAGATTTTTGTGTTTGGTATGGGATTTTGTGTAAATCCAAATATAATTTCAATCAAATAATATATACATATAAAATTATTGTTCGATATGCAGACATTATATTTATACATAATTTCAATCTTAAAAGTTTGTTTTTCTTTATTAATATGAGGTGCAAGACTACATAGTACTATTGTTCAAAAACAACTCTCAATTATATGATATTGTACATTTGTAGTGGTCAAATATGAGACTTCAAGAATAATAACAGTTCCTTTACCATCTAAGTCAAAGGCGGATGCATTAAGCCCCACAGGGACCAAGTGCATCTCCATTATTTAGGGAAAATTTTGAAATTTAGTTTAATATGTTAAGGGAAAATGAAAAAAAATAAAAAATAAAAAATTTTGCAAACCCATTATTTTTAAGAAAATAATATTAAAATTTTGAACTCTCATTCTCAAATTTCCCGATCCACCACAGATCGAAGTCGTTTATATATATATATATATATATATATATATATATATATATATATATATATATATATATATATATATATATATATATATATATATATATTTGATAAAAAAAATCAATAGAAAAAAAACCTTCATTTGTGTTTGTTTTTTTCAATTATTTGACGTCTAGAAAAGTGGAATTGTCTACAACGAAAATGAACAAAAATTGCCATGAACATGGTGGGTTTTGGACTTTTTTTCCATTTGAATTTGTCAAAAAATATAAAGAAATATATACGTACAAAAAAGTATATACGAGGACCACGGAATTAGTGGTAACACAATGTACCCCATTTGAGATATGGGGATGGCACTTGCTAGTTGAGATTGAGAAGGGAAATAGATTGTATGTACCGTTGATAAAAGTATATTTTGTCTTTAATTTAAGGGTAAATTGTACATTTTAGTACATGAATTTTTAATTTTTATAAAATCATAATTAATATATATAATTTTTATTTCATTTTAATATCATGTCCTTAAAAATTTAACATCATAATTGATGTGACATAATGTAATAATTTTTTAATATTTTTTAAACTTACACATCAATAATAAAATATTTTTTTAATTAATATGATAATGACACATGTCACTACCCTATTAAAATAAAATTAACCCAACATAGCTTGTCCAAGCCCTCCTGGTACAAGGGAGAAGGCTTGGCCACTAGGCTAAGTAAAGTTATCAATTCACTTTCACCACAAAAATAAGATATTTTAACTAAAACTTCTCCCCAATAAAAATTAGTGTTCAACCACTAAACTAGTATATGAATATCATGATTTTTAGAATCGGATCGGTTAACGAACTAATCATGCTACTGATTCATTGGTTTAATCGGTCGAATCGGTTTGACCGGTCGGAAGAACCGGACGACGTCATAATTATTTAAAAAATTAAATAAAAATACAAAAAATATTTAATAAAAAATAATTTTTTATATCACAAGTCATATTCAAAGCAAGTCATAACATATATAAGTTAAAAACCATAAAATCAAGTGAAACAAAATGATTCAAATTAACTACAACATAATATTTAAGGTAAAACACATATTAAATAATAAATATAATTATATAACTATAATTAAAAAATAAATTTGGGGTTAAAAAAATCATAACAAAATAATATTGTTTGGTTTAATTTTTTTTTAAAAACAATCCCACATGACTAAGAAACATAGAAGAGCATCCCAAAAGTCTAAAGAGTAAAAATATGAGAACAAAACAATCTCACATTGCTGAGAAACATAGAAGCGCATCACAAGTAACTTCTATAAATAATAGAGATAATTTGACATTCAAAATCATGGAGCCTTTTAGTGAGCATTGAGTGAACTATTCTTTCACTTCAATCAAGCTCGAATTTTAGGCTTCAATCGAGCTTTTAATTTTTTTTTGAGTTCAAGCCTTTTTGAGTTCAAGTTTCAATATTATATTTCGAGTTTGAGTTTAACTTGATAATTTTTAGCTTGTGAATTTGAGTTGAGTTGAGCTTACTTTTAAAGTTTTCAAGTTCGAGTCGAGCTCAGCAATACTCGAGTTCGACTTGGCTCGTTTAACAAACGACGTTGTTTGGTTTAATTTTTTTTAAAAAAAGCAAAAATCCTGGTTTTTCCCGGTTTTTTCCGGTTTTCAGCCGGTCCGGTTCGAACGGTTCAACGGTTCTGACCGGTTCACTAATAGCGGTTCAACCGGTTTAGATTGAACCGGATTAAGCAATGGTTCCCGGTTGAACCGGCCGGTCCGATTTTTAAAACAGAGATGAATATCATCAATTTTATATTTAATTTATATAATTATTTAATAAAATCTAAAATATTTAAATATATAAAACATTTTTTATTATAAACCAAATTAATTAATTAAAAAATAATTTATTTTAACTTTTTTTGGAATAAAAAATTAAATATATGTTTCTAAAAAAATCAATATTTTTTCAATTAAGCTAATATGATCACAAAGTAGTATCTATTCTAAATACTCTCAAGCATTTAACATTGACCACTCAATCACCCTACTGCAGTCGTTGGTGCTCAAATCTGTGACCTCTAGAAACAACAACGATTCCTTTAACCACTGAGGTAAGTTAGTGCTTTAAAAAACCAATATTAAACTATATCAAACTATATCAAAAAAATTAAATTTAAAATATTTATTTATGATCATATAATATAAAATTAAAATTAAATAATTATTAAAATCTATTTATCATAAATAATTTAAAATTTATATTTATTTAATTAATATTAAATTAATAGATGATTTATGAAGTTCAAAAATAGTGTTTATTTTAATGATTTAATATTTTATATAGTTTATACTAAAAAGATGTTTTATATTTTAAATATTTTAGTCTTTAATTAAACAATTATATAAATTAAATATAAAATTGATGATATTTATATACTAGCTTAATGGTTGAACAATAATTTTTATTTGGGAGAAGTCTAAGTTAGAGTCCTAGTTATAATTAAAATATCTTGTTTTTGTGATGGTAATGGAATATAAGTTAAATATATTTTGTGGCGAAATTATATCAATAACCTTGTTCAGCCCAGTTGCCAAGCCTTCCCCCTTGTACCAGGAGGGCATGGGATCAATTCCCAACACATGTCACACTATCTTATTGGTTGAATAAAAATAATTAAAAATAATATTTGATTGTTAACCTGGAAGTTTAAAAAATATTAAAAAATTATCACAACATATCAAGTTAGGTATGATTTTGTAAAAGTTAAAAATTCATGTACCAAAATGTATCAAAAGTGAAACTTTAAGTACTAAACGTGTAATTTACCCTTAATTTAAAGCCTTAGCTTTTTATACTAACGTGTAAAACTAAGACAGAAACAAGTTTGAAATGAACATGATCCTAAAAAGTAATTAAATTATAAAAATTAAGAGAGTCATGGTTTAATTATTTGGACTAACTAATGAATTTTTTAAATTTGAGGGATAAAACTAAGTCAAATTAAAGAATAAAGAGTAAACCTCAAATGTGAGCATAGTAGAGGGGTCAAATCACTTATTTGACCTAAATTATATGAAGCTAATAATTTAGTTTAATTAGTTAAAACGGTTGTAGTTAAATTTTAAATTTTAATGCTGGTTTTCCTAAAAAAAAGAATAAACCTTCAATTTTTTTTTATAAAAAACCACTAGTTTTATTAAAAATAAAAAATATTCAGAACTACAATGAATATTTATTAGTATAGCGTAAATATAAACAAAATTATAATTATGACATTTTCCTATAACAATTGACACAAAAACTAGACACCTAGATCACACAAGAACTAAAAAAAGAAAAGATTAAAAAAAATCTAACCAATGCTAAAACAAAATAAGGATACAAACAAATATGACTATATCGACAAAAGAACTACAAAAGAAGATGAAGCTATTGAAGGTCACTGACAAATCACAAATCAGAGTTAATCGACGTTAGAAAACTATCAACGAAAAATGTCCAAAGCAGGGAAGTTCATCATGATAACAAATAAACATCATCTTGATCAGTCGTGTCGATGTCGAATCCAATAATGAGAAAAAAAGATAAACGAAAACAACAGTAAAAAAAATCGTAAACTACTGAAAGGTAGAGAAAAACATGCCACAAAGACATAGATAAACGTGACATAAAGACAGAGAAATATGTCATAGAGACATAATTATTCTTACTAAAACCTAAAAAAAAAAAAGAAAGATAATTTACGGGTGGCAACTAGCATCAAAATCGATGCCACCACCGGTTAAACAAAATTAAAGAAAAAAAAATTAGATTGATCAATAAAGTTGACATAAATTGTAAAGAAGAAAAAATAGAAAAAAAGACGAGGAAGAAAACGAGATTTTTTTAAATTTAAAGATAAATTATTGTAATAAACTAATAAACTTTCAAATTTTAGTAATGATGGTGGAAAACTTATTACATAATAGATGATCTACAAGTTTCACTCCTATATGACAACAACCGCACCAAATTAAAATATATTGATAAATAAAACTTAAAATAATGAATAAGTTGATTTTCTATTTAAATTTTAAGTAAAATATAAGTATTTTTAAATAGCATGGAGTGATTATAAAATAATATTTTTTAAATTTTTGTTAATTATTGATAATGCATGCACGCCATGCATATTTAATTGTTCGAATCTAGGACATCTAGAGAGAATAATACTGCTTTTTACTATTAAAATCGTTTAATGGATTTGGATGAATTAAAAACACTTTCTTTTTACTCATTTTTACAACTAAAATCGCTTCAAGTCATGGTGTATTCTTTTTCTCCATGTAGGTATAGGGATTTTTTTTAATGAGGAACGTAATTATGTTTTATTTTGTATGTTTTTTTCCAAATAAAATCATACAAAATGGGTTATTCATTGAAAACGCAAACCCTAACATTTTCAGCTACTAGACAATATCCACACATTGTGCATGCTTTTTAACCTATGATGTTGATTTATCATTTTTATAATATATACTTTGCGAAAGAATCTTTATGATTGCAAAAATGGGCACACAGAAAATGGGTTATTTAAATGTATTTTCTCACATCAAAACAGCAGCTGGATTTCAGACATTTTATTCATTTATAGAATTGATGAAAGCTAAACTTTAATTTGACTATGATGAAATGGACATTCATGAACGTGTGAACTTTCCCCCTTTGCTGCTGCGAGATTACATGTTTTTATTCGTGAGATATTATATATTAAGAGTGAATTTTTAAAAAAATTTAAAATGATAAATTTGTAAGATTGTATAATTATTAATAGAAAATATTTAAAATATATGATATTTTGAAAATTTCATTGGTATATTTATGCACTCATCCTTTTGATATTTATTTCCCTTGAAGAATATTTTGTAAGAATTATTTATAATAAAATTGATAATTAGAACATATTAAAAATTAAATTGAAATTAATATAAATTCTAATCAGTTACTATAAGTTAAACTATGGTTATAGAGAGTAGGAATGTAAATGAGACAAA